>NC_143081.1:14462500-14780000 GCF_052426305.1 Pelodiscus sinensis | reverse complement strand
AGCGCCCCCCCCCCCCCCCCGCCCCGCTGTGCCACGTACCCCAGAGCCGGGGGAAGGGCTCCTTTCGGGGGGGGGGGAGGGGCCAGGGCTGGGCGCTGCAGCACCAAAGGAAGGCGCCACTGGCTGGGAGAGGGACTTTGACTGACAGGAAGGAGGGTTGTGAAGCAGCCCTGCCTCAGTTTCCCCAAGGGTTCGTTCTGGACCCTGCCCGGCCTGGGGGTGACCCGGGGCCTCCCAATGTTCCCGCCCGGCCTCGGAGCTGGGGATTGTCCAGGGAGCTATTGTGCCCCCCCCCCCCCAGCACCCTCAGATCCCGGCTGCTCCGCGGAGACTCCCTGGGTGTGTCGGAGCCGGGATCCTGCTGCAGGGGAAGCAGCTGGTGTGACGGCGCGTTGGGGGTTCCCCGTCTCCTGCACCCCGAAATGGCACAAACAGACCGCACCAGCCGGTGGAATAGAGGAAGTGTATTGCCTCTCCAGGATACAGCTCAGCACAGATGGAATCTGGTCACAGAGCTGGGCTAGGATGCCTCAGGCCCCCTTGAGATGGGGGAGACTGGGCCCCTAAACTCCAGCTCCTCTCCCTAGGCTCTCCTCCATGCTCCCAGACAGCCAGCAACCAACTAACCCACTTCCAGCCCTGCCCCCCAGCCAGGGCAGCATTCACCTTCCTTTGTTCCTCTCCATGGGGGGTGTCTGGCCACTGGTTCAACAAGTTTGGCCTTACCTCTGCCTAGCGAGGTTTTCCCTGCTGGGTCTTGCTCCAGACAGCAGGGGTCACCACAGCCCAGCAATTACCCCCACTACGTCACAGTTCTCCCCCCTCCGAGAGCGAACTGAGCAGGGTCACTCCGCTCGTGACCTAGGGAAGTTCGGGTCCTCTGCGTGGGAACCCGCCCTGGGGACATGGGTGCTCCCCTTGACTCAGGCCGGCCGTGGCGAGGACCCACATGAGTTGGCTTCCCTCTGTCCACTCGCCGCCCCGCTCCAGGGCGACTGGCACAGGCCTGTCCTCGGGGGTCACACCCACCCTTCCGCTGGCCTTGATCCCTGGCCAGGGTCTCTCGGGCCGGGGCCATGAGCCCAGTGAGCCTTCTCTGGACAGCCAGGGCGGCTTCCACCCCCGATGCTCCATCCAGGGGGGTCTTCCCCTCCCATAGCTCTCTCAACAAGCCCAGAGGGTCCTCTATCTGGGGTAGAGACCCCCAAGCTGCTTTCCTACTGTCTTGGGCCTTCCCGGGAGACGCTGTCTCATCTCTCCGGTGGGTTCCAGCGCTCC
The DNA here is from genome assembly GCF_052426305.1 of Pelodiscus sinensis. Classification (NCBI taxonomy): domain Eukaryota; kingdom Metazoa; phylum Chordata; order Testudines; family Trionychidae; genus Pelodiscus; species Pelodiscus sinensis. The sequence goes on along the minus strand of NC_143081.1, from coordinate 14,778,722 downwards.
TCCCCCTCTCTGAGCCTGACACACTCTCAGGGGGGGTCTGGCTGCTTCCCCTGGGGACAAGATCCTGGCCCTGTGGCTGGTCATTGTCTTCCAGCTGGGCAATCAGCTGGGCCTTGGTTGCTTTCTGCACAGGCAAGCCCCTCTCTCTGCACAGCCCCACCAGCTCTGCTTTCAAGAGTCGGGCGTAGGCCATCTGCCCGCTGGGCCCCTCGGTGCAGACTCACCAGTCTAGTGCTGCAGCGCCCCACGATTCCCAGGAACCGCTTCGCTCTGTCTCCAGCACGCCTGGCTCCAGGGCTCTTGCTTCTACGGCGCCTTGTCGCTTGCCGCTGGGAGCTCCATCCACGGGGTGCAGTGCATCCCACCCCTGACACCAGTGTGACGGCGCGTTGGGGGTCCCCTGTCTCCTGCACCCCGAAATGGCACAAACAGACTGCACCAGCCGGTGGAATAGAGGAAGTTTATTGCCTCTCCAGGATACAGCACAGCACAGATGGAATCTGGTCACAGAGCTGGGCTAGGATGCCTCAGGCCCCCTTGAGATGGGGGAGACTGGGCCCCTAAACTCCAGCTCCTCTCCCTAGGCTCTCCTCCATGCTCCCAGACAGCCAGCCACTAACTAACCCACTTCCAGCCCTGCCCCCCAGCCAGGGCAGCATCCACCTTCCTTTGTTCCTCTCCATGGGGGGTGTCTGGCCACTGGTTCGACAAGTTTGGCCTTACCTCTGCCTAGTGAGGTTTTCCCTGCTGGGTCTTGCTCCAGACAGCAGGGGTCACCACAGCCCAGCAAGTACCCCCACTACGGCACAGCTGGTGCCGGCCTTTCATTGGGTGCTTGGACACCGGTCCCGGGCTGGCGAGGGGCGAAGGGGGCAGAGACCCGGGGGGGGGGGGGCTGGATTTGGGCAGCTGTTTGGGCAGGAGGTTCATGGCGGCCCCTCGGGCCCCAGTGGAAGCAAATAGCTGGGTCACCCCCCCCCCCCCCAGCTCACCCGGGTCGCCCCCAGCCCGTTACTGCCCCGGTACGCGGCTCCCCAGGGCTGTGGGGAGAGCAAGCAGTCCTGCCTGCCAGCTCTAACCACTCCCCCCCACTGCCCTCCGAGAGCCAGGGAGAGAACCCAGGAGACCTGGCTCCCAGCCCCTCTGCTCTCACCACTAGGCCTGCCTGCTCCGTCTGCCCCCTGCCTCTGGCCAGGATGCCCCTGGGCGCTGTTTGACCGGCGTGTCTGGAGGAAAAGGGCTTCGGGGACAGTCCGGGGCGTGTCCCCGTTCCCATCAACCAGCTCTCCGCCCCGCCCCGTCCCCAGCTGCTCCTATTGGCTGGGAATCCGGACCAATGGCAGAGCCCAGAGCCACCTGGTCATGCCTCCGCACCCCCCCCCCCACACACAGGCCTCCCCCTGCCTGGGCCCGGAGCCTCTCGCCCCCTGCGCCCCTCCTCCTGCCTCGGCCTGGAGCCTGCTCCCAAAGTCCAGACAGCAGGATCCAGCTCCTTCCTGCGCCCCACATGGCTCCCCCTTGCCCCACCCCAGCGCCCGTGTTGGCGGGCAGGGAGCCGGGGGCCAGAGCGGAGCTATCAGCATCCTCTGTGAGCTGGGCCTGGGTGCCTGTGGGACTCCCCGCCACTGGGCCTGGCTGGGCAGGGGGTGGGACTGGGGGCCGGGTGGGGGCCGACCTGTTTCCATGAGCCCTGCTACCTCCGCCCCACAGATCCCGCCCCCCAGGCGAGATGTCGGCCTACGGCCTCCTGACCAGCACCAAGGAGCCGGGTGAGTCAGGGCTGGGGGCGGAGCTGTGGGTGGGCGGGGCCATGTGGCCGAGGCCCCTCCCCCGGGGCCGGTGGGGGTCCGTGGGGCCCGTGGCTGACCCCCCTCTCCCCAGTGCCCCTGCGCAGCGGCTCGGTGGCGCTGCTGCTCCGCGGCTTCGTGGCGGACGTGGCCTGCGAGCTGCGCTACCGGAACGAGGAGGCGGGGCCGGTGGAAACCGTCTTCGTCTTCCCCCTGGACGCCGAGGCGGCCGTCTACGCCTTCCAGGCCCTGCTGGGGGGCACCCGCGTGGAGGCCCAGCTCCGTGAGAAGGAACAGGTACCGGAGGGAAGAGACGGGGGGGGGGGGGGTCTCCTGCAGGCGCGGGAGCAGGCGGGGGAGGGGCTATCGGGTGACGGTGTCTCCTGCAGGCGCGGGAGCAGGCGGGGGAGGGGCTATCGGGTGACGGTGTCTCCTGCAGGCGCGGGAGCAGGCGGGGGAGGGGCTATCAGGTGACAGTGTCTCTGGCAGGTGCGGGAGCGGGCGGGGGAGGGGCTATGGGGTGACGGTGTCTCCGGCAGGCGCGGGAGCGGGCGGGGGAGGGGCTATCGGGTGACGGTGTCTCCAGCAGGTGCGGGAGCAGGCGGGGGAGGGGCTATCGGGTGACAGTGTCTCTGGCAGGTGCGGGAGCGGGCGGGGGAGGGCTATCGGGTGACGGTGTCTCCGGCAGGCGCGGGAGCGGGCGGGGGAGGGGCTATCGGGTGACGGTGTCTCCGGCAGGCGCGGGAGCGGGCGGGGGAGGGGTATCGGGTGACGGTGTCTCCGGCAGGCGCGGGAGCGGGCGGGGGAGGGGCTATCGGGTGATGGTGTCTCCGGCAGGCGCGGGAGCGGGCGGGGGAGGAGCTATCGGGTGACGGTGTCTCTGGCAGGCGCGGGAGCGGGCGGGGGAGGGGCTATCGGGTGACGGTGTCTCCGGCAGGCGCGGGAGCTGTACGGGGACGCGCTGGCGGGGGGCCAGACCTCGTTCCTGCTGGAGGAGGCCGGGGCCGGGGGCGACGTGTTCAGCTGCTCCCTGGGGAACCTGCCCCCCGGCGCGGAGGCGGCGCTGACCCTGCGCTACGTCTGCGAGCTGCCGCGGGAGCCCGACGGCGCCGCCCGCTTCGTGCTGCCCATCGTGCTGCGCCCCCGCTACGCCCCCCAGGGTGAGTCCCCCCTCCCCCACCGTGCCCCCCAGGGTGAGTCCCCCCTCCCCCGCCGCGCCCCCCCAGGGTGAGTCTCCCCTCCCCCGCTACGCCCCCCAGGGTGAGTCCCCCCTCCCCCGCCGTGCACCCCAGGGTGAGTCCCCCCTCCCCCCTCCCCCGCCGCCTCCCCCCTGCCCCCCCCAGGGTGAATGCCCCTCCCCCGCCACCACCTGCCCCCTACAGTGAGTCCCCCTGACCCTCATGCCCCCATGGCGAATTCCCCCTCCTTTGCTATGTGCCCCACTGTGAGTCCCCCCCCACGCCACATGCCCCACTCCACACTCCACTGTGAACCTGTCACGGGGTGCAGGGAGCCCCCAGGCCGGCCCCCCCATCCCCCAGCTGCAGCCAGACGTGATTCTCAGGCAGCAGGTCGAAGAGAAGGGGGGGGCCCAGCATAGACCCCCCCCCCCCGTCTCTGAGCCAGCCAAACACTAACTCACCCACCTCCCCACTGGTCAGAGTCCTCCAGGAAGTCCCGCCCCTGCTTTGTTCGGATGCCTGGGCTGTCACAGGTTGCGTCTTCCGAACCCCCCACTCTCCTCCCTCCTCCCTCCAAGTGGTGGATGTGGAGAAAGCCCAAGCTCCCCGCGGGAGGCCTTTCAGCACCCTGGCCAGCAGCAGGAGCAGCGTGTGCGTTGGGGGGTAAGAGAGGAGGCCTGAACCCTGGCCACGGCCTAGCCATTGACTCCAGGCGTGTAAATATTGCGGGACCCCCTCCAGGCACCAAAAGGCTCTCGCAGCCGGGACGGACCCCGGACACCTCCCCCCCCCCCCCAAACACATGGGACCGCGGAGTCCATACAAAGCAGCCAGAACACAAACTCCACCACGTCCCAGAGCCCCTCCTCCCCTGCGCCATGCCCCTGTCAGCCCCACCTTCCACCCATGGGGAGCCCGCCCCCTAACTCACTATGCCCCATATCGCTGCTGTGCCGCCCTGCCCGCAATCCCACGGTTTCCCATAGGGAAAAGGGGTTCCTTGCTTTTCCAGGAAGGACGGCTCTTGCATGAGAGCGGGGTTTTGCACAAAAGCAGCTCTGAATTAATTATGCAAATGAAGTCTGGCCATATGCTAATCTGTGCTTCATTTGCATAGGTTTTTGCAGAAGAGGGAAGCAGAGTGGGCTTAGCCCCGTGCATCCCACAGGGGAAGCGCCTCTCGGGGCCTCCTAACCCCATAACTCCACCCAGACCTCTGCTATGCCCCCAAAGCCCTGTAATCCTTCCTCCAGCAAGTGTGAACCCCCCCAGCCACCCAAACTGCCCTTATAGCCCAACCCCCTGGGCTTCCTCCAATGTCCCCTTTGTTCCCCAATGTCCCCTCCTCCCTTCCCACCAATAACCACCCCCTCTCTCTCATCCCCCGCCCTCACCCCACATCTCCCCCTGCAGGCTGGGCGGGCGAGGACGTCATCCAGGGGGTCCCGCGGGCCCCCCCGGGGGAGCTGCCCTACACGCTGAGCCTGAGCGCCACGCTGGAGTCGCCCCACGGCGTGGAGCGCGTGGTCTCCAACTGCCCCCTCACCCCCCTGAGCTACCCGGGCGGGGACCAGAGCAGCGCCCAGGTACCAGGACAGGGACTGGCCAGTGGGGGGCAGAGTTACTGGGGTCCGAATGTCGGGGGCGGGTCATTGAAGGGGCTTGTGGAGGTGGCAGGTCCCAGGAGACCATCTGGGAGTTGGCCGGGGGGAGATGTGGGGCAGGGTAGTGGGTGGGCCTCAAAACCGGGGGGATGACAAGAGACACACAGGTCTGGGGAATTTCCCCATTTCCTGGGGGGAAATGTCCAGGGCTGAGACCAGCCCATGAGGCTGAAATCCTGGCCCTGCCCTGGGCCTCAGTTTCCCTTGTTCTCTGGGGGGGTTCCCATGGGGCCCCTGTAGCAGTTGCACTTGGGGCGGGGAACTCACCCCCCAACTAGGAAACTGTCTCCTCCAATGGGAAGGAGCCAAAAAAGTTCAGAACTTGGTGGTTTACTCCCCAGAAGGGCCCAGTTCCCGCGATGTCCTTGGGGCTGTTTTCCTCCTCACCGGTCCGGGCATGAGAGCCAGTGGGACCTGGAACCCAGGGGCTATGGGGAGCTGATAATGTCTGTCCCCTCCCCCCAGGTGTCACTAGCCCAGCAACCGCCCTGGGACCGGGACGTGGAGCTGCTGGTGTATTATGTGGAGCCGCACAAGCCCAGCGTGGTGCTGGAGGCTGGTCTGCCTGGAGCGGAGCCAGGTACGTGGCAGGTGGGGGGCTGCACCCCACATCCCCTGAGTGGGGCAAGGCTGTGGTTCTTTGGGACGGGGAGGTGAGAGAGGTGTTGGTGGGTGCGGTGGGATTAAGGGGATGGTTAGGGACAAGGGAGGTCTGAGGTATCTGGGGGCAGGGGACGGGGGCAGGTTGAAGTAGGAGGAGTGGTGGGAGGTGCTGGGGGCCATAGGGGATCTAAGGGAGAGAGGTGGGGGAGGGGCAGAGGTGTGGGGGTTGGGCTCTGGGCAGTTGGGGCTGGGGGACGGAGTTCCTAGTGGAGAGAGGTGGGGGAAGGGCAGAGCAGTGGGGCTTTGGACATTGGGGGCTCTCACAGGGCTCACCCCCCTCAGGCTCACTTATGGGCGACCCGGCCGTGATGGTGACCCTGCTGCCCAACCTGCCGGAGGCGGGGCCGGGCCGGAGTGCGGCCGGCGAGTTCATCTTCCTGCTGGATCGCTCCAGCAGCATGGACTGCACCATGGACGCTTGCGCCGACTCCCCCCGGCGCATCGACATTGCCAAGGTACTGCTAGGCCCGAGGCCGCGCTCGATGGGCCCGTGGGGCCGCCCCAGGGAGCAGCCCCAGCTGGCTGGGCCCGGGGTGACTCCGTCCGTCTGTCCGTCCCCAGGAGACCCTGGTCCTGCTGCTGAAGAGTTTGCCCCTGGGCTGTTACTTCAACATCTACGGCTTTGGGTCCCAGTTCGAGTACTTCTACCCGTGAGTCAGAGGGGCAGGGGCGGGTCTGTGGGTTGCTGGATGACGGGGCGGGGAAGGGATGTGTGGGATGGGTCAGGGTGTCCCTTGACTGGGGGCAGGGCTGGGTGGGGTTCCGAAGTCCGTGGAATGGGGGTGGGTCTAGGTGGGGGAGGGGTGTCCCCGTCTCTGTCTGTCCCGCCCTGACCCCCGGCGCCCCCCGCAGGCGGAGCGTGGAGTACACCCAGCAGACCATGGCAGAGTCTCTGCAGCACGTCCAGCAGCTCCGCACCGACCTGGGGGGCACTGAGATCTTGGCGCCGCTACGAGCCATTTACCGCAGCCCCTGCCAGGACGGGCACCCACGCCAGGTCTGGGGGCCGCAGGGAGCCGGAGGTCGGAGCAGGCCCCTTCTGGGCGGGTGGGGGGATCCAGCAGGGTGGGGCCGCGAGGGTCGGGGCCGGGAGCTGAACGTCATCAGACCTGGCTGGGATCATGGGGGCCACACGTAGCCGGGGGGCAGGGCGGGTGTGGGGGGGACAAGAGTCCCTTGGGTACTCCAGTGGGTTGGAGTCTCCAGGGGCCGGGCGGGGGAGCAGGTGGGGGCCGGGCTCCCAGGTAGAGATGGGGAGAACTATGCACCACCGCGCACATTGTGCCGGGTGCAGCGGCGCACTGTCCCCCGAGTCAGGCAGGGAAGGTGCGTCCCGGGGCGCTGAGCAGGGGGGTGGAGGCACCTGTGCCAGGTCTGGGGGCTGCTGGGAGCCAGGGGCCGGAGGGGGGCTGGGGTGGGGGGGCTCTGCTGGGGGGGTGGGGGGATCCAGCAGGACGGGGGCCCTGAAGGTGGGGGCCGGGGGCCATACCTCGTCACAGACGTGGCTGGCAGTGCTCAGCTCCGCACCCCCCTCTGGAGCACACACAGCTGGGGGGCAGGGTGGCGGTGGGGGCTCCAGAGGGGAGTGCAGAGCTGAGCACTGCCAGCCACGTCTGTGACGAGGTATGGCCCCCGGCCCCCACCTTCAGGGCCCCCGTCCTGCTGGATCCCCCCACCCACCACTGGCAGCTCCGAGCAGGGTCCCTTGGGCTCTCCGGGGGGGGGGGGTGTTCCAGGGGCCGGGCGGGGGGGCAGGTGGGGGCCGGGCTCCCAGGTAGAGATGGGGAGAACTGTGCACCACCGCGCGCATTGTGCCGGGTGCAGCGGTGCGCTGTCCCCCCAGTCAGGCAGGGAAGGTGTGTCCCGGGGCGCTGAGCGGGGGGGCAGAGGTTGGTGCTGCTGTTTCCCCAGGGCTGCCCAAAAGGGCTTTGGGAAACGGGGTCTCAGATGCCCCAGGGGGCCCCCAACACCCCATAGATGCTGGGTCCCTTCCAGGGGCCTTTGGCTGGTTGAGCTTCCCCATCTGCCCGGGACTCGGCTTCTCGTAACTTGTCGTCTTCGCTGCCAGGGGGTCTCTGGGCTGGGGGGAGGGGCGGGGGAGCGATGTGGCTGGCGGTGTCGGGGGTGAGGGGGAGGGGCAGGCTCTCTGGTTCCCAGGGGACGGGGTGTCTCCGGGGGGTGCCCCCAGCTCTGACACCGTCTCTCCCCCCAGCTGTTCGTGTTCACGGACGGGGAGGTGTGTAACACCCAGGAGGCCATCGGCGAGGTGCAGCGTCACCGGGGGTCCCATAGGTAACGGGGCCTCCTGCCCCTGCAGTGTCCTCCACGCCCTGCCCCCCACAACCCTCCCCCCCCAGCAGCCCCCAGCCCTGCTGTCCCGGTGCCTGGCACTCGGTCGTGAGCGCCGGTCTCCTCATGGATGCCCCAAGCTGCTGGCCGTCCCGTCCCTAGGGTGGTGCAGGGCCCGGGCCCCTCCCCCCAACCACGTCCCTCACCCCCCCCCACTTCCTGCTTCCCCCCTGCCCCCATTTCAGCCCTTCCCCCTAGCGACGCCGTGTGGAGGGGGCCGGGTCGCCCCGTTTCCCATCGCCAGGCCCCCCGATAATCCCCTTGGCCGCCCTCGGCCCGTCTTGTGCATGTCCCCTAGAGCTGAGGGGCAGGGGATGGGAGTCGGGGGGAGGCCGTTCCCAAGGGGGCAGGGACGGGGAAGCGATTGGAGCTGTCGACACAGACATTTTGCCCTTCCCGCAGTCCTGAGGGTGGCGGGGGGGGGGGTCTGCCGGTTCCCGGGGGGTCACCCAGGGTCCCCACAGTGGGTTAGGCGGTTGGACGCAGAGCGCCCCCGGCGACACCCCAAGACGTCAGAGATTCACCCCCAGCTCCAGTATCGCCCGATGATACTTGCCCCTCAGCCCCCCCGCCCGGCCCCTCCCCCGCGGCACGGCCCCGCCCCCTCCCGTCTCTGACCCCAGGCTCCGCCCCCCCGGCAGGTGCTTCTCCTTCGGCATCGGGGAAGGCGCCTCCACGGCCCTGATCAAAGGCGTCGCCCGGGCCGCGGGGGGCAGCGCCGAGTTCATCACAGGCCAGGACCGCATGCAGCCCAAGGTGAGACCCCAGGGGTGCGGGCTCCCGGCCCCCCCAGAGCCCCTCCCCCCCGATCCGGGAGAGGAGCCAGGCGTCCGGCTCCCCGTGCGGTGTCCCCCCAGGCGCTGCAGTCTCTGAAGCGGGCCCTGCAGCCGGCCGTGAGCGGCGTCGCGCTGAGCTGGGACCTGCCCCCCGGGATGGAGGCGGCGCTGCTGGGCCCGGCCCCCGAGGTGATCTTCTCCGGGCAGCGGTGCCTGGTCTACGCCCAGCTCCGTGGGCAGCCCCAGGTGAGAGCGCCAGGCCCCGTGCGGGGCACCCCCAGGACTGTGAGAACTCCTGGCTGGGCGATAACTCTGGCCCCTAGTGATGGCTGGTGGAGAGGTGGGGTCTGTGCTACCCAGCCCCATTGACGGCAATAGGGATTGTTCACTCTGGCCCCTAGTGATGGCTGGTGGGGAGGTGGGGTCTGTGCTACCCAGCCCCATTGACATCAATGGGGATTGTTCACTCTGGCCCCTAGTGATGGCTGATGGGGAGGTGGGGTCTGTGCGACCCAGCCCCGTTGCTGCCAATTGACATTGTTCACTTTGGCCCCTAACAACAGCCAAGACACAGGGGGTTGGCCCAACTGCATTGATGCCAAGGGGAATTGTTAACTCTGGCACCTAATGATGACCATTGGGCTGCCTAGGTAACTCTCTGTGTAAATTGGACGTATTTACCACTTTGTCCTGTAAATTGCATAAGAAAGGGGTCCCCGGACATCTTCTCCACCCTCACACACAAACTCAGACACTTCCTCTGCCCGCAGCCCCCAGGCGCAGCCGTGGGGGGCGTGACGCTGCAGTACCGCATCCAGGAGCAGAGCTACAAGGAGACGCTGCCGTTCCCCCTGCAGCCACAGGCTGGAGACAGGTAGCTGGGTCCTCCCGCCCGGTCCCCCCCACTCAGCTGCACCGAGCCAGGAGGGGCCCGGCCCCAGGGACAAGCCGGAGTCCTACCCCCCTGCTGTGACCACTGAACGCCGCTGCCCTATGCAGGAGCCCGGTCCCTCTCTGCTGCCCCACCAGCCTCTGCCACCCCTCCCCCCGCCACCTCCTGTATGGCTGGGCCGAGGTGTCTGGGCTCACCCTGTCTCTCTCCCACCCAGGCTGCCCGTTCACCGGCTGGCGGCCAAGGCCCTGCTGCTGGAGCTGGAGGGGGCCATGAGCGCGGGGGAGGAGGGGGCCCGGCGCCGGGCGCTGGAGGCCAGTCTGAGCTCGGGTGTCGTCTGCTCCCTCACGGCCTACGTGGGGGTGGACGCGGCGCAGGGGCAGCCGGTGCAGGGGCCGCTGATGAGGCGGGACGTCCCACTGGCAGGTAACCCCTCAGGGGGCCCTGCATGGGGGGGAGGGGGACCTAGCATGTGGAGAAACATGAGCAAACGGACCTAGAACGGGAGACGTGGGATGCGACGGACCCAGACCCAGGCGGCCAGACCCAGACGGGGAGACGCAGACGGACGGACCCAGAACGGGAGACGTGGCTGCGACGGACCCAGACGCAGACGGCCAGACCCAGACGGGGAGACGCAGACGGACGGACCCAGAACGGGAGACGTGGCTGCGACGGACTCAGACGCAGACGGCCAGACCCAGACGGGGAGACGCAGACGGCCAGACCCAGAACGGGAGACGTGGCTGCGATGGACCCAGACGCAGACGGCCAGACCCAGACGGGGAGACGCAGACGGCCAGACCCAGACGGGGAGACGCAGACGGACGGACCCAGAACGGGAGACGTGGCTGCGACGGACCCAGACGCAGACGGCCAGACCCAGACGGGGAGACGCAGATGGCCAGACCCAGACGGGGAGACGCAGACGGACGGACCCAGAACGGGAGACGTGGCTGCGACGGACCCAGACGCAGACGGCCAGACCCAGACGGGGAGACGCAGACGGCCAGACCCAGACGGGGAGACGCAGACGGACGGACCCAGAACGGGAGACGTGGCTGCGACGGACCCAGACGCAGACGGCCAGACCCAGACGGGGAGACGCAGACGGCCAGACCCAGACGGGGAGACGCAGATGGACGGACCCAGAACGGGAGACGTGGCTGCGACGGACCCAGACGCAGACGGCCTGACCCAGACGGGGAGACGCAGACGGTGAAGCAGACCTAGACCCACCAACCCGCTTGGCCACAGACCCATCGCTGTCATGAGCCTGGCTAGGAGGGGCCTTCCCCCCCCCCCATAGCATCCTGCCTTCAGCCATAGGGCACAGCCTCTGCCCCCCACATCCCTGGGGCCCAACGGGAAGAAGAATGGGGACTAGTTTCCGAGGTCACAGCCCAGGACAGGCGGGTTCGTGGGGGGTGCCAACCCTTGAGGGAGTAGGGGGGGTGTTTGGGTGGGGGAAAGGGGTTGAGGAGTATGGGGGAGGGGTTCCAGAGCTCTGAGTATCAGAGCGGGGCTGGGATTTCTCCATCTCCCCCGAGTCTGTCTCTGTGGGTGCATATGTCTGTCCCTCTGTCCATCCATCAGCCTCCGTGCCACCGTTCTCCATGCCTTCGCGGCGCTTTGTCTCCCTGGTGCCGTCGAATGACATCTGTGTGGTCGACTGGTCTGCCATCCTGGAAAGAGATAACGTGCTGGAGAGACCGGAGATCACGGATAGTTACGATAACTTGATTGAGGAGCACAGCTGCCATGCCAGTGCGTTTCAACCGCACACCAAATCCAGCCTGGGCCTTCACTTCCCTCAGAAGTGTCTGTCCTGGCTCCGCAGCATCCCAGAGCGCCTCTGGGGACGGCCGCAACACAACGGGAGCAAGAGCTCCGACCCGGGGGCCCTGCCGGACCCTGCACCCCAGAAAGGTGGGGGGGGGACCGGGCGTCAGAACTGGGGGGCAAACATCAGGATCGGGGGCGGATGGAAATTCTTGAAGAACGGCCTTGACAACAAGGAGATAGGGGCGTCCTTAACGGGTTGGGTTTGAAGTGAGGTGACACAAGTCCTCTTGCCATGAAACGAATAAAAAAATAAGACGGAAGCTTCCAGGTGAGAAGCTGGGATGCAGGATGCGAGTTTGTGCCGGCTCGGGAGGGACTCCCCTGCTGTTTTCTCTCAGACACACAGGTGGAAATTCCTGGCAAAGAACTTGGCTGAAACTGGGCTTAGGGTAGGACATGGGTACACCTGAGTTATGGGGCACAGATCGTTGTGGGCACCGTCCGGTTCATAACCAAAGAAGGCCAGGAAAGGCAGAAATTTGGAAGTTTAGACTCCCCTTAAAATCTGAATTGGAGAGTCTGGTTACTGCAGCCCAGGTAACCTTAACTCTGCCCCATAATCCTGGCCCATCTATGGCTATATCCTATACACACTGTTACATCCCATCTCCCCTACTTCCTTACAGGCTCATGTCTTTCCCTGGAAGGAAGTGTCCTTTGCAGGTTGTAGTGGAGATTGTCAGATTGTGTGTGAGACTTGGGCTTAATGGCTGAGGCTAGGACATTCACAGGGACCCAAGGGAGTTGGGGGTCTAATTCTGAATATTGTCATCCCATGGGTGCAGGACGGGGTAGAGTTAAGGGTGTCCATGGAGGGGTCAGTGCTGCAGAGATCCAGATAAAGCATGCCCATGAATGCGGCATTAGGGCTCAGAGGAACAGGTAAAGGATGCCCATGGAGGGGCAGAGTTAAGGTGACATAGAGGGTCACAGTTAAGGTTGTAGACTGTCCCCAACTTGGACAGGCCATCTCGCTATACTGAAATCATGTCCCCGCCCCATCTCTCTTTTCAGACCAGGCAACCGAGGAGTCTCCCCTGCTGAGGCTGGTGTCCCTGCAGAACGCCGATGGCTCCTGGGACCTCGGGCCCCAGCTGGTCGTCGCGCTGGGGGTGAGTGAGACCGAAGCCAGGGGGAGGATGCCCAGTGAGGTGAGTGCGGGGGAGGGCAGAGATGGGGGGCAGGGAGTTCCCAGACCCGCCCTGTCTCAGACTGTCTCTCCTCCACAGGACGTGGTCCCTGGCGTCTGGGCCACGGTGCTGGCCGTGGTCTGGCTGCACGGCCGGGCCGCGGGGCAGCGCGACGAGTGGGAGCTGCTGGAGGCAAAAGCTGTGGTCTGGGTGCAGGATCGAGCAGGTAGGAGGGTGTGCGGGGAGGGAGGGGGCTCAGGGTATCATCGGGAGAGCTCCTGCCCCATGGAAACCCCACAACTCAGAACCCCACCCTGCCTCCCACACCTCTGCCCCCAGCCTATCCCAGTCCCGATCCCACCATCCTTCGGAGGTCGCCATGCCCCATCCCCTGACACCTTTACTTTCCGACCCTCGTGCCAGTCCCGCCACGCTCTGCGATCTCTCTGCTCTTTGCTCCTCCTGTTCCCCTCGCTCGTGTCTCCCCGGCTCCTGGCCGCTCCCCATTTCCTGGGCCGGTGTCTCCCCATCGATCTCCTTCTCCTTGCAGGGCCCTGGCTGAGCGAGTGCCTGGAAGCCGCCAATGCTTTGCTGGGCTGCAGTGTGGGCCCTGCCGTCTTTGGGCTCTGACCTCCCAGGGATCCCTGCACCCACAAGCTACCCTGGGCCATCAAGTGGGAGCCCTGAGGCCAGCAGTGGGCACTGGGTGCAGCCTCAGCCCAGCCTGGAGCTAACTCCCAGCATGGATCCCACCGCTGCCACCAATTTGAATTCATGAGTCTCCTGCTACCGGCAGTGGAGCCCTGGCTGCCCCCGGCTCCAACCCCTGGCGAGCTGCTATTCAGCAACCCCTGCGCCGCTCACAGCCACTGTCTCCTTTCAGCATTGTGGGGGATCGCCAGTGTCAACGTTGCAAATTGCTTTGCTTTTTCCCCAATACTAGAGGGGTGCCTGTCTCAACAGTCCCCGCACCCCATAGGTGGCTGCCCTAACCTTGCTCTGCATGAGCCACCCAGTGGAAACCAAGCGCCCTCCACCCCGAGTTGTTTCAGGACGGACAGACAGGATATTTGGGAGTCCAAACACAACCCCCTGTGGTCGTCATGGCCGATTTCTCCTCGCTAGAGAGTCCCGCGTGTGAATGGCTGCCCAGGCATTCGCACCAATGACTGATTTGCACCCTGCCCCGATTCGAGCCGGGCAGATGGTTCCCAGCCAGGCAGAGTTCGGCCAGCAGGCCCGACCCCCTGGGGAAGGCCAGTAGGTGGACATCAAGGCCGTGTGTTGTGAATCCAACCCATTCCCAGATACATGTTTAACCGTTTCGTCGATGAGCTGATGCTTATCGGTTTCTTAAACCATTAAACTCCCTGTCCGGGGCCTCATCGTCGGCCGAGAGCCCCCCAGGAGCAGGGCTGGCTGCTGCATCTGGGAGAGGGAGGGGCTACGTCCCTGAAAACGTTTAACCGTTAACCGATAGAATTTTGATCGGTTACACGGTTAACATTTTTCTATATTTTTTTTTACATCGCTCATCTGCATCAGCCCCCTTCGAAGTTCTCCTCTGTGCTAGCCCATGTCTCTACCTTAGCCGTGCTGTGGCTGAGAAGGTAGCTGCCCCCCAGGTCTGATCACTGACCCCCGATTGCCTGGCGCTGTGGCAGCAGTGACTTTAATAGTCATGGGTTGTTTGAAAATCCCACTAGATACCGAGCTGCATTTGTAAACGCCCACATAACTTTCAACCTTTATCCCGTAATGCTCCCTGAACACCAGCATGACCCAGACACCTAACTCACTTACACACTCTCGTGATTCGCACGAGGCACCTCGCTCTCTTTGCCAGTGCCTCGCACGTGTGCAAATTGGCCCTTTTGCCTTTCTTCCTGAGTTCTCTCTGCCCATATTCTCTTCCGCCTGCCACGGGAGCAGGGAGGAGAAATATGTTTAATATGTCAGCGTACCTGGAGACGTTGGTGACGGGGAACCAGCACATGGCAACGGTAGGACATCGGTGTGTAACTCATCAGACTTGCGAAGACACCGTGATCAACAGTTCTACCGTCTGCCGGCTTTTCCTTGGCGGTTCAATGTTCTCTGCCATTATAGCATCGTTCGGGGGCCTTACAAGAAACGGTCCCTTTTCGCCCGTTTGAAAGTCCCAGCAACAGAACCACCAAGGGAAATCTCTTCCCAGAAAGGATCAGTTATCCTGGATACTTAACGATGGGAAGATGCCAACGTGTAGATCCATATTCTCGTAGGGTATGTCTACCCTTGCACCCTCTTTCGAGAGAGGGGTACAAATGAACACCCCGGTTTGAAATTGCAAATGGAGCCGGGATTTGAATTTCCCACGCTTCATTTGCATATTCGCGCTACGGTGCTCTTTCGAAATAGCGCTATTTCGAAAAAAGAAACGCTGGCTAGACACGGTTATTTTGAAAGAAAACCTTGCTCTCAAAATACCCCTTCTTCCTCCTACAATGAGGTTTACCTGTTATTCCAGAAGAAGGGTTTTCTTTCGAAATAACAAACACGGTCGAGACGTGGTTATTTCGAAATAGCGCCATCACGCAAATATGCAAATGAAGCGTGGGAAATTGAAATCCGGGCTTCATTTTCAATTTTGCTCAGTTGCATTTGCATCCGTTTCTTGCAAGGGGGTGCAAGGGTAGACAGCCCCCGACGTCCTCGGTGCATGCAGAAAATGTACGAGGGAACTTCTAGTCCCAAGACATGTCGGCACCCAAGTCTAGGCAGAGTTTACAGCTGAGATGGGAAAATATGGACCAGTGTCCCCCTCCAGGTCAGACTTAGGCATCCGATTTGGGAGGGACCCCTCACCGTGGCATCTGTGCATGCCTGGAGCTTTGCATCAGGGGAGGAAAGGCAAGGGGTGGACGAGACACAGAGATACCCCACGTTGCATGAGACCGAGTGAGGGGATGGGGGTGATGAAGACTTCTGCAGCTGTAGGACCAAGCAGGTTACAGATGGTCATAATGAGCCAGAAATCCAGTGTCTCTATTATCATACAACCCCAAGGTGGGTAGAGACCTCAGGAGTCATCGAGTCCAGCCCCCTGCCCAAGGCAGGACCAACCTCGACTCAACCATCCCAGCCAGGGCTTGGTCAAGCCGAGACATCAACGCCTCTAGGGGTGGAGATTCCACGCCCTCCCTAGGGAACCCAGCCCAGCACTTCCCCACCCACCTAGGGAAATCGTCATGGTGTATCCATGAGAGAAGGGGAGCTGTGGGGAGCCCCCTTTAGTGAAAGGTTCCCAGCCCAGAGCTGAGCGCTCCCCACACGCCCAGCCCCGAGCCACCAGGACGGGCGGCCCTGGCCTGGGGAGTTGGAGCTGAGTGGTCCCTTTTGGAGATGACACGTGGGGGGTCACACCTGCCTTTGCACTGTGCCCCAGGGGGAGGGGCCGATGTGGGGTGAGGCCTGTAACCAGTTGGACACCCCCCACCCCGTGCTATAGTGGGGGGGGTTGTACCCTCGTGTGGATCCACTCTGGTTGGGCCGTCACTGGTGGCCGTGTTGGGCTGGGGTGACCCCTACTGGCCGGTGTCTGTAAGCACCGCCCAGCGGGGGGTGGTCCCTGGGGGAGGCGCGAAGGCCAGGGCCCAGCCATTTCTCACCTGGCCGGGGGAAGGGGTGTGAACAAAGGAAGGGGGTGGCTACCGGGGGGTGAGTGCTCGGTGGGTGGAAGAAGGGGTTGTTAGCGTGGGGAGGATGAAGCAAGCAGACCTGGAACAGTATAGGGGCCTGCGAACCCTCCCCCCCACGACAAGGAAGTAAGGCTGGCGGGGGATGGGCAGTGTCTACTTATTTTAAGAAGAATAAGGGCTCTTTCGGAAAAGGCTTTATTTTCCGAAAGATCCCCGTCTAGACTGGTGCTTTTTTCCGGCAAAGCTCTGAGCTGGAAAAAAGCGGCAGCCATGTTTATGCAAATGAAGCGGGGGGGATTTAAATCCCCACTTCATTTGCAATTGCACTGTGTCTAATTTGCATCCCTTTTCCGGAAAAGGGAGGCTGTCCGGACACAGCCCGTGTGTCTACACTTGCACTCTCTTTCGAGAGAGGGATGCAAATGCAGACATTCGAAATTGCAGATGGAGCCGGGATTTACATACCTCGCGCTTCATTTGCATATTTGTGTTATGGAGCTATTTCGACACAGCGCTATTTGGGGCTGGAGCACATGACCTACGAGGAGAGGCTGAGGGATTTGGGTTTGTTTAGTCTGCAGAAGAGAAGAGGGAGGGGGGATTTGAGAGCAGCCTTCGACTTCCTGCAGGGGGATTCCAAAGAGGCTGGCGAGAGGCTGTTCTCAGTAGTGACAGATGCAGAACAAGGAGCAATGGGCTCAAGTTGTGGTGGGAGAGGTCCAGGTTGGAGATTAGGACAAATGATTTCCGTAGGAGGGTGGGGGAGCACTGGGATGGGTTCCCTAGGGAAGAAGTGGAGTCTCCATCCCTAGAGGTGTTTAAGTCTCGCCTTGACAAAGCCCTGGCTGGGCTGATTTAATTGGGATTGGTCCTGCCTTGGGCAGGGGGCTGGACTTGACCTTCTGAGGTCTCTTCCAGCTCGATGATTCTATGAAACAACAGATGCTGTTAAGACGCGGTTATTTCGAGAGAAAACCCGTCTCTCGAAATAACTGGTAAACCTCATTGTATGAGGAATAAGGGTTATTTTGAGAGAAGGGTTTTCTCTTGAAATAACCGCGTCTTAGCAGTGTCTGTTATTTCGAAAGAGCGCCATAATGCGAATATGCAAATGAAGCACGGGATATTTAAATCCCAGCTTCATTTGCAATTTTGAATTTCTTCATTTGCGTCCCTCTCTCGAAAGACTGAGCGAGTGTAGACACACTCTTAGTTACAACGTACGTTAAGTCTGTATCCTGCCTTTGGTATGTTAATCCATCGTATTGACATGAGATCCTTTTCCCAGGTAATTCAATGTATTGGAGGTGTCTGACTTACCTAAAAACTATGTTGCTCATGGATATGTATGTGACCCGTGGAACGTGTGGGGGGGTGAATGAGAAATACCCAACCAAAAGGCCATCTGGGATCCATGACCTTCTAAGGCAGACAAAGACCCTGCAAACAGACACATTACAGGAGAAGCGGCCAGAACATTTCTCTCTCTTTTGGACAAGATGTAACATCCTAGCAGAAGCCTGGGCCCGGCCCGGAGGAAGTGAAGCCTCCTGAAGATCCGAAGACATCTCCCAAGGAACCTCATGGCCGGGTCTCCGGGACGCTGACACCAGCCACCAGCTAAATCAAAGTCCTCTTCTGTGCCAATAAACAGCCCCAAAAGCAACACAGCTCCAGCCCCCCCTCTGTGTGGGTCTGTTCATTAGAAGTCCTGAGTAGGTGGAACAGGGCCATGAGCGGGGCTGCTGACCCTCCAGAGAAGTGGGGGGTAGCACAGCCGGCCCTGTACCACCCAGAGCAGCTGGGCGTTCACCGGCCACAGGTCCGGGATTTGGGCAAGGATCCATCCTCCGCCCGTCGGTTCCACAGCGTTTCGGGCTGCCCTGGCCGGCCGAGCGCGGCTCTTTCTGGTTCTGTTTGCTCGTCCCTGCGAGGAAGTGGGGAGTTTGGGGGTTCAAAGGGGGGGGTGCATGCAGGGGCGCTCAGTGCCCAGAAGTTACTGGTTTCATGTGACAAAGGGGGGAGTTCGTGGTTTCAGAGAACAGCCTAGAGTTGGATCCGTGGTGTCTGGCGCCCTGGTGACCCCAACCCTGCTCAGAGGACACGGCCGGCTCTGGCCAGAGGACAGACAAGGGGCCACAGAGAGGGACCCCAGCAATCGGCCCAGCTGATCCCAGCGAGGGGAGACCCATTATATCCCACCGCCCTGCCAGGGCTGGGCACAGACCCCAGGACTCCTCCCTCCCAGCCCCGTCTGCCCTCCCACCGGGCCCATTTCTCTCCTCGAGGGCCAGCCCCACAGCCCGGAGCAGCATTGGGTCCTTTTGGCTCCAGTTACTGTCAGGCGCTACCACTGCTCTTGTGAGTAGCTGCTGGGGCCGGCGGGGTCCCGGGGGGCCGGCACTGGGGAGGTGGCGTCCTTTCCTGCGCCGACATCTCTCCGTCCTGCCCGCAAGAAGAGACGCCGCCTCCCCCAGCTTGTGTGGCTGAGCCCTTCCCAGGCCTGGACGGATGAAGGTTTCCCGTGTTACTGCTCAGCCCCCTTTGGCCGGTACTTACCCTGGTCCTGTGCCGGAAGATTTACCGGATGTTGGATCCTTCAGGGTGGCCGGTGGGGCTCCCCTCTTGGGCGCGAGGTGGGCTGACCCGCCCACCCTAGGTCCTGTGCTCACTGCCTCCCACCCACCCCTCACATGGGGCAGCCCTGGCAGGACCCCACCGCCCGCCCCAAGGAACTCTGGGTAACTCCAGTTAGTATATATAAGAACAGCCAGACTGGGTCAGACCAAAGGTCCATCCAGCCCAGTAACTTGTCTACCAACAGTGGCCAATGCCAGGTGCCCAGAGGGAGTGAAACGAACAGGTAATGATCAAGAGACCTCTCTCCTGCCATCCATCTCCCCCCTCTGACAAACAGAGGCCAGGGACACCAATTCTATCCCCTGGCTAATAGCCATTGATGGACTTAACCTCCATGAATGTATCTAGTTCTCTTTTAAACCCTGTTCTAGTCCTAGCCTTCACAGCCTCCTATGGCAAGGAGTTCCACAGATTGACTACACGCTGTGTGAAGAAGAACTTCCTTTCATTTGTTTTAAACCTGCTGCCCATTAGTTTCACTTAGTGGCCCCTAGTTCTTATATTATGGGAGGAAGTAAATAACTTTTCCTTATTCGCTTTCTCCTCACCAGTCATGATTTTATAGACCTCTGTCCTATCCCCTTAGTCTCCTCTTCTCCAAGCTGAAAAGTCCCCGTCTCTTTAATCTCTCCTCGTATGGGATCGGTTTCAAACCCCTCATCCTTTTAGTTGCCCTTCTCTGAACCTTTTCTAATGCCAGTTTATCTTTTCTGAGATGAGGACACCACATCTGTACGCAGTATTCCAGATGTGGGCGTACCATGGATTTGTATAAGGCTGATAAGATATTCTCTTTCCCTTTTTAATGATTCCTAATATCCTGTTTGCTTTTTTGACCGCCGCTGCCCACTGCGTGGACGTCTTCAGAGAACTGTCCACGATGACTCCAAGATCCCTTTCCTGATTCGTTGTAGCTACATTAGCCCCCGTCATACTGTACGTCTAGTTGGGGTTATTTTTCCCGATGTGCATTACTTTACACTTATCCACGTTGCCCAATCACTCAGTTTGGTGAGATCTTTTTGAAGTTCTTCACAGTCTGCTTTGGTCTAAACTACCAGAGTCTCTCTATCTATCTATCTATAGAGCGAGAGAAAGGTGAGTCTAATTTCTCACAGCTGTTATACCATCCAGCAGCCAGTTTGCTGTTACTTGGTCATTTGCTGCCCTCTGCCGCCTATTTTATAAATTGCAGAGTCAAGTTTTTCTCCGTCAAGTTTATTGCTAACGGTGCCCTACAGCACAGGGCTGGGAATAGGTTCAATAGGCCTCCACTCCCCAGGGAGCCATCTTGTGCTTCACACACGGTGAATTTATACATGTCGGGCAGGAGGAACGCAAGTTACAAAACTCTTCGCGTGGCACACAAACCCAGCCGGCCTGAGACACACCTGGGCGAAATTACCGATCGAAGCAGAGAGGAGGGCATTTGTGGGATTTTCCCTGTTGTATCAAATTGTGGGAGCGATGGTTGCGAATGTACAATGGGAAACTGAGTCACACATTCCCAGATTATGGCTTAATCGGTTTTGGCTGTATTCAATACGATTACAGACAGAATTAGTGGCATGTACAGTGCCTGGACAAATTTCCGCCTGACAAGTAACAACAGATAAGACACAGTTAGGTATATAGGCCCAAACTACCACGTTCCAGGAACGTGTCCTTCCTTCTTCCACGATGGTTTTCACTTCCCTAAATTTCCTGGTCTTGTCCAATAGTCTCCTCCCTTGGTTTTTGGTCCAGCGTTTTTCCAACCTTGGCCCTCTTTTTCAATATGTATTCTTCATCTTCCTAGTGTCAATTACTTAACATCCCCCCGGTATTTATCCATTGACTTTACCTAACCCGTGCATTTTGCACAAGTGTGAGCAACTTGGTGCCCACATTTCGGGGGGCTGAATTTCTGCTCTCTAGGTCACGTTGCTGAGGGCCACTCTGGTCTCTAAGTTTCTCAGGGAAAAGGGGATTTTGTTGTTATTTCTCAATATAGAATCCTAGAGCTGGAAGAGACCTCAGGAGTCATCAAGTCCAGCCCCCTGCCCAAAGCAGGACGAATCCCGACTCAATCAACCCAGCCAGGGCTTGGTCAAGCCAAGACTTAAAAACCTCTAGGGATGGAGATTCCACTCCCTCCCTAGGGAACCCATCCCAGCGCTTCCCCGCCCGCCTAGGGAAATCGTTTTTCCTAATATCCTAACTCGACCTCCCCCACTGCAACTTGAGACCATTGCTCCTTGTTCAGCCATCTCCCCCACTGAGAACAGCCCCTCTCCACCCTCTTTGGAACCCCCCTTCAGGAAGTTGAATATGCCTACAGCTCTGACCTACATCTCGCAACACGCTACGTCAACGCACCTCCTCACCGATATCGTTTTAAACATTCCATCGTGTACGTTCCAAAATGCTCTAAGGGTCCTTCCGCAGCTGTCTTTGCTCTGCAGTAAGAGCACCTGGCGCTAGTACCATCAGGGCTGGATTACCCAACAGACAGACTAAGAACATGCTCAGGGCACCAGCAAAGCCGGGGCATCAAAACAATGAGATTTCACGGTATACTATTGTTTTTATTTTTAATTACCTATTGGGGAGGAACCATAATCTTTTCAGTGCTCAGTGCCTCTAAAGATCTGAATCCGGCCCTGAGTACCATAGTGCCACAATTGGGGTTAGCATACTTGACCTCTGGGTTATGGGTTTCAGAGCTGCAACCTCCAAACAATCGAGGCTGCCTGGGGACCAGACATCCCTTCTCCTTGGCTGGAGCCAGGTGCCTACGTCCAAAGAAGAGCCGTCTGCATCAAGGTCTGTAAAGAAGAGTCACGTGCACCAAGACTGGAAGACCCACTCAGACCTCCCAAAGTTGACTGAGGCAAGCAAGCGAGTTGCTGTTTGGAGAATTCACTGGCAGGGGGACCCACTGATCATGTCAAGAATCGTTTTCACGGTTGTGGGTGTTTGTTTGTAGCTGCTCACACTGAGCAGACTTCGGACCTATATGAACAGATGTGGGGTAAAGCGGCTGTACGGGTCTGCCTACATGGGCCGACCCTTCCAAGAGTCTTCACATGGCTATGCGGCCATACCCATTTGATAACACTCCTCCCTGAGTGGCACAGAGCGATGGGCGATATCGTTAGGCAGAGAGGTGTGGTCGAATTCAACGTTCCATTCTCTGGTTTCTCCGGTGGTGAGCAAAGATGATTTTCTCTATTGCTTTTCTCAAGGCGCCCTTCACCTCCTTGTTCCTCAGCGTGTATATGACGGGGTTCAACACGGGGGCCACCATGGTGTTCAAGAGGGAAATCATTTGATCGCTCTCGGGGGTGGAGCCAGACTTGGGTACCAGGTAGGTGACGAGGGCCGTTCCGTAGAACAACGTCACCACCGAGAGGTGGGCAGAGCAGGTGGAGAAGGCTTTACGCCTCCCCTCCGCCGACGGCAGCCTGAGGATGGTGGAAAGAATGCAGATATAGGACAGGAGGATCAGCAAAAAAGGGCCCAAGATGAACAGCACCGACACAGTGAATCCGACCATCATAATCTTCGATGTGTCGGTGCAGATCATCTTCAGCATGGGAGGGACGTCACAGAAGAAGTGGTGGATGCGGTGGGATCCGCAGAAGGGCAGGCTGAAGAGCCACGTGAACAGAGCTACTTCCACCGAGATGCCGATGGCCCATGATGCCCCCGCGAGCTGGGCGCACACCCGGCCACTCATGATGGTCGTGTAGTGCAAGGGGTGGCAGATGGCCACGTAGCGGTCGTAGGCCATGGCTGAGAGAAGGCAGCATTCTGTGAGGCCCATGATGCCAGAGACGTACATCTGGGCGGTGCAGCCCGCAAGGGAGATGGTCTTTTCCTCCACCAGGAGGTGAACCAGCAGCTGAGGGACCACACTGGTGGTGAAGCAGATTTCCGAGAAGGACAGGTTGACCAGGAAGAAATACATGGGGGTGTGGAGGGAGGGGTGCAGCTTTATCAGGAGGATAACGAGCAGGTTCCCCATCAGAGCAACCAGGTAGAGGACCAGAAGCACCAGAAACAGAAGGATTTGCACCTCGCCAAGGTAGGAAAATCCCACCAGGATGAACCCATCAGAGATGGTCTGGTTCTCGCCGGAGCCGCTCTCGGAATCGACCATCTGCAGGGGCGACAGAGACCCTGGAGCTGAATCTCAGGAAAACCGAACAGCGGGATACGGCTCCCCGAATTCCTGCTCGTTTCCTTTCTGTGGGGAGGCCTCTGACTAACTCCTGCTGCAATTTGGTGCAGACACATGAAGCTGGGCCCAGTCGCCATCAGGGGCAAGCTGCTGTCGCAGTCTGGATGCCGTTCCCGCTACGCCAGGGTCGGTCAGCTGGAGAGACACCCCTTGGACGCCAGTGGAGCTACAGCTGATCTACAACCGATGGGGGTCGGATACATTGACTCTAAGGGCACTGCATTGTTTTATCCCAGCTATGGGGGCATTCCAGGTCCCAGTGTCGGGAGATGTCGTCTTTTTTATCTACTTAAAAATTCAAAAGGGTCTTTCTTTCGCTATGTCTAGTCTACACAGTCCTATCAGAAAAAGATACACAAATTGCAAAGTGCAATTTGCATATCTTTTTCCGATTCTTTTTTCAGAAAAGACTTCTGAAATTCGGCCATTCTATGTGAGACCAAACGTTGAAAAAAACCACCCTTTTTCGGAACATCCCTTCTTTTTCGTAAAATGAGGGATGCCAAAAACCCGCGTCTGCTCTTCTGAATTTTTTTTTGGAAAAGTGGATGCATTTCAAAACTTTACAGTCGAGATGTACAATTTCTTTCTTTCTTTCTTTCTTTCTTTCTTTCTTTCTTTCTTTCTTTCTTTCTTTCTTTCTTTCTTTCTTTCTTTCTTTCTTTCTTTCTTTCTTTCTTTCTTTCTTTCTTTCTATCCCCATACACCCCCTCTATCTATCTATCTATCTATCTATCTATCTATCTATCTATCTATCTATCTATCTATCTATCTATCTATCTATCTATCTATCTAATGTTACTCTACCACCACTGGCACCTAATGTAATATCTCAAAGGAGAGCAAATCCCGATCTCCCTTATACCTCCATCCCAGGAAGAGTGACGCTAACAGAGATCCTCCGACGGGCGTTACAGCTCAGACATGTGTGATCTGCTTGCACGAGTAAACGGATGCTCCTGAGCCCACCATGTCGGAAGGTCTCGGAGGCGTTGCTGTGTTAGTCTGTGCCTACAAAAGAAAGGTTGAAAACCAACAATTGCCCTGTAGCACCCCAAGGGACACATAGACCACAGTGCTATTTCGGGATCCCAAAGACCTGGAGAAGAGGGGGGGATGCTCGCTCTCCCTGACGAGCGATGTAGGGGAACCTACGCGGAGATTGGTGAGGTTCTGCTTCATGGAGCCATTGAGTCACCGTTAGGAATGAGGGCTCCAGAAACGCTTTGCGGTGGCGGTACAGGGAGACGTTCGGGGCTCGCCAAGGAACTCGGAGACTCCGTTTCAATCCAGGAGAAGATGAGAGCAGCCAAAGGAGCACCCATCTGTGGAAAGAGGGTCAGGGAAACGAAGCTAAGAGAGACCCTCACGTAACTCCTAGGCACCAGGGGAGTTACGCTGTGGTCAGATGCAAGAAGTGGACAGTCCGGGTAGGAGACCTCAGCCCGAGCTGACGGGACGTAGCTCCTCCTCAGGAACCAGCCCTGCCACGCGGATTCCATGGTGGGGTGATGAGGAGGAGAGTTGGGGGCCAGAGGGGAGTAACAGTGAAAGAAGGGAAAAGCCAAAGCCGACACTAGCACATCCACCATCACACAACAGTCGTGGAGCAGGGATGAGCAGGTTTGGGGACCATCTGTCATGCTGGGGGGCACTGCGGGAATAGGGGACCGATGTTCACCTGGTGTGAATGAGCATCAGCCCCTCAAGTCAAACTCCCAACCTGACCCGTGAGAGAGAAGTTGGATGAATTCAGAGCAATAGATTCAGAGGCCGATCGATCAATTGATGTACTAATAGACAGACTGCCCGGTGGGTCTGACTCGATAGATAGATAGAGGGAGGGTGTGGAGATAGATAGATAGATAGATAGATAGGGCATGGGGGTGGATAGATGGATGGGGCGTGGGGACGGATAGATGGATGGGCATGGGGGTCGATAGATGGATGGGGCATGGGGACGGATGGATGGATGGGACGTGGGGATGGATGGATGGATGGGGTGTGGGGTGGATAGATGGTTGGATGGGGCATGGGGATAGATAGATGGATGGGGCGTGGGGATACATAGGTTGAGTGTGTGTGTTCATGTCTCTCTATGTGCTCAGACCCACACGACAGTTTCCTTTGCACGTCTGGACACTCCTAACACAGACGCACGGGGCGATGGTGCAGCCCGGGGCAGAGCTCAGGGCAGAGCGTTCAGGGATGTTGCTCACTCATTGGTCTCCTACCTTCATACCCACAGGTGGCTCCAGCCGCGGGGGCTGGGCGTGCGGAAGAGAAGAGGGTTTTTATTTCCCTCCCTGGCTTGTGGGACCCAGTCCCTGGAGGAAACGTCGCGTCGCATCCCTGGAAGGAAGCGCAGCCCCGCCTGGCAGTCGATCGAAACAGGCTGCAGTGAGACGGTCAATTCACAGGACGCTGTATCATCATCATCGTTAACGTCCCACGCTCTGCAAGACCACAGTCACCCTGGGATTTATGGCCCATGAGAGACACTGAGACACTTGTCATGTCTCGCGGGAGGGATGCTCTGTCCCACACAACACACGGGGGCAGGGGCAGAGACAAACCCCAGGCTCATGGCCCAGGTCCCTGAGGCTCAGACTCTGGGCCCCACACTTGTCCCAAAGCCAGGCTGAGACGCCAGGAGCTCTGACTCCCAGCCCCACCTGCTCTAACTATTACACCCCACTGGGCACAGACCCCAGGACTCCTCGCTCCCAGACCCAACTGCACTACCCACTGGGTCTGTTTTTCTCTTGACTGGCACTAGGGGGCGCTGAGGGGCTGGGCCGGGAGGGGTCTGTGGGACGGTCTCAGGTGGGTGGATCCCAATGCCCCGGCCTGGCACTAGGGGGCGCTGAGGGGCTGGGCCAGGAGGGCTCTGTGGGATGGTCTGTCAGGGGGATCCTAATGCCCCGGCCTGGCGCTAGGGGGCGCTGGGCCAGGAGGGCTCTGTTGGACGGTCTCAGGCCGGGAGATCTCAATGCCCCAGCTCAGCAGCAGGGGGCGCTGCACATCAGTGCACAGGGCATGTGACTCGTTCTTCTCTGGGGGGCCATGCTGACTGTGTGGGAGGGAGTGCTGTTCTCTCTGACCCCAAGCTGACCCCTTGCTGCCTGTACTGCAAGGAGCAGGGGGGGGGGAGATGTTCGGCTGTGGGCCTGCTCCCCCTGGAACCACCACTTAGCCCAGGGCCCAGGTGGGCATGGTCGGTCAGTAGGGGGCGCTCCTCCCTTGGGATCGGTGCTGACTCATAGTGGGAGTGGGGGGGGCATGGTGTCTAGTGGCCGTTCTATGCTTTCGAAGAGCTGGAAATTCAAGTCCGCTACCGTAGTCATGATCAAATCCATTGGGCTGTTCCCAAGAGGAGGGGGAAGCAGAGAAATATACGCACGCACCGTGAGGGGCCCATTCCCTGGTACTGGGTTACTCTCCAGGAAGGCACTCAATCTATCTGGCAACAGCCTGGCGGGTGGTGGATTCTCATGCCAAGGTCAGGGCGAGTATCGTCAGACTCTCTCACATGCCGTAAGAGATGTTTTCCACAAACGTGGTCCTTGAAACAACCATGGGACACCCACATCTTGGATACTGCGTACGGATGTGGGCGCCTCATCTCCAAAAAGATCTCTTGGCATTGGAAAAGGTTCAGAAAAGGGAATCAAAAATAACGAGGGGTTTGGAACGGGTCCCGTATGAAGAGGGATTAAAAAGGCTTGGACGAAAGAGGAGACTAAGGGGGGATAGGATCGAGGTCTATAACATCATGAGTGGTGTGGAGAAAGTGGATAAGGAAACGTTATTTACGTATTCCCGCAATATAAAAACTAGGGGTCACCAAATGAAATGAATAGGCAGCGGTTCTAAAACAAACAAAAGGAAGTTTTTCTTTATTCAGCACATGGTCAACCTGTGGAACTCCTTGCCAGGGGATGTGGTGAAGGCCAGGACTTTAACACGGTTCAAAAAAGAGCTAGATAGAGTCATGGAGGTTAGGTCCATCGATGGCTATTAGCCAGGATGGGTGGGGATGTTGTCTCTGGCCTCTGTTTCTCTGGAAGTGGGTGACAGGGGAGGAGTCATTGGATGGTTCCCTGTTGTGTTCCCTCCTTCTGGGCACCTGGCATTGGCCACTGTGGTCTGACAGGACCCTGGGCTGGATGGGCCTTTGGTCTGACCCAGCCTGGCCGTTCTGATGTTCTTATGTTAAGACATGGGTGCTGGTTTGTGTTGGTGGCCAGAGATACAATCGAGGGCAGCTTAGATGATGGGATGGTCCCTTCTGGACATGCTGCCAACCGATGTTATTAATTTGTGTTCTAGACCACGAAGGGTTGGGTGTTGGTCTTGAGGGGACAAACAATAAACAATTGTACTTGATCAAGTTACTTTTTAATTGTGCAACATTTCAACCATCTTTGGGTGCTAAAAAGCCTCTCCTTAAAATTGTAAATACTTGACCCATTTTTCATCCTCCCCCCTCCCCACCTTATTGGGCCGTAGCCACGTATGCAAATTGACCACAAACATTAGAGGAGAAAATCATTCTCTGAGCAAGGTATGATTCATAGCTCAACGCATGATTCCCCTTCAGCCATATTGATGATTCTTACGTCGCTTGAGGCCATACTCAACAACGAGCAAGACGAAGAACGGAGGCAGGAGGCCACCACGCCAGATCCCTGCCTTAGTTTCAAGTGACTTACTTAATCCTCTGTCTCTTTTAATACAACATTGGAGCTAGTGTAAAATACCGTCATTACATTGATCAGGTTCATCGGCATTCCATACGGCCCACCAATTTTGCCACGTTGTATTCCTAGCTACACCATCGAATGCTTTTTGAAACTAATACTGAGGATTTCTTGAAATTCATTCCTGTTTTCAGTAACCTATCTTAAGGCGCAAATCGCGTCTGTGCATGAGCGACCTCACCTAAAACCAGAGCGTTCCTTGTGAAGAACAGTGTCCACGTTTCCTTTCATCCCGTGTAACACAATCGTAGCTACAGGCTTGTCCCATGGCAGAAAGCAAAGCCACTCCTCTCTAGTTTGAGCAGTTACTGACGTCTCCCATTTCCAGAAGCTGGATGATGAAACCAAGTGTCCATTTTCTGGAACTTTTTCTTCTCTTCCCTATTTTGAAGTTAAAAAAATGATAGACAAGGCAAGACTGCAATTCAGTGTAAACAAATGGAAAACCACGGTAACTGGCGATATGGACTTAAACATCAAAATCCCTGTTGAACATCAGAACGAGGGAGTCACCAAATGAAATTCATAGGTAGCACGTTTAAAACAAACAAAGGGAAGTTTTTCTTCACTCAGCGCACAGTCAACCTGTGGAACTCCTTGCCATAGGATGTTGTGAAGACCAGGACTTTAATAGGATTCAAAAACAGACCTAGAAAAGTTCATGGAGATTGGGTCCATCAACACTTATGAGTCAGGATGGGTAGGGATGGTGTCTCTAACTTCTGTTTCTGAGAGGCTGCAAATGGGCAACACGGGGATGGATCACTTGATGATTCCTGTTCTGCTCCCTCCCTCTGGGGCATCTGGGTCACTGTTGGACGACAAAATCCTCGGCTAGATGGCCCTTTGATCTGACCTAGTATGGCTGCTCTTATGTTCCTATGTTCTTATGAATAGCTAGAAAGAATAAACCGATTCAAATATCTCGGAAGCGCAATGAGCCAAGATGGTACATGCTCGGAAGACATAAGAATAAGGATCGGCAAAGTGAACTCAACCTCCGGTTAACTTAGTAAAGTTTGGAAACTTACTGCTGTGTCCTTACATACGAAACGGAGTGTCTACTCAGCCGTCCTTGTGGACACGGCGCTCTCTGGCAGTCAACCCAGGCAACTGAAGAACACAGATGTTCAGAAGTTACATGAGTTTCATTGTAAGTGCTGAAGCGATTATGAGGAGTCGGCTATGAGGAAAGCGAAACGAATGATGAGGTCAGGGAAATGGCTAACCTGAGGCCTCTAGCTCAAATAATTGTTAAGAGAAGACATCAATGCCTAGGGACGACATCTGGAGTCTTGTGTCCAGTTCTGGGCCACCCACTACAGAAAGGATGTGGGCGCATTGGAGAGGGTCTGGTGAAGAGCAACCAAAATGATTAGGAGGCTGGAGCACATGACCTACGATGAGAGGCTGAGGGATTTGGGCTTTTTTAGTCTGCCGAAGAGAAGAGTGAGGGGGGATTTGAGAGCAGCCTACAACTCCCTGAAGGGGGGTTCCAAAGAGGATGGAGAAAGACTGTTCTCAGTAGTGACGGGTGGCAGAACGATGAGCAATGGTCTCAAGTTGCAGTGGCGGAGATCAAGGTTGGACATTAGGAAAAACGATTTCCCTAGGCGGGTGGGGAAGCACTGGGATGGGTTCCCTAGAGAGGTGGTGGAATCGCCATCCCTAGAGGTGTTTAAGTCCCGGCTTGACCAAGCCCCGGTTGGGATGATTGAGTCGGGGTTGGTCCTGTTTTGGGCAGTGGGTTGGACTCGATGATGCCTGAGTTCTCTGCCAGTCCTGGGATTCTAGGATTCTATGTGTTACGAAAGGAACATAACTGACTCCCGATTACGGCTCTCAGTTAGAAGCCTGAGAAACGAACAAGGAAGAGGAGTAGACCTGGGATGACTTGGGAGCGTGTGATTATCAACCACATGGTAAAAATTAATTATAAATGGGAGGATTTAGCTCATACAACAGCTGATAAGCGAGCCTGGGGAATGGGGGTAGCCCAATATGCTGAAAAGCATGTGAAAGACCCAGGACGAAGGTCAACAAAAGATATAAAATCAGGACACTGCTTTGAATAACTATTCTCGTCTGATTTTTTTGAAGAGCTTTGAATCTGGCCAAAGGACCCTGACTGCAAAAGTTTGACAAGAACTAGATCGTGACAACGTGCGGGTGTTTGGATAACAGAAGGTTTCTCTTTTTTGGTAGCAGAAGCCACTCTCCAGATTTTGAAGATATGAGCGTCTTTCAAAAGTAAATTTTCAATTAAAAAAATGAGACGCATCAGGAGAAAGTCAACAAAACACTTGGTAAAGCCTCTTATTCCGCCTCGTCTTCCTAGCTGTAATTTTCATTCTCTAATGTCTCTGGTTGTGAGCAAAGGTGCTCTTTCCTACCGTTCTTCTCAAAGCGCCCTTCACCTCTTTGTTCCTCAGCGTGTAGATTATGGGGTTCAACATTGGGGTCACCACTGTGTACATGAGGGAAATCATTTGATCACTTTCCAGATTGGAGTTAGATTTCACCCCCAGGTAGGCGATGAGAGCTGTTCCATAGAACAAAGTTACCACCATGAGGTGGGAGGAGCAGGTGGAGAAGGCTTTACGCCTCCCCTCTGCCGATGGCAGCCTGAGGATGGTGGAGAGAATGCGGATGTAGGACAGGAGTATCAACAAGAAAGGGCCCATGATGAAGACAACTGACACAGTCAAGACCATGACCTCGTTTTTGGATGTGTCGGCACAGGCCATCTTCAGCACAGGTGGGATGTCGCAGAAGAAGTGGTGGATGCGCTGGGAGCCACAGAAGGGCAGGCTGAAGATCCATGTAATCTGAGCTACTTCCACCGAGACGCCGATGAGCCATGAAGCACCGGCGAGCTGAACACACACCCGGCCACTCATGATGGTGGTGTAGTGCAAGGGGTGGCAGATGGCCACGTAGCGGTCGTAGGCCATGGCCGCGAGGAGGCAGCATTCTGTGAGGCCCATGATGGTGTTGATGTACATCTGGGCTGCACAGCCCGCGATAGGGATGGACTTTTCCTCCACCAGGAGGTGAACCAGTAGCTGAGGAACCATACTTGTAGTGAAGCAGATTTCCAGAAAGGACAGGTTGACCAGGAAGAAATACATGGGGGTGTGGAGGGAGGGGTTCAGCTTTACCAGGAGGATAATAAGCAGGTTCCCCATCAGGGTGACCAGGTAGACCACCAGAAGCACCAGAAACAGAAGGATTTGCAGCTCGCCAAGGTAGGAAAACCCAACCAGGATGAACCCATCGGAGATGGTCTGGTTCTTGCCGGGGTCGCTCTCGGAATAGGTCATCTGCAGGGGCGACAGAGAGAGAGACGCTGGAGTGGAATCAGAGGCAAACTGCACATGTGAATGTGAACCGCTCCGGTCATGCGCCTTTCCTTTCGGACGGGAGCCTTCTGATATATGTCAGCTGCAGTTCGGTATAGACTCACGTCCCCGGGCCCAACCAACACCTAGAATCTCGTGCGTTAGCTGTCTGGGTGTCAATCCAGCTATAGCAACTGGCTTCCCCTTTCCATTTCTCTTTCTTTCTTTCTTTCTTTCTTTCTTTCTTTCTTTCTTTCTTTCTTTCTTTCTTTCTTTCTTTCTTTCTTTCTTTCTTTCTTTCTTTCTTTCTTTCTTTCTTTCTTCTGTACATCTGGGCAAGCCTCTTTCAAAAAAGAGTATCTAGACTACAAACAATACTTTCAAAAAAGCAAGCCACTTTTTCAAAAGAGAGCACCCAGGGGGTGTGTCTCGACTGGCAAGATTTTGCGCAAAAGCGCCTGCTTTTGCGCAAAATCTTCCCGCCTGTCTACACTGGCCCCTAGTATTTGCACAAGAACACTGACTTTGTACTGTACAAAATCAGTGCTTCTTGCGCAAATACTCTGACGCTCCCGCTCAGGGATAAGCCCTCTTGCTCAAGTATTCTTGTGCAAGAGGCCAGTGTATTCAGGCAAGTTAATTTCTTGCGCAAGAAAGCTGGATGGCTAAAATGACCATCGGAGTTTTCTTGCGCAAGAGAGCATCTACACTGGCACGGATGCTTTTGCGCAAAAGCATCTGTGCCAGTGTAGATGCTCTCTTGCGCAAATACATTTAATGGAAAAACGTTTCCGTTAAAAGCATTTGCGCGAAATCATGCGAAATCTAGATGCAGCCAGGCAGTCTGGATGCTCTCTTTCGAAACAGCACAGTCTGCATTCAAGAATGCCTTTTTTCGAAAGAGCACTGTCGAAAAAAGGTGTTCTTCCACGGAAAACGAGGTTTTCCGCAGTCGAAAAAACTGCTGCAGTCTTTCAATTTACTTTCGAAAGAATGCGGCAGCAGTCTAGAGGCGGGGGGGGGGGGGCGGATTTCGAAAAAACCCTGTAGTCTAGACACACTCCTGGACTATATAGTTTTTTCAGAATACCAGAGGAACGTGTATGCTTTTCTGAAAAAAATTTCAGATGAGCAGACGTGTTTTTTCAGCATCCTTGTAAACCTCATTTTACAAGGAAGAGGGGATGTTCCAAAAGAGACTTTCTTCCCAACATTTGGCCCAGTGTAGAAGGGCCAATTATTGGAAAAGCCTCTTTCAGAAGAAAAGCGGAAAAAGAGATGCATTTTGTGTAGTTTTCCCACAGAACTTTGTAGTCTAGAGGCAGCATTTCTTTCTTTCTTTCTTTCTTTCTTTCTTTCTTTCTTTCTTTCTTTCTTTCTTTCTTTCTTTCTTTCTTTCTTTCTTTCTTTCTTTCTTTCTTTCTTTCTTTCTTTCTTTCTTTCTTTCTTTCCCCTAACCTCCCATCTATCTATCTATCTATCTATCTATCTATCTATCTATCTATCTATCTATCTATCTATCTATCTATCTATCTATCTATCTATCTATCCCCACACACCTATCTATCTGTCTATCCTCACACTTTCTTTCTTTCTTTCTTTCAATAGGGGGTTTGTGGCCTTTTGTGTACTAGAAAATGTGACACTTCTCTATGCTTTGGAGAACAATTGAAACCATTCCTGCGTCTCTCACTGCAACTGGTGGTTGAGACCCCCTGGGAAGTGTCACCCCTCAGCCGCCGTCTGGCCACGACACAGAGTTTGGGTCACAGCCCTTCACGGGATCACACAGACGCTGGTGCCGGCTGCAGCCCCCCAATGCACCGCAGGGAGCCCCCCGACTCTGCACACTGTTCAGACCCAGTGAGCTCCTGTTCCCCTCTGTCCCGGAGTCAGGCGAAATGGCCGGGCTCCTTGCCCCTCTCCCCGTGCTACAAGGCCTGTCACTGGGCTTACCGAGAGACAAACGTGATTTTATTGTGTATATAGCTGTCGGGTGTCAGGGGTCTCCACGAGGGACGTCACAATGGCTGGCGCCCCAGTGAAAGGAGAGAGTTGGGGAATATGGAGAGCGAGCAGAGTTACCTGCTGTTTCTCGTGTCTTTCATGTTTTGTGAGGTGTGAATGCAGGAGTCAAGCCCAGGTCTTGGGAGGTGGGGGGCTCAGGACAGGGGGTGTAGGAGTCAGGGCCGGGTGTTGGGAGGTGGGGGGCTCAGGACAGGGGGTGTAGGAGTCAGGGCCGGGTGTTGGGAGGTGGGGGGCTCAGGACAGGGGGTGCAGGAGTCAAGCCCTGGTGTTGGGAGGTGGGGGGCTCAGGGCAGGGGGTGTAGGAGTCAGGACCGGGTGTTGGGACGTGGGGGGCTCAGGACAGGGGGTGCAGGAGTCAAGCCCTGGTGTTGGGAGGTGGGGGGCTCAGGACAGGGGGTGTAGGAGTCAGGGCCGGGTGTTGGGAGGTGAGGGGCTCAGGGCAGGGGGTGTAGGAGTCAGGACCAGGTGTTGGGAGGTGGGGGGCTCAGGGCAGGGGGTGTAGGAGTCAGGGCCGGGTGTTGGGAGGTGGGGGGCTTGGGGCAGGGGGTGTAGGAGTCAGGACCAGGTCTTGGGAGGTGGGGGGCTCAGGGCAGGAGGTGTAGGAGTCAGGACCAGGTCTTGGGAGGTGGGGGGCTCAGGGCAGGGGGTGTAGGAGTCAGGGCCGGGTGTTGGGAGGTGGGGGGCTCAGGGCAGGGGGTGTAGGAGTCAGGACTGGGTGTTGGGAGGTGGAGGGCTCAGGGCAGGGGGTGTAGGAGTCAGGGCCGGGTGTTGGGAGGTGGGGGGCTCAGGGTTAGGGGGTGTAGGAGTCAGGACTGGGTGTTGGGAGGTGGGGGGCTCAGGGCAGGGGGTGTAGGAGTCAGGACCGGGTGTTGGGAGGTGAGGGGCTCAGGGCAGGGGGTGTAGGAGTCAGGACCGGGTGTTGGGAGGTGGGGGGCTCAGGGCAGGGGGTGTAGGAGTCAGGGCCGGGTGTTGGGAGGTGGGGGGCTCAGGGCAGGGGGTGTAGGAGTCAGGGCCGGGTGTTGGGAGGTGAGGGGCTCAGGGCAGGGGGTGTAGGAGTCAGGACCGGGTGTTGGGAGGTGGGGGGCTCAAGGCAGGGGGTGTAGGAGTCAGGGCCGGGTGTTGGGAGGTGGGGGGCTCAGGGCAGGGGGTGTAGGAGTCAGGACCGGGTGTTGGGAGGTGGGGGGCTCAGGGCAGGGGGTGTAGGAGTCAGGGCCGGGTGTTGGGAGGTGAGGGGCTCAGGGCAGGGGGTGTAGGAGTCAGGACCGGGTGTTGGGAGGTGGGGGGCTCAGGGCAGGGGGTGTAGGAGTCAGGGCCGGGTGTTGGGAGGTGGGGGGCTCAGGGCAGGGGGTGTAGGAGTCAGGACTGGGTGTTGGGAGGTGGGGGGCTCAAGGCAGGGGGTGTAGGAGTCAGGGCCGGGTGTTGGGAGGTGGGGGGCTCAGGGCAGGGGCAGAGGACATGTGTTTGGGGGTAAGGAGGGTCTCACAGCAGAGAATTGGTGGGGGGGCTGGAATGAGTGTGGAGGGTGTGGAGGGGTTCGGAACAGGGGGCTGAAAGGGTTGGGGGTTGAGGAGTGAGAATGATGCTGTTGTGCTGACACAACCAAACCCCGACCTTGCGCTGCGTTAGGGAAAGAAGAAGCTGCCTGCCCGATTTGGTGGTCCTCCTTCTTACCGATTAAGAGGAGTTCCTGAACAAATGGACTCACAGATGGATGTGGACACACACACACACTCTGAATCAACATTTCCATAGGTGGAAACCAAGATTTCCTGATACCTGAGACTGGAAATTATATGACCACACACACATGCTCAGAGGAATCAAAGAGCAAATATTAAACCAAGCTCTGGTGCCACACTGTGCCGCACAGCACAATTGACAACACACGTGAACGATCATCTCTGAATCTGGCGAGCAGGCGATGGGCTGGGAAGAATTCCGCCTCTGCGACAAGCGACTTTGGGGACCCTCCCCTGACATCGGTGAGGACCAGTGCAGGGGAAATGGCGTTTCCACCCCAATCTTTGATTTCACCCCAAATCAACATGCAAAGTGGAAACAGCAAGAGCCCTAATTTGGATTCAGAAGAGTCTGAATGAAATTGAATGGGAAACTGAGCACTGTCGTCAACACCAGTGTTTTCACATGGAAAACATCAATCTGGATTACACCCTTTCTTTTCAGAAAGGTGGTTGGTTGGTCGGATGGTTGGTTGGTCGGTCGGTTGGTTGGTTGGTCGGTTGGTTGATTGGTTGGTCAGTCAGTCGGGTGGTCGGTTGGTTGATTGGTTGGTCAGTCAGTCAGTTGATATTTGGACCAGCTCTAAACAAATGGAGACATTACTCGCCGTTGGGAATCTCGATTTTTTCGCTGGCCGTTGATATTTACAGAGCTGATAGAGGATGATATTTACAGAGCTCTGCTGGACATCGGGAAACTCCATGTATGCACAGGAGAGCAGGAGAGCAGTGAAGGAAGCAAACATGGTATGAAGAGAGGGATTAGGGAAATAACCAATAGATCAGTTGATTTTACTACTAGAGAGACTGCCAGGTGGGTTTGACTAGACAGAGATAGAAGGGATGCATGGGAAGCAGGCGGGCGTCTGTCTGTCTGTCCGTCTGTCTGGTAAATTTAAATGAAAAAGTCAATGACATGCTGTTGCTCCAGTTGCAGACTGGGAGAAGGTGCCGATGGACGTCACTGGGTGAATGGTCGGGTGCCTCAATCGTTCATTCGTTGCCTACCTTGCGTAAGAAGAGTGGCTCCGTCCCCTCGCTGCGGACGCTGGACGTGCTGAAGAGAACAGAGGGGTTTTTATTTCACTGACTGGCTTTCGGGAGCGAGTCCCTGGAGGAAACGTCCTGCAATAGTCCTGGGAGGAAACGCAGCCCTGCCCGGAACGGCAGCAAAACAACTCCCCTTAGGCGAGTCCAAGGAAGTTCTACCATCATCACCACACGTGTGTTTGCGAGATGCCAACTGGACCGCAGTTCACTTACCCCGTACATGGTGGGACACGTGTTTGTCTAGCCGGAGGGATGCTCTGTCCCAGACAACACACCACACAGAGTCAGGGGCACGAACAACCCCCAGGGTTCATGGCTCCAGGTTCGTGGTGCTCAGACTCTGGGCCCCACGCTTGTCCCAGAGCCACAATGGGAAGCCAGGAGCTCTGACTTCCAGCCCCACCAGCTCTAACCATTACACCCCACTGCCCGGACAGAGCTGGGAACAGAACCTAAGAGACCTCCCTCCAAGACCCTCTGCCCTACCTGCAGGGTCCTTTTTCTCATTGAGTGGCACTAGGGGGCGCTGAGGGGCTGGGCCGGGAGGGCTCTGTAGGACGGTCTCAGGGGGGTGGATCCCAATGCCCCGGCCTGGCACTAGGGGGCGCTGAGGGGCTGGGCCGGGAGGGCTCTGTAGGACGGTGTCAGGTGGGTGGATCCCAATGCCCCGGCCTGGCACTAGGGGCCGCTGAGGGGCTGGGCTGGGAGGGCTCTGTAGGACGGTGTCAGGCGGGTGGATCCCAATGCCCCGGCCTGGCACTAGGGGGCGCTGAGGGGCTGGGCTGGGAGGGCTCTGTAGGACGGTCTCAGGGGGGTGGATCCCAATGCCCCGGCCTGGCACTAGGGGGCGCTGAGGGGCTGGGCCGGGAGGGCTCGGTAGGACGGTCTCAGGGGGGTGGATCCCAATGCCCCGGCCTGGCACTAGGGGGCGCTGAGGGGCTGGGCTGGGAGGGCTCAGTAGGACGGTCTCAGGGTGGTGGATCCCAATGCCCCGGCCTGGCACTAGGGGGCGCTGAGGGGCTGGGCCGGGAGGGCTCTGTAGGACGGTGTCAGGCGGGTGGATCCCAATGCCCCGGCCTGGCACTAGGGGGCGCTGAGGGGCTGGGCCGGGAGGGCTCTGTAGGACGGTGTCAGGCGGGTGGATCCCAATGCCCCGGCCTGGCACTAGGGGGCGCTGAGGGGCTGGGCCGGGAGGGCTCGGTAGGACGGTCTCAGGGGGGTGGATCCCAATGCCCCGGCCTGGCACTAGGGGGCGCTGAGGGGCTGGGCTGGGAGGGCTCAGTAGGACGGTCTCAGGGTGGTGGATCCCAATGCCCCGGCCTGGCACTAGGGGGCGCTGAGGGGCTGGGCTGGGAGGGCTCTGTAGGACGGTCTCAGGGTGGTGGATCCCAATGCCCCGACCTGGCACTAGGGGGCGCTGAGGGGCTGGGCTGGGAGAGCTCTGTAGGACGGTCTCAGGGTGGTGGATCCCAATGCCCCGGCCTGGCACTAGGGGGCGCTGAGGGGCTGGGCTGGGAGGGCTCTGTAGGACGGTCTCAGGGTGGTGGATCCCAATGCCCCGGCCTGGCACTAGGGGGCGCTGAGGGGCTGGGCTGGGAGAGCTCTGTAGGACGGTCTCAGGGTGGTGGATCCCAATGCCCCGGCCTGGCACTAGGGGGCGCTGAGGGGCTGGGCTGGGAGGGCTCTGTAGGACGGTCTCAGGGTGGTGGATCCCAATGCCCCGGCCTGGCACTAGGGGGCGCTGAGGGGCTGGGCCGGGAGGGCTCTGTAGGACGGTGTCAGGCGGGTGGATCCCAATGCCCCGGCCTGGCACTAGGGGGCGCTGAGGGGCTGGGCCGGGAGGGCTCGGTAGGACGGTCTCAGGGGGGTGGATCCCAATGCCCCGGCCTGGCACTAGGGGGCGCTGAGGGGCTGGGCTGGGAGGGCTCAGTAGGACGGTCTCAGGGTGGTGGATCCCAATGCCCCGGCCTGGCACTAGGGGGCGCTGAGGGGCTGGGCTGGGAGGGCTCTGTAGGACGGTCTCAGGGTGGTGGATCCCAATGCCCCGGCCTGGCACTAGGGGGCGCTGAGGGGCTGGGCTGGGAGGGCTCTGTAGGACGGTCTCAGGGGGGTGGATCCCAATGCCCCGGCCTGGCACTAGGGGGCGCTGAGGGGCTGGGCCGGGAGGGCTCTGTAGGACGGTCTCAGGGGGGTGGATCCCAATGCCCCGGCCTGGCACTAGGGGGCGCTGAGGGGCTGGGCTGGGAGGGCTCTGTAGGACGGTCTCAGGGGGGTGGATCCCAATGCCCCGGCCTGGCACTAGGGGGCGCTGAGGGGCTGGGCCGGGAGGGCTCTGTAGGACGGTCTCAGGGGGGTGGATCCCAATGCCCCGGCCTGGCACTAGGGGGCGCTGAGGGGCTGGGCTGGGAGGGCTCTGTAGGACGGTCTCAGGGGGGTGGATCCCAATGCCCCGGCCTGGCACTAGGGGGCGCTGAGGGGCTGGGCCGGGAGGGCTCTGTAGGACGGTCTCAGGGGGGTGGATCCCAATGCCCCGGCCTGGCACTAGGGGGCGCTGAGGGGCTGGGCCGGGAGGGCTCTGTAGGACGGTCTCAGGGGGGTGGATCCCAATGCCCCGGCCTGGCACTAGGGGGCGCTGAGGGGCTGGGCTGGGAGAGCTCTGTAGGACGGTCTCAGGGTGGTGGATCCCAATGCCCCGGCCTGGCACTAGGGGGCGCTGAGGGGCTGGGCTGGGAGAGCTCTGTAGGACGGTCTCAGGGTGGTGGATCCCAATGCCCCGGCCTGGCACTAGGGGGCGCTGAGGGGCTGGGCTGGGAGGGCTCTGTAGGACGGTCTCAGGGTGGTGGATCCCAATGCCCCGGCCTGGCACTAGGGGGCGCTGAGGGGCTGGGCTGGGAGAGCTCTGTAGGACGGTCTCAGGGTGGTGGATCCCAATGCCCCGGCCTGGCACTAGGGGGCGCTGAGGGGCTGGGCTGGGAGGGCTCTGTAGGACGGTCTCAGGGTGGTGGATCCCAATGCCCCGGCCTGGCACTAGGGGGCGAGGAGCGACAGGGAACAGGGTGTGTGACTCGTTCTCCTTTGGGGGAGCCGTGTTGACCCCAGGGTACTAGCCCTACCCCAAGGGACGACGCGCTGCACAGAGCTGGGTGTTGTCTCTGGGGGGCGCTTTTCTCTCTGCTCCAGGCTGACCCCTGTGCCCAGCAGGGCCCCACGTGACCCCTCTGCTCTGCAAGGAGCAGGCTGGGGGCTTGGCTGGGGGTCTGCTCCCCCCAGAACCGCCGCTTAGCCCAGGGCCCAGCATGGTGCCCAAAGAGACCATCACACGGGCTGCTCCCAAGCCTGAAAGCCCAGGGTACAATTTGTCTGGGTGACACGGATGCTTCTAAGACTAAGGCCTATTTGGCGGGTTCCCCAGATATTTCTGTGTTTGTAGTTCTTTGTAGTCCACTTTTGTCGACAAAACCCACCCTTTGGGTCCCACGCGGATAATACCGCACTGTGACATAAATGCGAGTTTCCTCGCATGTGCTATGGGCCCCCGTTCCTGCAGAGACACAGGTAAGTAAGACAGCGTGGAGACCTGTCAGGTGGACCGGATCTGGCTCGTAGGCTCGTATTTGCCCACCCTGGAGTTAAGGCATCCCTGAAAATATTATTAGCTCTATTAGGGTGTGTCTAGACCACAGGTTTTTTCCGACAAAAGTTGGCTTTTGTCGAGAAAAACTATAACTGGGTCTACACTACCGCCACTTTCTGTCGACTTACTGGTAGTGTTGTCGACGGCGGTAAACCACATTCTGCGAGGAATCATGCCTTTTTTCGAAAGTCATCTTTCGAAAAAAGGCACTACTGCATGAAAACGGGGCTTTTTTGAAAGAAAGCGTCTACACTCTCTTTCGAAAAAGTGAGATGCTTTTTTGGAAAATCTTGTTGTCTAGATGCTCTTTTTCGACAGAGGCTTTTTCGAAAGATACTGTCAAAAAGCCTCTATCGAAAAAGGTGTGCAGTCTATATGTAGCCTCTGGGACGGACAAAGGAAAGAGGGGGTGAGGAAATCAAGGGGAAAAGGGGAAGGAAACTGGATTCCTGCTTGCCAGAAGCAAACCCCAATAAACATCAAATTGTTTGCCTCTCCAGACTTTGGGTATTGCTGTTCTCTGTACACATGGTTGTGAGCAAGACACGAGAAGTCATTCTTCCGCTCTACTCTGTGCTGACGAGGCCACAGCTGGAGTGTTGTGTCCAATTCTGGGTAGCACATTTCTGGGTAGGAAAGATGTGGAGAAATTGGAGAAGGTCCAGAGAAGACCAACTAAAATGATGAAAGGTCTAGAGAACATGAGCTATGAGGGAAGGCTGAAAGAATTGGACTTGTTGAGTTTGGAAAGGAGAAGACTGAGAGGGGAGATGATAGCGGTTTTCAAGTATCTAAAAGAGTGTCACAAGGAGGAGGAAGAAAACAATTTGTCCTTGGCCTCTGAGGACAGGACAAGAAGCAATGGGCTTAAACTTTCTGCCCGTCAGGGTGGTGAAGCACTAGAATAAATTGCCTAGGGAGGTTGTGGAATTTCCATCTGTGGAGATATTTCAGAGCAGGTTGGACAGACAAGTGTCAGGGATGGTCTAGATGGTGCTCGGTCCTGCCAAGAGGGCAGGGGACTGGACTCAATGACCTCTCGAGGTCCCTTCTGGATCTATGAATCTATGTGGGAAGGGCCAGTGAAGTGGGGAGGTTGACTGGATAAGCTTTCTACTATAGTATGACGCATGCCCCGTCACCACAGAGTGTGCTCCAGCCATCAGCAAAGTTGGACTTCCTCGGAATTTGCTGATATCAGATTGCTACTGTCCATTTGGTCTTTTATCACCCTGAAATCTCTGAATCGCTGGTTCTACACATTAATCGTGCATTATCATCTGCTAGCATGGAGATCTGCTCCTGCCGAGGACTTCAAGAGCCATCTCCCAGAGGGGTCCGGTGACCCAATGAGACCAGGCATGGGAAGGGCTATCAGAGTCTTAGATACGAAGCCGTTCTTCAGTGCTGATGTTATTTATTAGTTGGCCAAGGAGAACACTGGCTAAACGTATTCAAACCTCACAATCTAACCGAAACCAAACCCTCCAATGTTGCACCAGGCTGCCAACGCAGGACACAGACACGCCCAATGGGAGTTTTCTGTAGAACTGGTTCATAGTTTTAAAGTTTGGTGAAAAGGATCCAATTTCTACAAAATCGAGTGAATGTTTCTTGAATGTTTTTCATATTAATCTTGGGTTTTCTTGGTTGGTTTGCTTGTGCTTGGACATTTCAGACATTGAAGAAATAGTCAGGACACCCCTTTGGCCAAGTGTTCCCATCTGATTTTTCAAAAAACGTGTAGACTGGTCAAAAGATTCTGATTATGAACGTTTGACAAACAATTAGATATGAAAAACGTGGGATTTATTGGTAACAAACGTTTCTCTTCCCATCTGCCTGATAGGTCTTGAACAGGTCAAATAACTTTCAAAAGGAACATTTTCCATTAAAAACAATGAAGGTACTGGAAGAAATACACCAAAATATTATGTATTTCCCTCCATTCCGTTCTTTTTAATAACTCTAATGTTCATCCTCTAGTTTCTCTGGTTGTGAGCAAAGATGCTCTTTCTTATCGTTCTTCTCAAGGCGCCCTTCACCTCTTTGTTCCTCAGTGTGTAGATTATGGGGTTCAACATTGGGGTCACCACTGTGTACATGAGGGAAATCATTTGATCACTCTCCGGGGTAGAGCTAGACTTGGGTCTCAGGTAGGTGACGAGGGCCGTTCCGTAGAACAAAGTCACCACCGTGAGGTGGGAGGAGCAGGTGGAGAAGGCTTTATGCCTCCCCTCTGCAGAGGGCAGCTTGAGGATGGTGGAGATAATGCGGATGTAGGACAGGATTATCAACAAGAAAGGACTCATGATGAACAGCACCGACACGGTTAAGACCACGATCTCGTTTTTCGATGTATCTGTGCAGGCCATCTTCAGCACAGGTGGGATGTCACAGAAGAAGTGGTGGATGCGGTGGGAGCCACACAAGGGCAGGCTGAAGATCCACGTGGTCTGAGCTACTTCCACCGAGACACCGATGAGCCATGAAGCTCCCGCGAGCTGTGCACACACCCGGCTGCTCATGATGGTCATGTAGTGTAAGGGGTGGCAGATGGCCACGTAGCGGTCGTAGGCCATGGTTGCCAGAAGGCAGCATTCTGTGAGGCCCATGATAGTGAAGACATACAACTGGGCCATACAGCCCTCAAGGGAGATGGTCTTTTCCTCCACCAGAAGGTGAACCAGCAGCTGAGGGACCACACTGGTGGTGTAGCAGATTTCCAGGAAGGACAGGTTGACCAGGAAGAAGTACATGGGGGTGTGGAGGGAGTCATTTAGCTTTATCAGCAGGATAATGAGCAGGTTCCCTATCACGGTCACCAGGTAGGTGAAAAGAAACACAAGAAACAGTAGACTTTGTAGCTCATGAAGGTATGAAAACCCCACCAGGATGAAGACATCAGAGATGGTCTGGTTCTCGCCAGGGTCGCTCTCAGAATAGGCCATCTGCAAGGGTGAGAAAGAGAGAGAGTGACTCTGATGTACAACCGACATCTAACTGGGAATCAAACTCGTTTCTTTTCTGCTGAGATGCTTGAGTTTGAAGCCTCCTCCAACGTGATACATAGATGTGTGTCTGGGCCCCTCATGCTCAGGAATCAACTTGTCTTGCTGGTTGGATGTCAGTCCAGTTCTGCCAATGTAGATCCACTGGAGAGATGACCCCAGTGGAATTTACAGCCGATTTAGATGGGGATCTCGTGAACTGATTCTAAGGGTACGTCTAGACTACAGGCTTTAGTCAACAGATGTTTTGTCAACAGATACTGTCGACAAAGCTTCTGTCAACAAAGAGCATCTATACTACAGCCAGTTCTGTCGACACAGCAAGCCGCTTTGTCGACATGACAGTGTGGACGCAAAGGACAGTGTAGATGCAATAACCCCTTCTGTCAACAGAACTTGGTCTACAAAAAGCGTTATTCCTCATAGAATGAGGTTAACAGCCATCGACAAAACTGCCGAGTTCTGTCGGCGTTATGTCGACAGGACTCAGCAGCAGTGTAGACGCAGGTATAGTTTTGTGAACAAAAGTCCACTTCTGTCGACAAAACCCTGTAGTCTAGACACACTCTACAGGAGCTACATCAGATCTTATATGACTGCATCTGTTCTTCCTCCTCAAACACATTTCATGTCTATCTCCATGAAAAAAAGGGATCTTTCCTTCCTCCCTAATTCTTCCTTTCTTTCTTTCTTTCTTTCTTTCTTTCTTTCTTTCTTTCTTTCTTTCTTTCTTTCTTTCTTTCTTTCTTTCTTTCTTTCTTTCTTTCTTTCTTTCACTATGTCTAGACTATGCTCCACAATTTGCATACCTTTTTCCAATAATTTTTTCAGAAGAGGCTCTTCCAAAATTTGGCCCGTATACAGTGGGCCAAATTTCAGAAAAACCTCCTCTTTGGGAAGAGCCCTTATGCCTCGTGAAACGAGGAATACAAGGGCTTCCAAAAAAGCGCGTCTGCTCTTCCACAAAAAACTTCAAGAGAGCAGACGCGTTCCCTGGTCGCAGCGGAGTTTTTCCGGAATACCTCCGGTACCTCAGAAAAACTCCATAGTCTAGACATAGCCTTTCTTTTATATCTTACTCTACAGCCACATTCAACAAATATAAGATCTCAGCGGAGGGCAAATTACAGCAATGGGATTGGTCAGAACTCACATAAGCGAGGGCTACTCATGCGAGTAAGTGGTGGTCGCTAAGCCAGCCATGTGTGAAACCCTTTGAAGAATGAATGTTGAAAACAAAGAGGTGTTTTTGGCCGTTTGTGAATTAGAAAATGTGAATCTTCCCTAACTATTGGAGAACAACCCAAATCATTCCTGCTTCTCTCATCGCAGCCTTGTAAACACATTAGTTTCTCTAAATATTCAAAAAATGTCCGAAGGTCAGTTCCTGAGTTGATGTAAATCTTGACAGCTCAATGGTATCTAATGAGTCACACTGATTTACATCCCTTGCACTCCAGTGTCCTGTCTGCTGACCATGGCCAATTTCAAATGTCCCAGAGAGAGGGAACAGAACAGGGAAACTTTCAGTAATCCCTCACCTGTCACCCATTTCCAGCTTCTGACAAACAGAGACCAGAGACACCATTCCTACCCATCCTGGCTAATAAGTATTGATGGACCTAACCTCCATGAAAGTATCTAGCTCTTTTTTGAGCCCTGTTAAAGTCCTGGTTTTCACCGCCTCCTCTGGCAAGGAGTTCCACAGGTTGACTGTGCACGGTGTGAAGAACTACTTTCTTGTGTTTGTTTTAAACCTGCTCCCTATTCATTTCATTTGCTGACCCCTTCCTTATACATGAAGGAAGATCCTACA
This sequence comes from Pelodiscus sinensis, assembly GCF_052426305.1. Lineage (NCBI taxonomy): Eukaryota > Metazoa > Chordata > Testudines > Trionychidae > Pelodiscus > Pelodiscus sinensis. The sequence continues at coordinate 14,734,508 of NC_143081.1, read as the reverse complement.
ATGTAACAGACATTTACCACAGATGTTTTACTTCAAGGTTGTTTGATGGCAACAAATGTCCTAATAACTGGTATGAGAGCCAGAAGCCCTTTGTGCCTTCCGGATGGGGTTCCCAAAGCAATGTGTCAGATAATAGAGCACTTGTAAGAGAGAAATTGGGAGTGAGCAAGAGAAGATAGCTGGTTTACACACTGAGTCAGTATGTTCAGAAATGGAAACAAATCTCCCGATACCTGAAATTCTGCTATAAACACAGAGCTATTCTCCTGTCAAATTACACACAAACACAAACACACAGAAACACAAACACAGACACACACATGAAAGTCCCCTCCAATGCGGGCAGTGCGCGCGTACACACACGCATGCACGCACACACACACACACACACACACACAGAGGCACAAACGCCCACTGAAAGGGAATCAGAGAGAGAAAATGCAGTCAAAGAACCAAAACAAACTATGGTGGCACATGATACAAAGTGCACAGCACAGAGAAAAGTCGAAAAGTCTCTCTTGAGAGCTACTTTGGGGAACTCCAGCCGACTTTCGTGAGGACTTTCCTTGGCACAGCCGCTGCAGGGAACACAGAGCTGGCAGGAGGAGTTTCTGTCTCGTGGCAAACCCCGATGTCCCAATATTTGCTTGCACCCAGAATTGACGTGAAAAGTGGGAATAGCGAAAGCCCAAACTTCACAGGAGAAGTTGACATGAAATCAAATGGAAAACTGAAAACTCCCATCCGCATGGATTATTTCTCATGGAAACATCGGTAGAGATGAGATGGTTGGTGCCGAAGGGATTTTGATTTCTTTCTTTATTTGCTGGCTGACCTATGGACCGGCTCTAACGACATGGAGACACGTACTCACCATTAGGAACAAGGTCTGTACTGATGCTTGTCGCTGGCCATTGGGTGAATTGTTCAGAGCTCCCACAAGGCGTCTAGGCAGTGCGTTTCTAGGCAGGAGAAGAGGGAAGTAATTCAGGAGAGAGGGTGGAGGCAAACACAACACTTAACTCTTGGGTACCAGGGATGAACCTATCACCATGGTCGGATCTTAGCATCCGACTCTCTTATTAGATGGGATCAGACTGAGCTCACCCAAGCAAACTGATTTAAAATAGTCAAGACTTACTTCAGGAAACACCTTGATTCAGTGGGCCTCAGGTAGGATGAGGAGGAGGGTGGGGAAGAGGGGAGTAAACACAAGAGAAGGGAGAGCAAAAAACCACAGCACCACCCCAACAAACCGCTCAGCACAGTCATGGCATGGTGAGGCGCGAGTCTGGGACTCGTCTATTTCCCTGGAGGGCCCAAAGGAAATCTGGGAGCAGAACTGCACCTGGGGAAACTAGCATCCCCCCCACCCCCGAAGTCAAGCTCTGGACCTCACCCAAAATTGTTAAATTAGTGGAATTCAGAGCAATAGGTCCAGAGAACGATAGATAGATAGATAGATAGATAGATAGATAGATAGATAGATAGATAGATAGATAGATAGATAGAGGGGGTGGGTGGGGATAGATAGATAGATAGATAGATAGATAGATAGATAGATAGATAGATAGATAGATAGATAGATGTGGCTACAAACATAACTCACACACTCAAACACAGGCTGAGATTCTCTGCCCACGTATAGAGAATGGCAATGAATGAATCACTGTTGTGATTTTCCTCCGTTTGCAAACGGGGCCAAACCCACCGAGATTGAAGTGGGCGAATGGCCGGGCGCTTGAGTCGTTGATTTGCAGGCTTGCACGTTTGAGAGGAGACGCTCCCGCCACTACCTGCTGGCGCTGGGTGTGCAGAAGGAATCCAGGAGTTTTATTTCCTTCCCTGGCTTGTGGGACCCAGTCCCTGGAGGAAACGTCTCTCATATTCCTTGGCAGTAGAGCAGCCCTGCCTGGCACTGCAGCCAAACACCGGTCCCTTCCTCTGGCACGTCACGGGAATTATGCCGTCATCAGACTCAACCAGCTGGTTTTCGATAGGACAGTTCTAATGGGATTTACTGACTGTGTTAAACAGCGTGACACTGTGGTCAGGAGAAAGGAGGGATGGTCCGTCCCAGACAACACAACACACCGAGTCGGGGCAACAACCGGATTTATTTTAAAACCGTCTCCGTAAACTGTTTTCCAAGCCTTCCGAGAATTCGAGGGGTTCACATCCGCAGGGATAATCCCTTGAACGCGCCGGCTGTAACTCTTTATAAACTCAGGTCACCCGTCAATGTAGTGCAAGGTGTTATGGGCTGTAAAATATCCCCCCCGCCTAGATTTGAACACTCTGTTAAGTTGCTCCACAACCTGCTGTGATTTTATTGTAACAAAACGGCGGACGCCATGCCGCTTCCACAATCCTCTTAAAGATTTCTTTAAAAATTCTCTTCCCCGATCAGTTTGCCATTTTTGTGGCACGCAGCCTGCGTTGAAAATAGCCTTTCAGGCTTTGCCTCCCTCCCTGCCTGCCTTGTCCTTTAGGCCTAAGGCCCAGGCGTACTTCGATAGAATGTCGATGACTATTCAAACGTACACAAACCCCCTCTACATTACATCTTCTTTAGAAAATACCGGACATTTCTATTTTCTCATTTATATTTTCTAAATTTTGTTTTCCAAACAGAAAGCTCAAATACTAGACTGTCCAGTTCAAAACCGGACACCTGGCAACCCTACTCTTTCTCTATGTCTGGAGAACCAGCGCATCGGCACCAACTCTTCCGGCCATTGTGCGCCCACCTCTGAGACAACGGTCTTGGGGGTTTTTTTAACCGTATTTGAGCAGGTTGGTGTAAAGCGTTAGCATCCTGCTCTGATGTTACCTGTCTTCTAGTCACAGTTTTACTGTGATTTTTGGCTGCTTGAACGAGAGGGTTCACCCCCCAAACCTCCCAACTTCCCCGGGGCTGTAATATATTTTCTTTAACAGAGCTGTCGGCGTAGACATGACGGTCACATGTGTTAGTCAAAGACGTTATGAGGACGGAGGGGACACAGTTTTATTAATCACCTGGTTTAACACCCCACTGCAATATACATCGGCCAAACTGGACAGTCCCTACGTAAAAGAATCAATGGACACAAATCAGATATTAGGAACGGCAACATACAAAAACCTTCTATCTCCCTGGACACACAATTGCAGATCTTACGGTAGCCATCCTGCAGCAAAAAAACTTCAGGACCAGACTTCAAAGAGAAACAGCTGAGCTACAGTTCATCTGCAAGTTTGACACAATCAACTCTGGATGAAACCAAGACTGTGAATGGCTCGCTAAGGACAAAAGCAGTTTCTCCTCTCTTGGAATTCACACCTCCAGATCAGCTGCTAGAAGTGGGCCTCATCCCCCTTGATTGGATCCACCTCCTCATCTCCAGCCAGATCCTGGCCTGCATATTTATACCTGCCTCTGGAAATTTCTACTACATCAGGGGAGTCCAAACTTTTTTCAAAGAGGGCCAGATTTGATGAAGTGAACATGCGTGAGGGCCGACCATGTTGCCTGACATTCTTTGAACCATTAAAATCAAATGCAAATTAACTGTTTTATGCGACGTTTATTGCAAACGGCATACTTTTCATTGCGTCACATGGATGACAAATCTAAACAGGTGTTAAATCACTCTGCCTTTCATATCTGAAGGCCAGATGAAAAAAAAATCCAGGAAGCTGAAATATATGTCAGGAACATTGTAAAGTACATTACATATTATTGGTAATAAAGGTTGTCTGTCAACTGTTAAGTTCAAAAAATATGAACAGGAACATAACACCAAGTATACATGTTGTGTCCAAATATATTTATAACTGATTTAGACCAACTGACATTAACTGAGATTTTACAATGTATTCATCTCAATACATATGGATTCGTTGGGGGCCATAAAAGATAGATATTGCCAAATTACCTGTGGGGCCGTATTAAACCGGAACACGGGCCGCAATTGGCCCGTGGGCCGGACTTTGGACATGCCTGCACTACATGCATCTGACGAAGTGGGTCTTTGCCCATGAAAATTTATGCTCCTACAGTTCTGTTAGTCTATAAGGTGCCACAGGACTCCTCGCTGCTGGTTTGACACACGCTTTTACGGCCATCTGGAACATGGGCAGCGTGACACGCCCCCGTCATCACCAATAGGCAACCCGAGCTGATTCATTCTTCCACTTTGTCCTTTAGGCCTCGAGATCCACGCGTTGACATGAGCAAAACCAGCTGACTCGAGATAGATTCACGCCCCCAAGACAACCCAGGTGCAGCTTCTCAAAGGCCTCTAAAACGACATCGTCGCGCTGTTGAGAGAGTGTCAAAAAGAGAGTACGCGCCTGCTGCTGGGTGTTAGATTCACACAACCCCGGGTAAGTTCCTAACCCCCATTATAAGGGCTCGACAATCTTTGGCAAGTAGCGAGTAGATTACAACCCAGAAGAGCCGGATCCGGAGATCTGCACATGCGCAGAACGCCGGACAGCGCGGCTGGCGAGCGGGGCTCGCCGTGGTGCCCTCACCTCAATCTTTCATTTACTTGTCTGACTCCTCTTCCATTCACCTTGTTCTCTGGTGACTCCTGCAAGCTGCAGTTGCCTTCTTCCACAGGGATGGACAATGAGAGACCAATCAGCTTGTCAGGCTACCTCGTAAGTCGATAGGTTTGGGGTTTGGATTCTGTTGTATCCACCAGTGGCTGGGCCAAAGGGCTCCCTTTGGCTTCTGCCTCCTCCTCAGAATGGCACAGATGGGGCGCTTTCTCCACAGGCGGTCCAAGGCCCTCGGCACTAAAACAAAGTCCAACATTCTGGCGGGAATGGTGAAGGAGTCCATGTTTCCTCTCAGCGTTTCCACGATTTCTGAAACACGTGGTTTTGGAACAAGATGGCCTCTTTTGTGTGGAGCTGGAACTTCTGGGGAGAGTGCTATGCGCTGATTGATAGAGGGTGGCGGGGGAAGTTCTTAGCGGGGTCACATGACCTATTTTGGGGTGGGTCAACCTGCACCCGCAACTGCCCCCAATTGGTCAAATCAACTTTTGGGGTAATCCTATGGGGACAAAAACCTTCCTCATTGATAGAGAGTGGTGGGAGAAGTTCTTAGAGGGGGCACATGACCCACTTTGGGGTGGGTCAACCTGCCCCTGGAACTGCCCCGATTGGTCAAATCAACTCTTGGGGCAATCCTATGGGGACAAAAATCTTCCTGGTTGATAGATGGTGGTGGGGGAAGTTCTTAGAAGGGTCACATGATCCACTTTGGGGTGGGTCAACCTGCCCCTGGAACTGCCCCTGATTGGTCAAATCAACTCTTGGAGCAATCCTATGGGGACAAAAATCTTCCTGGTTGATAGATGGTGGTGGGGGAAGTTCTTAGAAGGGTCACATGACCCACTTTGGGGTGGGTCAACCTTCCCCTGGAACTGCCCCTGATTGGTCAAATCAACTCTTGGGGCAATTCTATGGGGACAAAAATCTTCCTCCTTGATAGATAGTGGTGGGGGAAGTTCTTAGAGGGGTCACATGACCCACTTCTGGACAGGTCAACCGGTCCCAGAACTACCCCTCTCAATCGGTCAAATAGGCTCTCAGGTTGGTCTACAGGAGCAAAACCCTTCCTGATTGGTAGAGGGCAACGGGGGAAGTTCTTAGAGGGGTCACATGACCCACTTCTCGGTGGGTCAGCCTGCCCACACAACTGCCCCCCTGATTGGTCAAATCTGATCTCGAGGCAGTCCTGTGGAGGCAAAACCTTTCCTGATTTGTAGAGAGTGGCGGGAAGGGTTATTCGAGGGGCCTCATGACACCCTTTACCTCCGGTCATGTATCCTGCTTGACCCCAGATACGCTGCCCCCAAGGGTGGGCCTTCCTGTGACGGGCCGGGGCCTAAGGGATCAGAGGGTGGTGCCCCGGACTCTGGGGTTCACCCCTCAGGGAATCCCCAACCCTCCTACCCCCGCCCTGCCTCCGACCCACGGCCAGGACCAGCTAGGCCCTGCCTCGGGGCCAACTGGGTCTGACAGGGCCACTCCGCATTGGCAAGGGGAGGGGACCTGCTGTTCCCCCCCCCCCCCACAGCCCTAGTGCCCTCAGGCCTCACCTCCAGCCCTGCAGCCTGGGAGGGAGGCCTGGGCAGAGCCCCCCCACCCAGCCCTGCCGGCCTCTCCCCAGTCCTGCCCCATCTCAGGAAGCCTCCAGCCTCCTGTCCCCTGCCAGAGTGTGTCCATCTGCGCCCCTCCCAGAGACCTTATCCCTGCAGCCCAGCTGGGCCCGAACTGGCTGTCCTGGCCCCACTGGGGGGCTCCGCTCTCCGCCCCCTCCCCTGGCTGCGTGTGACCCTCACAGGGCCAGAGTGGGGCAGACGCCCCGTCCCAGGGACCAAGTCATTGCTCCAGTTACAAGCCCGGGTTCACACGGCGTGAGGGGCGGCAGGAGCCCAGGGCCGGGATGGCAGAAGGTGGCGATGTGGGATTCAGGGGCACTGGCAGAGCTGTGCGGTGGGGGCAGACCGGGCACTGTGGGGAGGGGCTGTGGGGCAGGGCCGGGGGCAGCCCAGCAAAGCCGGTCACGACCCAGGTACGTTGGCTGATCCCTGCCTCTCTCCCTGCAGCCGGGCTGCCTGGCGGACCCGGGGGACTCTCCGGTCTGTTTACAATTCGGTTTCCCACAATCCACCCCCCTCGCTAGGCCGGGCCGGGGGGGAGCGAAGGAATCGCCTCCCAAAGGGCCTCGCAGGCCTGACCCCGTCACTGCCCACAGCCGGGGCAACTGGCCACCGAAACCAACCGGCCCCTTCCCCGGCCTAACTCCGCTCAGCTCCTCTGACTCTCCTCTCTGATCAGCCCCCTGGGCCTGCCCCCCGCATCGCCCAGCAACGCGCCCGGCTAACGACCCCCCATGGGACCCACTTAAACAACCGGCAACTTTGCTTCTTAATTGCGGGTGAGGTTTGTCGGCTCCCCGGCCGGGCGCGGCTCCCAGCCGAGCGCGACTCTCCTCAGAGCGCTGACTAAGGCCGGCGGCGTTCTAACGACTTGTGCATCCTCCCGTCAATCCCTACAGAGTCCCACTCGTTAGCCGGGCTAATTGGAGAGATTTCGTTTGCGTAAGTGTGTTGCTCAGAGGGATGGTTTTAACGAGCCCCTCACGAAGCAAGGAGTTCCTATTTGTTATCGGTGTCCTTCAGGAGAGACAATGAAATTAATGTTTCCATTACACGGAGCAGGGTGCCGTCGTGTGGGACAGCCGCCCTGCCAGATCTGGGGTCAGATCTATAGAGACGTCAGCGCCCGTCAAGTCAAGCACTCACCCACCACGGACAGACAGGCCCTTGCTCCCTCCTGCCGGGCCTTGAGACTGGCAGCCGGAGTCAGAGGCAACAGCCCACGGGCTGTGTGGTTAAAATGGACGTGAATGTCCCTGGCTGTGAGAAACACCCACCACGCCCTGCCGGAGAGCAGAACGGCCGCACCGGCTCGGACGAACGGTCCGTCTAGCCCAGGGTCCTGTCGGCTGCTGGTGGCCAGGGCCAGAGGGATTGCACAAACCCGGCCAAGCACTGGATGACCCATCGCCTACCATCCAGTCCCTGTTTCTCCCAGCCAGACATCCGGAATAGGGGGGCTGCATGCCTGGCCAACTTGGCTAATAGGATCCTAGAACCACAGAGCTGGAAGAGACCTCAGAGGGTCATCAGGTTATGGTCCAAGGCAGGACCAACCCAACTCAATCAACCCGGGCAGGGCTTCAGCAAGCCGAGACTTAAACCCCTCTAGGGATGGAGACTCCACTACTTCCCTAGGGAACCCAGCCCAGCGCTTCCCCACCCTCCTAGGGAAATAGTTTTTCCTAATATACAACCTAGCAGATCCAGAGAAGTGATTATTCCCCTTTATTTGGCTCTGGGGAGGCCACATCTGGAGTATCTGTCCAGTTCTGGGCCCCCCACTACAGAAAGAATGTGGACGCATTGGAGAGGGTCCAGCGGAGGCGACCAAAATGATTTGGGGCTGGATCACATGACCTATGAGGAGAGGCTGAGGGGTTTGGGTTTGTTCAGTCTGCAGAAGAGAAGAGGGAGGGCGGATTTGAGAGCAGCCTGCAACTTCCTGCAGGGGGGTTGCAGGGAGGTTGGGGAGAGGCTGTTCTCAGTGGGGATAGATGCAGAACGAGGAGCAATGGGCTCAAGTTGTGGTGGAAGAGGTCCAGGTTGGATATTAGGAAAAACTATTTTACTAGGAGAGTGGTGAAGCGCTGGGCTGGGTTACCTAGGGAAGTAGTGGAGTCTCCGTCCCTAGAGGTGTTGAAGTCTCAGCTTGACCAAACCCTGGCTGGGTCGATTTAGTTGGGATTGGTCCTGCCTTGGGCAGGGGGCTGGACTTGATGACTCCTGAGGTCTCTTCCAGCTCTGTGATTCTCTGAGTCGATGACTGTGTGGTTTCTACTAGCCTGTAGTAACCCTGTGTGTGCGTGCCTCAGTTTCCCTGGGCAATGCACCAATAGCAAGATGGTGATGGGAACGTTGGTGCATGTACAGAGTTACAGGCCCTTCATAACCTGAGTTTTGGGGGGGAGGGGAGTAGACCCGGTGACACCTTTTCCCTGGGAAGCAGAACAAAGGTGTGTGTGTGTGGGGGGGAGGGGGTTGCTGCTGAGTGTGTGTGAGTGTCTCTCTGCTGGCTTGGGGGGCAGGGTCCTTGGCTCCGAGCCCCCTCTCTCCAGGATGGATTGTACTGCCTGCTTCTGTGAGGGAATGAGGGAACTATGGAAATTAGGTATTTAGGAATTTTTAAAAAAATCCCACAAAGTGTTTTTCAGCATCCTTAGGTCTTTCGATGTGTGGCTCTCTACTGCCAGCGTCTCCGTGTATTTTCCAGACTTCAGAATGTAGAAAATACCTACGACTAGATAAAGGTGAATTTTTTTATTGACATTATACTAATTGTAACGAGCTGGGAGCGGATCAAAATGACTCCAAAATTCCAGGCCTCATTTTTCAGAACCAAGCGCCTGAAGTTGGGTTTCTAAACTCTGATTTTGCCCCTTAGGTCGGGCTGATTTCTAGGAATGCTGGACCCGGCGGGCCCCTTTAGAAATGTCTGGCCAGTAACTGGGAAAATCCCGGCTGTGCTTTGTAAACTTTGCGCCCAGGATTGCATTCCCAAGGCAGAGAGGTTTCACAGACAGGCCCTGACTTCTCCCTAGGCTGAGCAATTGCTAAACAGCGAGGTGGGGAAGGGGGAATAGCGCCTAGACAAGAAAAAACCTCCCATGTCTGGACTGCCCCTATGCAACCAGGATCTCTCTGGTCTATTTCTGGGTCTCATTTTCCTACAGCCACTTCTGCTACTTGGCTTGAGGCCTCTGCATCCGGTCTTGATTTTCAGCACATGAGAGAGGCTGAGCTAGGCTCTTGGCCAATTGCAAAGCGGCTTTCCTTCCGGTCCCGCCTCCCCCTTCCTCTCATTTGTGTCTTTTCACCGGGCCATGCTGCTTCCTGCCTCTTGCCAGGGCCCCTCCGAGCAGCGAGCTGGGTGAGTTGCAAGCGCTGCGCGAATCCTTTGCGCATCGGGGTTTCGTTTTGCCCATCCGCTCCTGTGCGGGGGCTGGAATGAATGTGGCCAAACTGGACCTGCTGCGGGGGGGGTTGCATGGGGGTTGGCCCTGGGGCTGCTGGATTCAGCCCCCCCCCCCCAGCCCTTTAAGCCAAGGCAGGGGGGATGGGCTGTGAGGGTGCACCGGGCTGGTGGGCTCCGAGATGCCTGGTCTGCAGCCTGCCTGCAGGAAATTGATCGCTGCTTCCCCCCCAGGTGCCTTGTGCACCCAGAGGGCTCTGGGGGCTTTGATGCTGCTTTGCAATCGCCTTGATCCTGCTCCCAGCTCGGGAGGGGCGGGCAGAGTCCTGGGACCCCCCCTCCTGCTGCACCCACCCCAGTTCAACAGCGGGTGTGTTGTGCGCAGGGCTGTGTGCGCCCCACAGGGCAGGGGAGGGAGGGGCGCTCTGCTGGGAGGGGCTGGACTGGGGGTTCAGAGAGGCGGCTGCAGTGAAGGGTCCAGTGACCCAGTCTCTGGGGCTGGGGCGCGTTTTGCTCCGGTTTTCTCCCCGCGTGGTGATGTGCGGAGGCTCGGTGACCAGAGGGGAAGTGCAGCGGCTTTGACACACGTGCTGAGTTCAGGGGCTGCCCTGAACCCCTTTTGGCCTCCTGCCTGCCTGCATAGTGCCCCTAGGCCCTGCCCCACATGCCGTCCAGCCCCCCTTTTTCACAAGTGGGCCGGGAGTCAGGGCAACGGGCCGTCACTAGCTCTGACCTGTCCCCGGAGTGACCTTGAGCAAGGCACTTCGCTCCTGCCTCAGTTTCCCCACTGCCCCATGTGAGTGATCGGTCCTAGGACGCGTGCAAGGCGTGATTGGCTAACTACAAAATGCTCTGAAATCTGGGGTGAGAGGTCCTAGGGGGAAAGCAAGTTATGGGCTGCACGCAGCCCTGCTCCCACAGAGGGAGTCCCTGCCCGGCCCTGGCTTGGAGCTGCAAGGAGACCCTCCGGCGGCTGAGTCAGGGCAGTAACGGGCTCAGGGAAGGGTGATGCGAACCCAGAAGACCAGGCAAATTCTTGCAGACATGGGCCTTGTCCGGGTGTCTGCTACAATGTTCCCCTCCCTTCTCCTCCTGCCCTTTGCTCTGGCTGCCTCTCTGCACCCCAGAGTGACTTCCGGCTAGTCCTGCTGTCTTCCCCCTTGGGTAGAGTGAGCTCTCTGCTTAGGTACATCCCCAGGGAGCGGGCTGGGGGCCTGGGCTTAGATACCAGCTGTGATCTCAGCAGCAGGGCATAGGAAGAGGCTGGGTTGGACGCGCTCTTACCAATGTTCCTTTGCCTGTTTCAGACGATGGAGAGGGACTCCCCGCCCCCACACAACGATTGGGGCTGAAGTGGATCCGTGGAGCGACTGAATCTTGAAAATGGGCGGCTGTGAAACATCCCGGCCCTGGGCACCCAGGACAGAGGGGTAAGGGGCTGCAGCTGTGGAGGGCCTTGCAGAAAGGGCGTCTCGGGGCTTGCTCTGATCTCTGTGGGGGGACTGGGAAGCAGCCAGAGATCAGCACGGAGCAGGGGGGAGCCGGTCTGCCCGGGAAGCCGCTTTCCCTGCATCCCGAGCTCCCTTCTGCACGCGCCCTCCGTTCCAGACCCTGCACCCTCTCCGGAGAGAAATGCAGCTGTTGACCACTTTCTAAAATCTTGGAGTGGCCCCGCCCCCAATCAGAGATGATGCCTGCCTTAAAAGCTGCTCCTATCCCCTTACTGAGAGCCGGAAGGAATCGTTACGTTACCTAGACTGAGCTCCAGTTTAATACAGGCCAGCGAATTTCACACAGGGATCCTGCTAATGTGTGTTGCATTGAAACATCCCTCCTAGAAAGGCATCTGTCTCCAGTCTGACTAGAAACCACAGTCCGGTATCCAATTCACCAGCGCCTTGCCCAGGGATAAAATCACCTCTGACTGCTCCCCTGTTTATGCAGGCCTGGGTTTTATCGTGTTGCACGGGAAGCCAGGACGACCCAGGAAGTTGGGTGAGGAAGCAGCTAAAATTCTCCACCCCTTTGGTGGTTTCTGGGGGGGGGGGGTGCACACAACATAGCCCCCTGTAGGGTCTGCTGTGATGAACCGCATGTTCAGTCCGTGTTTCACCTGATCTACCCTGATTACACACATGCCCTGAGCAGACCAGTGTCCCAGACAGTAGGGAGAAGTAGCCGATCCATGCAGACTTTCGTCAGAAACGTGGCTCTGATTTCTGTGCACGTGGAGGAGGGAGGTAGATGCAAGGAATCGTTTTCCATGCAGTTGGTGGCTTCTTTTTTCTCCTTTTTGTCATGACCTGGAAATATTCCCTCCTTGTTTCTGTAGGGGCAGGAACTCTTGAGACAAGATTGGCTGGTTTTGCTTCTCCTGACTTACATCTGTGATTCCTATACAGAATCCAAGTAAGAGCTGCTGGAAGTTCGTATCCGTCCAGTGTCTTAGCGTGACCCCTTATTGGTACCCTGGCTAATGTAATCAGGTGGGGAGGGCATGGGCCAAGGAAGGGGCCAAGGTAGCAGACATAGAAATGAACAAAGATCTGGTGTAGAGTGTCCCGTGCGTTCCCCATTCAGTGACAGTCGTGAACTGATCTTCCAAACACTGCCAAGTCTGCCGTCACAGATGCTTGCAGGAAGCCGTACCTGTCTGCACACGTGCATGGGAACTCCCTCCTGCAGGACTCGAGTGTCCAGTTCTGGGCGCCACATTTCAAGAAAGATGTGGAGAAATTGGAAAGGGTCCAGAGAAGAGCGACAAGAATGATTAAAGGTCTAGAGAACATGAGCTATGAAGCCAGGCTTCATGAACTGGGCTTGTTTAGTTTGGAAAAAAGAAGATTAAGGGGGGACATGATAGCGGTTTTCAAATATCTAAAAGGGTGTCACAAGGAGGAAGGGGAAAATTTGTTCCTCTTGGTTTCTGAGGACAGGACAAGGAGTAATGGGCTTAAAGTGCAGCAGGAGAGGTTTAGATTGGACATTAGGAAAAAATTCCTAACTGTCAGGGTGGTCAAATATTGGAATAAATTGCCAAGGGAGGTGGTGGAATCTCCCTCTCTGGAGATATTTAAGAACAGGTTAGATAGACATCTGTCAGGGATGGTGTAGATGGAGCTTGGTCCTGCCTTGAGGGCGGGGGGCTGGACTCGATGACCTCTCGAGGTCCCTTCCAGTCCTATGATTCTATGAGGAGATGGCTTAGGAAAAGATTGTTCTATGGGGAAATTCATGGGGTATTTTCTCTCTGCTCTCAGAGCTGCTCGTTTCAGGGAGAGCGGCCGCGATGACCGTTCCTCTTGCTGCCGCGAGCCATGGGCAGCGGGATTTTGTGTCATCGCAGATTAAACGTGGCCTTTCTTCACTCAGAGTGCCCTTGGATGGGTTGGCCGTCCGGTGGCACCTTCTGAATTTTGCGGGGTCAGACACTCTTTCAGGGACAGAAAGCGGGCACAAAAAAAGCCACAACCTTTACTGTCCGTCTCTGGGTACTTGCTGTGCTTTTCAAAAGGGGACATTTTTCAAGGGGTCACGGAAAAGCGGGAACCAATGGCCATAAAGGCTACAGATCCAGAAGGACAACGGCGCTGTAAGAACCCCACGACTGTGTAAGCAACTCTCAATGTGTAGGTCAGAATTCTTGAGCATCGGCCTTTGTTTCCCTCTAGTGGCTCTCGCATCGTTAAAAGGTTTGAGTCCAGATTCATAGAATTAGGCCTGCAGGGGTCAGGCCTCCAGATCTCGCCATTTCTTGTGACGATCCCAAACGTAGCCCCTGCATTTAAATCAGACCGTGGTCACACATGGTCTTCGATTGGAGACTTTGCTCAATTCCCCGATTGTCACACTAGGGTGGTCTCGGATGTAGAGACTCCAGCATCCAACTGACTCTCTGACTTCCCCTTCCTAGGTAATGCTGCCAGGTACCCTGGGACACCACACCTGTCCGGGGCAGGTGTGGGGAGGGAGACTTCCACTTCAAACCCTTCTTTGCCACATCCCCGCCTGCAGGCGAATCCAGCAACAGCTTCTTCACCGTCGCCTCTCCCAGCAAAGAGCTGGAGCCACGTCCCGGAGCTAGCAGGGCCTACGAGACCAAGAGGATGTCGCTGCCTTTGGAAATTCAGCCCTTCTGGGGATGGGGGAAAGAACGAAAACGCGAATTGTCTGGGCTGCGATTCGTCTCAGAATTGGGGTGTTTCTATTGTAATGCAGTAGCCCTCTGATTGTTACCGCAGATTGCCTTGCCCTCTCATGCTAGGCTGTACTTCCCTGGCTACAGGTCTGATTGTCAATTCCGTTGTCCTGACCTGTCACCGACAGTCGGTAAACCTCTCCCATCCTGGGATGGTCCCTTTCAGGTTGTGAAACTGACATCCTGTGATTGTAGTACCCCAGTGGACCAAGATGAGCATCAAAGGCACCTCCCTGCCTTTGAGGATCCGGGTCTGGCTCCGTTGTACGCTGCTTACTGGGTCACACATTTGTGTGTGTGTGTCCATGCGTGCAAATCAGGGTGTGTATCCTGTTGTGTCTTTGCCTCTGCGCATGTACGCGGGTCACGCTCTTCGTGCGTTCGTATAAATGCAGATATTGGGTGTTGTCGATGTGTGTAAGTCAGTATGGCTGTCTACTCTTGCGGCTTTTTTGCGCCAGAACTATGCAAATGGGGCAAAGCGGGGACTATCGCTGGGCCTCGTTTGCATACCTAATGAGCTGCCGTTTTTGCAGACGAGGCTCTTGCGCCAGAAGGCTCTGTCTACCCTGCCCCGTCTTGCGCAACAAAACCCCTCTTGCGCAACGCCGTCGCGCCCATTACTTTTCAGGAAGAGCGGCGTTGCGCAAGAGGGGTTTTCTTGCGCAAGGAGGAGCAGTGTAGACAGCTTCTGGCGCAAGAGCCTCTTCGGCAAAAATGGCTGCTCATTAGGTATGCAAATGAGGCTCGGTGACAGTCCACGCTTAACCTCATTTGCTTATTTCTGGCACAAGAAACCGCGAGTGTCGACAGAGGCCAGGTGTTTGAACGTGTACGTTGGTGTATCTTTCACTCTTGTGTATGCACACAGCTACACACGAGGGTGGCGCTTGCCGTGTGTGTCTCTCTGAATGCCAGGGGATGCACAGCCATACGTGGGTGTACACGCACAGCTCTGGGCAGGGGTGTTTTTGCTCCTATAGCTATGCCTGTGTCCATGAGTGCGTGTGTTACCAACTGTGTATGGTCCATCCTGGCCTTTGCCGTTCTTTCCCTCTCCCCAATTAAAATTCAGTTGTTACTTTCACTCGTTATTTATCCCCTGCTTTCACCAGGACTTACAATGTTTGCGCCCCGCAGGGGGAGAGGCAGGGTCGCCTCTGATCTCTCGCAGCCCGTGGATTTGTGCGCTGTGTCAAGCGACCTTTGTCAATAGGCTGCTCATTCTCCCAGAAATACAATTAGGAAAAAAAAAAGAAGGAAAATTTGATCTTCTGCATCTTGGTCTCTCGTTCTTGTTGGACCCTGTAGTGGGGGTGGCAGAGGGGGGAGAGCAGGCCGGGGGGAAGGGTCTGTAAGTGTGGGTTCTAGGAAGGAGGGGGCTGAGTGGCATGGGGAGGGCTGGGCAGGTGGGGGGTAAACTGAGGCAGGGATCTCAGCAGTAGCGGAGCGAGCCCGAGTGGGGCATGAAGACAAGGAGGGGGGCGGGGGAGAGCGGCTGTGAACCACTGTGACATTGGTGGCCTGGCAGGGCCGGGCCAAGCAAGAGCATCGTCGCAGGGCCACGTGCCCGGAGCCAGGGCGCAGCGCCTGGGGGGGAGCGGAGCCCAGCCAGCCCCATGGGACAGGGGCCACTTCAGACGGGCTGGGGAGGGGGGAGTCATAGCAGGCCGGCTGGGAGATGGGTAGGGCTATAAAACCCGGAGGCAGCCGCGACGGGGATGGGCCGTGGCACCGGGCAGCCGGCAGCGCCCACGCAGACTTCCCAAGGGACAAGCCTCGAAAAACAGGCCAGGGCCGGGATCCGAAAGGGGTCCCAGGAGAGGGCAGTGGGGGAGGGGTGTTTGCGGGGCGGGGGCGCGTTGACATGCAGGGGGGTGTTTGCAGGGCGCGTTGCAATGCAGGGGGCAGGTGTTTGTGTGTGTGTGTGTGTATGTATGGGAGGGGGGTTGTGGGGCGCGTTGCAATGCAGGAGGCGGGTGTTTGTGTGTGTGTGTGCGGGAGAGGGTTGCAGGGCACATTGCAATGCGGGGGGGGGTGTTTGTGTGCATGCGGGAGGGGGGTTGCAGGGCGTGCTGCAATGCAGGAGGCAGGTGTTTGTGTGTGTGTGTGTGTGTGTGTGTGTGTGTGCGGGAAGGGGGTTGCAGGGCGTGCTGCAATGCCGGGCGGGGAGGGGCGGGTGTGTGTGTGTGTGCGGGTGGGAGGGGGGTTGCGGAGCGTGTTGCAATGCAGGAGGCAGGTGTGTGTGTGCGTGCGGGAGTGGGTTGCGGGGCGTGTTGCAATGCAGGAGGCGGGTGTGTGTGTGCGTGCGGGAGTGGGTTGCGGGGCGTGTTGCAATGCAGGAGGCGGGTGTGTGTGTGTGCAGGAGGGGGGTTGCGGGGCGTGTTGCAATGCAGGAGGCGGGTGTATGTGTGTACGTGCGGGAGGGAGATTGCGGGGCGTGTTGCAGTGCGGGGGGTGTGTGTTTGTGTGTGTGCAGGAGGGGAGTTGCGGGGCGTGTTGCAATGCAGGAGGCGGGTGTGTGTGCGCGTGCGGGAGGGAGATTGCGGGGCGTGTTGCAATGCGGGGGGTGTGTGTTTGTGTGTGCAGGAGGGGAGTTGCGGGGCGTGTTGCAATGCGGAGGCGGGTGTGTGTGCGCGTGCGGGAGGGAGATTGTGGGGCGTGTTGCAATGCGGGGGGTCTGTGTTTGTGTGTGTGCAGGAGGGGAGTTGCGGGGCGTGTTGCAATGCGGGGGTGTGTGTTTGTGTGTGTGCAGGAGGGGGTTCCGGGGCGTGTTGCAATGCGGGGGGGGGGGGGTGTGTTTGTGTGTGTGCAGGAGGGGGTTGCGGGGCGCGTTGCAATGCGGGGTGTGTGTGTTTGTGTGTGTGCAGGAGGGGAGTTGCGGGGCGCGTTGCAATGCGGGGGGTGTGTGTGTGTGTGCAGGAGAGGGTTGCGGGGCGTGTTGCAATGCGGGGGTGTGTGTTTGTGTGTGTGCAGGAGGGGGTTGCGGGGCGCGTTGCAATGCGGGGGGTGTGTGTTTGTGTGTGTGCAGGAGAGGGTTGCGGGGCGTGTTGCAATGCGGGGGGTGTGTGTTTGTGTGTGTGCAGGAGGGGGTTGCGGGGCGCGTTGCAATGCAGGAGGCGGGTGTGTGTGTGCGTGCGGGAGTGGGTTGCGGGGCGTGTTGCAATGCAGGAGGCGGGTGTGTGTGTGCGTGCGGGAGTGGGTTGCGGGGCGTGTTGCAATGCAGGAGGCGGGTGTGTGTGTGCGTGCGGGAGTGGGTTGCGGGGCGTGTTGCAATGCAGGAGGCGGGTGTGTGTGTGTGCAGGAGGGGGTTGCGGGGCGTGTTGCAATGCAGGAGGCGGGTGTATGTGTGTACGTGCGGGAGGGAGATTGCGGGGCGTGTTGCAGTGCGGGGGGTGTGTGTTTGTGTGTGTGCAGGAGGGGAGTTGCGGGGCGTGTTGCAATGCGGAGGCGGGTGTGTGTGCGCGTGCGGGAGGGAGATTGTGGGGCGTGTTGCAATGCGGGGGGTCTGTGTTTGTGTGTGTGCAGGAGGGGAGTTGCGGGGCGTGTTGCAATGCGGGGGTGTGTGTTTGTGTGTGTGCAGGAGGGGGTTCCGGGGCGTGTTGCAATGCGGGGGGGGGTGTGTTTGTGTGTGTGCAGGAGGGGAGTTGCGGGGCGCGTTGCAATGCGGGGGTGTGTTTGTGTGTGTGCAGGAGGGGGTTGCGGGGCGTGTTGCAATGCGGGGGTGTGTTTGTGTGTGTGCAGGAGGGGGTTGCGGGGCGTGTTGCAATGCGGGGGTGTGTGTTTGTGTGTGTGCAGGAGGGGGTTGCGGGGCGTGTTGCAATGCGGGGGTGTGTGTGTGTGTGTGCAGGAGGGGGTTGCGGGGCGTGTTGCAATGCGGGGGTGTGTGTTTGTGTGTGTGCAGGAGGGGGTTGCGGGGCGCGTTGCAATGCAGGGGGCTGTTTGTGGAAGTGTGTGTCCCTGCCCCGGCACAGTTCACCCGGCTGCGTCTCTAACGGCTGTTTGCTCAGGACGTGACGGTTGTTTCTCCAGGGGAGGTAAATGGAGCAGCCCTGATCAGCTCTGACGCTGCCTCGGCTTGGACCCTGGGGCGACAGCAGCCGGGGTGCGGCCCCCGCGCGCGCCAGTCAGCTGAGATTCTGGTTTCAATCGGGGACCCTCATCCCGTCCTGAGACTCCCCCCCCCACCTCGACCCTGAGGCTGCATCCCCTTCCCTGTGCCCCCAACACTCAACCTACTGGCCTGCCTCCCACTCTCCCTCCCTGAGCCCCCAACACATCGACCCCTCCTTACTCCTGCACCCCCCGCTTTGCCCTGAGCCCCCCACCGCCTGTCCTATCCCCCCACACCCAACTTACTGCCTTGACTCCTGTACCCCTCGCCCCCAACCGCCTGCCCTGACCCCTGCACCCCACATCTTACCTGAACCCCTCATTCCTCTCAAGCCCCTGACATGACCCCTCCACACACCCAGCCTCCTGCCCTGACTCCTGTACGTCCCCACATTTCTGCCCTGAGCCCCCCACCCACTGGGCTGCATTTCTGTATTTCTCCCTGCCTCAGTAATTGTCCCAGCACCACTCCTAGTGCGGGTAGTTCTAGCCTCATAAAAGGGCCTGACACCGATGTCGCTTATTCCCCTCGCTACACCGGCGTCAAGCCCCTTTATGCTGACGTGTCTGTGTCCACGTCGAGCGTTTGGACCGTTTGAACGACACACGCAGAGCTCCAGCTGTTCAGCTTTCTGGAGCGAGCACGCCCTGCTCCTCAGCGCGCCTGCTGCTTTCGATGAAACGAAATCAGAAAGGCAGGCTCCTGTGAAGAAAGGCAAGCAACTGCCTCCCCCCATGGCAAGTGGCACCCGGATCCTTGGTCTTCAGATACCCCGGTGATGGGCACCAAGTGAAAACCTACCTCGACAGCTGTCATAGTCCATGTGGACGACGGTGGATGTCGGTTTAGGGGTGGTATGGAGTTGCTGGTCCCTTTCAAGAGAGGGTCTGTCTGGGATCTCGTTTGAGAGCAGAGTCCAGGGAAGACAGCGGATTGTCCAGCATCTAGACTTGATCGACGGCTTTTAGGACTCAGTGGCAAGGAGGGAGCTCCAGAGGACAGCCTCGTCAGCGCCGCCAGCCTCGTCAGCGCTCTACACTTTCAGGCAAACTGATGGAGGAGAAAGGGGGGAGCTTTAGCTCTGGAGGCTGGGAGACTGAGGGTTCTCCTGCAGATGGTCCAAAGAAGGATGGCTCAAGTCACTAGTGGGGAATCTCTCTGAGCATTTTCCCTATCCCACCTCTTTGGGTATGTCTCCACTTGCCTCCTCTTTCGAGAGAGGGATGCAAATGACGACCTTCCAAATTGCAAATGAAGCCGGGATTTAAATAACCCGTGCTTCATTTGCATATTCGCGTTATGGCGCTATTTCGAAACAACGGACACTGTGTAGATGCGCTTATTTCAAGAGAAACCCTTCTCCCGAAATAACTGGTAAACCTCAGTGTAGGAGCATAAGCTTTCGTGGGCAAAGACCCACTTCGTCAGACATGCATCTGACGAAGTGGGTCTTTGCCCACGAAAGCTTATGCTCCTACACTTCGGTTAGTCTATAAGGTGCCACAGGACTCCTCGCCGCTTTTGCAGATTCAGACTAACACGGCTACCCCTCTGATACTTGGTAAACCTCAGTGTATGAGGAATAAGGGTTATTTTGAGAGAAGGGTTTTCTCTCGAAATAACCGCGTCTTAACAGTGTCCGTTATTTCGAAATAGCGCCATAACGTGAATATGCAAATGAAGCACGGGATATTTAAATCCCAGCTTCATTTGCAATTTTGAATGTCGTCGTTTGCATCCCTCTCTCGAAAGACGGTGCAAGTGTAGACATACCTCAACAAGGGCTGGAGAGCTGTCCCTGCTCTCCAGGGGCGAGAGGGAAGCAGGGAAAAGTGGGTGTAAAAATGGGTTCTGGCTAACAAGAAGTCATGCAAGCAATTCCCTTCGATACTCCAGGTCTTCTGTTTCAACCACCCTTAAAACTACTTACGGATATTAAACCAATGTCATCAAATCAAAAGATTCTTCCAGTTCCGAAGGACCAGCAACATTCCTGGGTCAATTTATAACACAGATCTCACCCCAAAATCATGCTGTAGCCAGTCCTTTAGAATATAAAATGTTGAAGATTTGTTAAAATTAGAAAGAAAGAAAGAAAGAAAGAAAGAAAGAAAGAAAGAAAGAAAGTTAAAATCGATACAGGAATCAACTACATACAACAGTTGCAAAGATCTTGGGTCAGGGTTGTAGCAGCGGTGGAATAAACTACGTGCTTAATTCAAGTCTTGAGAGTACATCCTCAGCTGGGATGCATCATGCAGGCCTTTGTTTAAAGCTTCACTTTGTGGCAACAACCCTGTAGAATGGAGCAGCAGCGCAGAGTACGAAATGGAAGAGCCGGCCTGCACGTTGTCCGCTGTGTGGGTATCTGTCCTTCTGTCCTTTGAACCTTACATCGTCCTTGACCAACCTTGAGTTTGCTTCTGGTGGAACGTTCCCTTGGGGGTTAATGAGGGCGAAAGGCTGATGCCAGGCGGAAGGGCTTAAAAGAGACACATTACGTGACCAAGGGTGTGTCTAGACTACAGGGTTTTGTCGACAGAAGTGAACTTTTGTCGACAAAACAATCCTTGCATCTACACTGCCCCTGAGTTCTGTTGACATAACGTCGACAGAACTCAGCAGTTTTGTCGACGGTGGTAAGTCTTATTCCACGAGGAATAATGCCTCATTCTACGAGGAACGTCATCTAGACGCTCTTTGTCGACAGAGGCTTTGTCGACAGTATCTGTCGACAAAACTTCTGTCGACAAAAGCCTGTAGTCTAGACGTACCCCAAGGGAGCTAGCAAAGAGGGCCAAACAAACAGGAGAGTTGGAGAGAGCGGTGCTGGAGTGAGGCACCTAAGGGATGATGGCCCCATCATTTGTAAAGTGGAAGGCCGTGGGGGGTGGGGCAGTGGAGCAATGAGCTGCACGAGGGCAGGTCTTAACGGGGCTGGTGGCCCCCCTGTTTTAGGCAAAGTCCATCATATCTAGTTTAACTGAGAGTTTGCAGGGTGGTGACACTTGCAAATTACATGTTTAGGCTGGAAGCTCAAAGTATTGTAAATATTGTAATGCAGTTAGGGTACGTCTAGACTAGACTACATCCCTCTGTCGCCAGAGGGATGTAAATTAGACATACTGAAATGGCTAATGAAGCGGGGATTTAAATATACCACGCTTCATTAGAATAAAAATGGCCGCTGCTTTTTGCCAACATGGCACTTTGCCTGCAAAAAGTGGCAGTCTAGACAGGGATCGGTCGACAAGGAAAGCCTTTTCTGACCGATCGCTTATGCCTCGTTCAACAAGGTTTACAGGATCAGTCTTTCCTTGCCGACCTATCCCCATCTAGACTGCCGCTTTTTGCCAGCAAAGTGCCATGTCGGCAAAAAGCGGCGGCCATTTTTATTCTAACGAAGCCCGGGATATTTAAATCCCCACTTCGTTAGCAATTTTGGTACATCTAATTTACATCCCTCGGGCGACAGAGGGATGAAGTCTAGACATACCCTTAGTGTGCTAGAAAGAAATTCAAAACACCTTGATTTGGGCCCAATCCCCGAAATAATTTTATGTACCTAACTCTCATCGGACTTAGCTCACTGTTTTGCCACTGGTCTCCTTAGTGACTTTAGGCAATAGCCAGTACTTACAAACTGTATATCTAATTGCAATAGGCCCAGTTTAATATCGCATCTATATTCCTAACTCCTCTTGCCCCCAAAAAGCACTCAACCCTACATTTAGCTTTAGGCGATTCATAGGTGTTCACTCATAGTGAAAATTAACCATTGGCTTCTGAGATTTCTTGAAGCTATTTATTACAGTATTTGTTTATGTATTTATTTTAAAAAGAGAGTACACATACTTATAGAAGGATCTAGTTGCCCTAACACATCTTAAATAATACAATACAATTCCATCAGTATTAAAATAGTCACTTGACCAGGAACTCAGCTGTCCGGATACCTCCAGAAACTTTAATTCTTCATCCTAAGGGAAAGCAAAACTTTGAAGATATTATGACATCGATATCTTGAATAGATGTTAAAAACCCTGATGTCCCCATTCGATCAACTCGTGTAAATTCCTACCTCCCAAAAGTCATCTAGAACAAAGAAACAAGTCCACGAACAAATCAATAAAATGAAACAAAATAAAAAAGATTCAAGCACACAAACTCTCATCCCCCACCCCCAATGTTTAACCCGAATAAGGAGAAGCAGCATAGACTTCATGAAGTCCACTAGTGACTTCACTGTGGCGGTGGATATTCTGTGCAACATGCTGAGAAAGCACGGTGAGGTTTGCAGCGTAAATCCTTAAGGGTATGTCTACACTAGCTCGTTAATTTGAGCTAGATAGGCAAATCAGGCGACGAGAGTTGCAAATGAAGCACGAGATTTAAATATCCCGGGCTTTATTTGCATGTTCCCGTCCGGTCGCCATTTTGAAATTTCACTAGCCTGAACTAACTGCCGCGTGGCTACACGCGACAGTGAAACGTTAATTTGAACTAAGTCCATTCCATGAGGAGTAACAGTTAATTCGAACTAAGTCCTTAGTTCGAATTAATGTTTCATTGCTGCGTGTAGCCGCGCGGCATTGAGTTCGGGCTAGTGAAATTTCAAAATGGCGACCGAACGTGAACATGCAAATAAAGCCTGGGATATTTAAATCCCGGGCTTCATTTGCAACTCCAGTCGCCTGATTTGCCTACCTAGGTCGAATTAAGAAGCTAGTGTAGACATACCCTAAGACAGAGAGATAGGTTTGCAGGAAGATTTATGGAGAGACACTTAGATTCTGCACGAGTGTGAGTCTAAATTAACACAGTTAATATCCGTGCAGTTAGTCTTGATTTCATCACTTCATAAAAAGTTTGCAGCCCGTGTTCTTATGAAGGTAACTGGTGACCAGTTGATTGTATTCAGAAGGAAACTCAGAATGAAATCACAGTCAAGGAGTGATGACGGACATTTTAGTTTTTGGTGAATTAAATCCACAGTTTCTTCAGCGCAGCTTTGATCTCCTTGTTCCTCAGGCTGTAGATGACCGGATTCACCATGGGAGGCACCACGGCATAGAGAACACCCACCACTAGATCCAGCTTTGTTGCTGAGCTGGAGGTGGATTTCAGGTAGGCAAAGGACCCCGTGCAAATTAACAGAGAGACCACAGTGAGGTGGGGGAGGCAGGTGGAGAAGGCTTTGTGCCGGCCCTGCTCTGAGGGGATTCTCAGGACCGCTTTGAAGATCTGAACATACGACACAAGGATAAAAGCAAAGCAATTCACAGCTAAAAAGGCACTGAAGGCAAGAAGCCCAATTTCACTGCGGTAGGAGTCGGAGCAGGCCAGCTTGAGGAGCTGGGGGATTTCGCAGAAGAACTGGTTGATGTCGTTGGCCTGGCAGAAGGGTAGGCTGAAGGTGTTCCCGGTGTGCAGGGCAGAGTTGACGATAGCAGCAAGCCAGGCGCTGGCGGCCATGTTAACACAAGCTCCCCTGTTCATCACTTTCTCGTAGTGCAGCGGGTGGCAGATGGCGACATATCGGTCATAGGCCATGACAGTGAGCAAGGCAAGATCAGCTACAAGGAAGAGTATAAAGAGAAAGACTTGGGTGACACAGGCAGGGTAGGAAATTGACCTGGTGTCCAGAAGGGAGTTGGCCATGGATTTGGGGACGGTGACAGAGAGGGAACCGAGGTCCAGGATGGACAGGTTGACCAGGAAGAAGTACATGGGGGTGTGAAGACGATGGTCTAAGACGATGGCTGTGATGATGAGAAGGTTCCCCATCAGGGCTGCCAGGTAAAGCACCAGAAACAGCACCACGTGCAAAATCTGCAGCTCCCGCACGTCGGAGAACCCCAGGAGCAGGAACTCGGCCACGGTGGTACGGTTGGGCATTTCCGTCTTCAGCAAGGGGTGTGATGGCTGCAGAGGGAAGGGCACAGACAGAGGTGGGGATTAGAGTGAGACGGGGAACGGCCCCGATGCCCTGCAGATCTCCTGGTGTGGGTGTGCACGAACCACAACACCCGTCCCAGCTACTCACTAGGACTTTTGAGTTACCACATGGGTGTCCATTGGCCTGGCTCCTCAGTCCATGGAGCTGCAACCGTTTTCACCATCTGAAGATCAAGGGCTGGCTCAGGATGTGACTAGAGGAAATTGTGCGTGAAGGGTGGAACAAAGCACAATCCCCATGCAACAGCTGTATCCGAGAGGGCTCCCTCTTGGTGGGGACAGCAAGCCCCAGACACAGGCATGGAACTAAAATACCGACACTGCCCGAAATCCACTTTCCAGAGAAATGTGACACCTAGTGATTCAACGTCCTGCATGGCAGCTCCTCTATCACATTCCAGTGCAGCACCGTATAGACGTCCTGCTGCCTCTGTTTTGAGTTGCACCATCCCGTTTCCATCTGTGTGCTGATGGACTAGTAACACCACCCAGCAAGTTCTCCGCCGTGTCACGGCCTGTGTTGCTTTGAATTGGTGCCACTCCATGGTCATTAGGACACTTTGGCTACGTCTACATTGGCCCCTTTTCCGGAAGGGGCATGTTAATTTCACGAGTTGTAATAGGGAAATGCGCGGGGGATTTAAATATCCCCCGCGGCATTTAAATAAAAATGTCCGCTGCTTTTTTCCGGCTTTTAGAAGTAGGAATAAGATCCTCTGGAAAAGGGCGCTTTTTCCGGAGGATCGGGGCCAGTGTAGACGCTCTTTTCCGGCTTTTCTAAAAGCCAGAAAAAAGCGGCGGACATTTTTATTTAAATGCCGCGGGGGATATTTAAATCCCCCACGGATTTCCCTATTACGACTCGTGAAATTAACATGCCCTTCCGGAAAAGGGGCCAAAGCAGACGAGCCCTTTGGGTGTGTCTAGACTACAGGGTTTTGTCGACAAAAATATACCTACGTCTGCACTACTGCCAAATTCTGTCGACATAATGTGGACAGAACTCGGCAGTTTTGTCGATGGCGGTAAACCTCATTCTACGAGGAATAATGCCTTTTGTCGACAGAGTGCTGTCGACAGAAGGCGTTATTGCATCTACTCTGTCCTTTGCGTCTACACTCTCATGTTGACAAAGCGGCTTGCTTTGTTGACAGAATTGGCTGTCATCTAGATGCTCTTTGTCGACAGCTTTGTCGACAGTATCTGTTGACAGAACTTCTGTTGACAAAAGCCTGTAGTCTAGATGTACCCTTTGATTCTGTGCTTGGTTCTGCTGCTGACCTGCCGAGAGATATCAGGCTGGTCATGTGCCCTTGCTGTGCCTCTGTTTCCCTTTCCTCCCTTTCTCTGCGCTTTGTCGGCTGAGCCTGTAGGCTGGCTGAGGGATGCACTGTGTCCTGTGTGTATGTTTGGTGCCCTGTTTGCAGCATTTGTAGTTAGCTGGCAGCAGTAAAGACGGCATATGGTGCTAGAGCCGACTCTCTAGGTGCTAATCTCATTGCCCTCCCCGATGGTTTGGGCAGAGTTAAGCGATACAGGCTTTAGTTGGGGGCTTCAATTCACTGTTCTCCATCCAAGGCACTAGCATGTTCAATGCCTGTGCAGTGTTACCAACTTTGCTGCTTATTCATTCTTACCATTCCGCAAGTAAACAGACATACACACACCATTGCAATAGAGTGTCTGGGTCCAGATGTTACTATTATTAGACTATGCCAATGTTCCCACCCAATCTAAGATGCCAATCTGGGATAATCAGACATTGTCTGTTTAAATTACAGCTGGTCCCCGACTTACGAACGAGTTACGTACCAACCACTTGGTCGTAACTCGATTTGTTCGTAAGTCGGACCCCATTCATTTAAATGCGACCGCGCTGTTCGTAACTCGGGGACCCACTCTAATGTGCTTAATGGGAGGTTGGTCATAAGTACGAACAGTCGTAAGTTGACACGTTCGTAACTCGAGGACTGGCTGTGTATCAAAGAAACAGTGGGGTTTCAGCTCAAAAAAATCTGAGGAAGTCTGTTACTCTTGAAAGAAAGCCTGTGTATTGGAAAACTCAAAACATTTGTTTTCCTTAATTTACCTGAAAATGTTTCAGTTTCTAGTGGCTTAGCTAATATTTTCTGGCTCAGAGGCTGTGTCTACACTGGCGCGATCTTGTGCAAAAGCGGCCACTCTTGAGCAAAAACTTGCTGCCTGTATACACTGGGCGCGTGTCCTTGCGCAAGTAAACTGACGTTCTAATGTATGAAATCAGGGCTTCTTGCACCAGAACTCTGACGCTCCCGCTCAGGAATAAACCCTTTTGTGCAACTGTTCTTCCGCAAGAGGCCAGTGTAGACAGGCAACACGAATGTCTTGCGCAAGAAAGCCCTATGATTAAAATGGCCATCAGAGCTTTCTTGTGCTAGAGAGCGTCTACACTGGCATAGAATCATAGAATCATAGGACTGGAAGGGACCTCAAGAGGTCATCGAGTCCAGCCCCCCGCCCTCAAGGCAGGACCAAGCTCCATCTACACCATCCCTGACAGATGTCTATCTAACCTGTTCTTAAATATCTCCAGAGAGGGAGATTCCACCACCTCCCTTGGCAATTTATTCCAATATTTGACCACCCTGACAGTTAGGAATTTTTTCCTAATGTCCAATCTAAACCTCCCCTGCTGCACTTTAAGCCCATTACTCCTTGTCCTGTCCTCAGAAACCAAGAGGAACAAATTTTCTCCTTCCTCCTTGTGACACCCTTTTAGATATTTGAAAACCGCTATCATGTCCCCCCTTAATCTTCTTTTTTCCAAACTAAACAAGCCCAGTTCATGAAGCCTGGCTTCATAGGTCATGTTCTCTAGACCTTTAATCATTCTTGTCGCTCTTCTCTGGACCCTTTCCAATTTCTCCACATCTCTCTTGAAATGTGGCGCCCAGAACTGGACACAGTACTCCAGCTGAGGCCTAAACTCCAGCTGAGGCATGGATGCTCTTGCCCCAAAGCACGTCTCTTGCGCAAATGCACATGCCAGTGTAGACGCGCTCTTGTGGAAGAGTTTTTGCAGAAGAACTCTTCACCAAAAGAGTTTTTGCGTGAGAACGTGCCAGTGTAGACGTAGCCTTATTGAACAAAAACTAAAGTTTGGTTTTTACAAATCCTATGACAAGTCAACTGTTGGCTGCTGTGAGGCGAAGAAAAAAGAAACAAACAAACAACCCTCCAAGCAGCACAAAATGTTTCAGTAAAAGTAGGAAATGTTTCAATAAATACATATCATACGTTGTGACGAGTTCCCCTCGTCCCTCTCCGTTGCTTTATGAAATCTGCCCAGGACATGGACACCTAATCCTGTGTGACTGAAATAACAAAACTTACCGTGCCGGGCATTGTGGGATGTTTCCCAGCTTGTGTTAAACCAGACTCTTCACTGCCGGGATTCTGCTGCCGTCATTGCGTGTCTGTGTAAATAATGCCACTTCACTGGGTTATCCAGAAGCTGGCTCCCTGCCGCTCCATTGTATTTCTCCATCTTGGGTAGGCTTGGCCGAGAGGTGAAGGACTAAATAGGACTTGAAGAGAGAGCCTCCCAACCCCAGCTGAGAAATTGATCCTGGCTACTCAGGCTGTGAGTATGCCCACAACTCAGGATGTCTCGCTTGGGGGCTAAGTCGTTGATCCGGTCTCCAGGCATGTGAGCGTAGCTCTGATCTCACCTGCAGAGCAAACTGCCCTGGCACTGTGCTCTAGCTGACCTAGATCTCACACCTTGGCAGCATCCCTGGAAGGACCCTGACTACCCACAAGGCAGGGCTGAGGAGCAGTGGGAAGGAGACTGAAGAAGACGCTTTATATTGGTAGCACAGGCACGTGACAGAGAACAGCCCAGCGCTGACGTGCACCAGAGTCCCAGCTGGCCTGGGACCGCCTGCTCCTTCGTTAACCCCGCACAATGCGCTGTTGGAGAGCAGAGATGTTTTGTCTCCTGTGTTGCACCAGCAGCTCTTGCGATGCGCCCACCAGAGCTTCCCACAGCTCAGGCTGCCCTGAGTGTTAGATTTTGGTCACACAGAAGCAGCCAGAGGGAAACTCAGTGTAACGTCCCGAAGTGATGTCAGTTGATACAGTCTCCTTGAATTCCGACTAATCCCTGTTAAGTGGAGACGCAGTCCTTTGATTTACCCCGGCTGGCAACGTGACTCATTTTTCAGTTTCAATCCATATTCTTTGCTGGTGAAACTGAACTGAAGATGAGAGAAAAGTCCCAAGCCTGTCTGCATGATCTCAGTTCTTTGACACGGGGGGTTAACCGGAGAGTGTAATTTATCATGGCTAAGGAGCAATTCATTCCCACTGGAGACTGAACTTTGCAGAAATTCAGTGTGGCTAAGTTTTTCTGTGGCTTATAATATATTTAGTATTGGGATGGATGATTCTTTCTTTCTTTCTTTCTTTCTTTCTTTCTTTCTTTCTTTCTTCAGATGCAATGGGATGTGAGGACTGTTTAATTCATTCATTTCCCTCCCCCGCCCTCCCCCCCACACACCTTGGTTTCTGCATGAGTGACAATCCACTTATTATAAGGCTCCTTTCACCATTGCTGCAAGCAGGTTTCATTCCACAAAAGTCCACAACAAAATCAACTGGGATTTGACACTATTGAATGAGCTACTGTGTTAGCTATCTCCAGCAAGGAAATGAAGCCACTGAGACAAATTATCCCTCTAAGAAACACGTAAGTGGAGTTCCACAGGGGTCTGTTTTGGGACCAGCTCTGTTCAATATCTTCATCAACGATTTAGATATTGGCATAGAGAGGACGCTTATTAAGTTTGCAGATGATACGAAGCTGGGAGGGGTTGCACGTGCTTTGGAGGATAGGTCATAATTCAAAATGATCTGGACAAACTGGAGAAATGGTCTGAGGTCAACAGGATGACGTTTAACAAGGACAAATGCAAAGTGCTCCACTTAGGAAGGAATCTGTTTCACACACAGGGTATGTCTAGACTGCATCCCCCTATCGGCAGAAGGATGCAGATCAGGCAGGTCAACATTGCAAATGAAACAGGGATTTAAATATCCCATGCCTAATTTGCATAAAAATGGCCACCGTGTTTTGCCCACTCAGCAGTCTAGAGGGGGATCTGGTGAGAGAGAAAGCCTTTTTTGACAGATCCCTTATGTCTCCTGCAAGGAAGTTTACAGGATCTGTCGAAAAAGGCTTTCTTTCTCCACCGATCCCCCTCTAGATTGCCGTTTTTTGCCGACAACGTGCTGAGTCGGCAAAACATGGTGGCCATGTTTATGCAAATTAGGGATATTTAAATCCCTGCCTCATTTGCAATGTTGACCTACCTTGGCACAAGGGGCAAGTCCGGTGCAGCACATACCGATAAAGCCGTCGATGATGGACTCCTCTGGCCCCTTATTGAGCTGATGTCATCGCCAGGTTTGGCACTGGCTTTCGATGCCGGGCAGGCGGAAAGCACCCCAGTTCCAAGAGCATCAGTGGCTCTGACAGCACCGTCTCCCACGGCATCAGCCATCTGAGCATTTGCACCCTTGGTACCAGCACAGCCTGTGGGACCAGGGCCATCCCTCGAACCTGTGCACCCGCCGGCACTAGTCCACCGTGGGAAGCCAGAGGCTATGTCGCAGCACTGACCATGACACTGGTCTCCGGCACCATCCTCAGCTCCTCCATCTTGGCTGGCATTGGACTATTTGTCTGAATTGGAGGTGGAGTCGGTATGGTCAATGGCCTCCATGACTTGGTCCTGTCCTACTCCCAGTACTGTAGTCCTGTGGTGCCAGAAACCTGGCCTCCCCAGTGGCAGCCACAATTCCAGTGGCCCTACCATGAGGCTCAGGACCCAACCCCTTTGAGGCCTAGCTCTCCCAGTACCTACCCTAGAGGCACCCCTTCAGCTACTCCACTCCCAAAGGCCAACTCTGGCCTGTGAGACAAGGCATAGACCTCAGAAGCAGTGTGAGAAGCCACCGGCAGCAGTTGGGGTCCTTTGGCGCTGGGACCCCCTTCTAGGTCTTGCTGTAACGAACACCCTGTTCCGGCCGAAGAATCGTTTCAAGTCATCAATACTGATGACTGCTTGACTGGCCACCGACTAATATGTTCCATTATGTCACTCAGACTAGCACCACAGCATGTTCTTACCCCGAAGAAACCACAGCAAGAAGAACAACACGGGGGGTTTGAAGGACCCTGAAACAATGCTTTTCATCCAACAACGCAGTAGCCAAGATCCACCAGAGGACAGTCTCCAGGCATAGTCCTTTCTGAAAACTGCTGTCCTGGAAACTTGTGGTGAAACCCTTGGCTACACCAAGTGAGAGAACCAGAATTGGTGTGATGCTAACGATAAGGACCTCAAAGCCTGGCATAGCAACTTCTTGTCCCAGCAGAAGAAACGTGATTATAAGCTTGCCAAGGCCGAAGTACAATAAAGAATTAGAGATCTTACAAACAATTGGTGGAGAGACAAATTGTCATGAGTTCTTCAGTGTTGTTAGGACAACTTATGGACCGTCAAAATAGGGTGTCACTCCCTTACGATCAGGAGATGGGACGTCACTTGTTAAGACCAAAGATGGCATCAGTAGCTGGTGGCGGGAACACATCAGCCAACTGTTCAACTGTGACGTAACTGTCGTCAACAGCATTTTCAATGTGATCACCAGCTGACCTGTCTGTGTTGATATGGATTGTGAACCCTCCATCTGCAAGATCCAAGCCGCCATAAAAAAGATGAAAGTCAACAAGGCCACAGGCCCTGATGGAATCCCCGCCAAGGTATTCAAACAGGGAGGTCCATCCCTACTGCCGTGCCTATGCGCCCTCATTCTGGTGATCTGGAGAGAGGAAATCATACCCAGTGAGCTCAGAAACACCATCATAGTGATCATCATTAAGAAGGGTGACAGGATGGACTGTGGAAACTACCGAGGGAACTCTTTGCTTTTAGCCGCAGGTAAAATTCTTACCCAAGTCCTTCTCAATGATTTCCTTCCAGTGGCTGAAGAAGTCCTTCTAGAGTCACAATACGGCTTCTGACCAGAGCAGGAAGGACTGACATGATCCTTTCTGCCAGCCTAATATAATAGAAGTGTCGGGAGCAACATCGGCCTCTTCAATTGCATTCTTCAATTTGACTAAAGCATTTGACTCCATCAACTATGAGGCCCTCTGGAAGATCCTGTGACACTTTGGCCGTCCACCAAAATTTGTCAATGTTATACGTCTCTTACACAACAACATGCAGGCCATGAGTTTCAATAATGGTGACACAACTGAACCAATTGATGTAAGGACTGGAGTCAAATAAGGATGTGTGATAGCACCTATGCTATTTAATATCTTTTTGGCAGCCATGCTCCACATTATTGGAGATGATCTCCCAGGCAGATTTTAAATAACCTATAGGATGGGTGGTAGCCTCTTCAGAGCCAAGACCCAGACCACAACAACGTCAGTGGTAGAACTCCAGTATGTTGACGATGCCCAGGACAGTGCTACCTTAGTAGATGATCTCCAAGTAATCGTCAACGTTTTTGCCATGGACTGCCACAGGTTGGGACTGACACTCAATGCATGAAAGACCAAGGTTCTTTTTTGGCCAACACCTACCATACCATTGTCCAAACCAACCATCACGGAGCATGACCAAGAGCTGGAGAATGTCAACAGCTTTCCCTATCTCGGAAGCTATCTGTCCAGCAATGCTGACACTGATAATCAGGGCTCACCGAGCGGCGGCAAGCCCCACTCGCCAGCCGCATGATTCTGCACTCTGCACATGCACAGATTGTTCTGCGCATGCAGAGATTGCTCCGCGCCGGCTCTTCTGGGGTGTAATCTACTTGCCACAGGCGAGTAGATTACACTATTTGTCAAGACCTGCTGATAATGAAATCTGCCACTGAGTCTCCAATGCCAGTGTGACTTATGGATGTTTGTGGAGGTGAGTCTTTGATGACCGTGACATCAAGACGCAGACCAAAATTGACACTACAAACCTGTAGTCATTCCAACATTGTTATATGGAGCTGAAGCCTAGACTCCCTATAGACTCCATATTAAAGATCTAGAGAAATTCCACCAAAAGGTACCTGAGGATAATATTGGCCATCGTGTGGCAGGACAGACGGACCAATGTTAGTGCCCTCACAGAGGGTGATTCCTACAGAAAATGATTTACATATCCTGCGCTTCATTTGCATAATTGCATTATGGTTCTATTTCGAATTAACAAACGCGGTGTAGATGCAGTTATTTCAGGAGAACACCTTTCCCTTGAAATAACCCTTATTCCTCATACAATGAGGTTTAACAGTTATTTTGAAGGAAGGGTGTTCTCCCAAAATAACCGCATCTACACAGCTATTTCGAAATAGCACCATAATGCGGTTATGCAAATGAAGTGCAGGATATGTAAATCCCGGCTTCATTTGTAATTTTGAATGTCTTCATTTGCATCCCTCTATCGAAAGAGGGTTTGGACAAGAAGGTACAACAATGTAGACCAACTGAGGAGTTGTCCCTTTGTTTTTAATCACGAAATAATTACAGCCATCCCATGTATTTAAAAAAGGCAAAAGAAACAGAACATGTCAAAATATCCTGTTAAAATGCTCAAACTTCACCGACAATGCATGTCCTGAGGCACTTGTAAAAGAGCAATGAAGTACGAAATATTTGCAGAAATAATAACTGAGTGCCACCATCTCCATAACATAGGGCCCTGGTGATATCCCTCAACCTTCCAATCCTGAGCTGCCTGCTGTGAGCCCCCCACCCCCACAGCTCCCAATCCCTTCCCGGAGCCTCCAACCCCCTGCCTTGAGCCCCCAATACTTTCCAGACTCCACCCTGAGCTCTTCTCACCCCGAAGCACTGACTCCTTTATTCCCCACACCCTTAGCCCCCTGCCTTGGCCCCCACACCCTGCCCTCTGTCCCTCCCATACTTCCTAAACCGCTGCCTCCACTTCTTCACCAACCGCATACCCACCCCATCTCCTAACCCCGTGCTTCCTCCCCAAAAAAGAGTAAAGAACCCAAGCAATGCTGGATGCATCTGCTTATAATTCTGTAACTCCTAGATGCTCCAATACATTATAAATAGTTCAAAAAAATCCCATCAGAATTGAAATAATGCTTTGAACAAGAACTCAACTATTCAGACATCTACGGAAACCTTTTCTTCATCAAGCAAAAGTTCAAATCACTCAGAAAACCCCATTAAATATACTATGACATGGATCACTCCAGTAGGCATTAAATAAACAAATATTGCCATTTAGTCAAACATACTGCACCACCCCTCCACCCATACAAAAGTTATCAGCCAAGCAATGAACAAAATTACAAAGAACCAAGCAGACTAACACACTAGCTGAACCTCTCATATACAAACGCTATTTTTTACCAAATAAGAGAAGAGCTAAGGACTTCATGTAGTCTGACGGACGGACGGACAGACGAGATTTGATTTGATTCGATTCGATGAGGTGATGTGCATGGATAAATATTTACATTCTGATTTTATTCACACTAGTGTAATTCTTCAAGAACTCATTTGACATCTGGGCAATTAGTCTGATTTTACGATGTACTAATCAGGTTGTATGCAATGTTCTTGAAGGACAATTTTGTCATCAATTGATTATATCTATCAATCTATTTATTTATATCTATAAATTCGTATGCTGCGACACACCCAGCTATAAAGAAATTCAGAATGAAATTTCAGACCAAGAGCAATGAAGGACATTTTAATTCTCCATGAATAACTTGCACACAATGAGTTTCTTCAATGCAGCTTTGATCTCGTTGTTTCTCAGGCTGTAGATGATTGGATTAATTGAGGGGGGTACCACCGCATAGACGACACCCAGCGCCAGACCCAGAGCTGATGGTGAGCTGGAGGTGGGTTTCACATAGGCAAAGGTACCAGTGCAAGTAAACAAGGAGATCACAGCGAGGTGGGGGAGGCAGGTGGAGAAGGCTTTGCGCCGGCCCTGCTGCGAGGGGATTCTCAGCACCGCTTTGAAGATCTGAACGTACGACACAAGGATAAAAACAAAGCAGCTTAATACTAAAAACATACTAAAGGCAAGAAGCCCAACTTCACTCCAGTAGGAGTTGGAGCAGGCCAGCTTGAGGAGCTGGGGAATTTCACAGAAGAACTGATTGATGATATTCACCTGGCAGAAGGGTAACGTGAAGGTGTTCCCGGTGTGCAGGGCAGAGTAGACGATACCAGTGATCCAGGCACTGGTGGCCATGTGGACACAAGCTCCCCTGTTCATCACTCTCTCATAGTGCAGTGGGTGGCAGATGGCAACATATCGGTCGTAGGCCATGATGGTCAATAAGGCAAGATCAGTTGCCGTGAAGTTGACAAAGAGAAAGACTTGGGCTACACACCCAGCATAAGAAATCACCCTGGTGTCCAGGAGGGAGTTGACCATGGATTTGAGGACCGTAACAGAGATGGAGCCGAGGTCCAGGATGGAGAGGTTCATCAGGAAGAAGTACATGGGGGTGTGAAGACGGTGGTCAAGGGCTATCGCTGTGATGATGAGAAGGTTCCCCAACAGGGCTCCAAGATAAATAGCCAAAAATACCACAACATGCAAAATCTGTAGCTCCCGCACGTCAGAGAACCCCAGGAGCAGGAACTCGGTCACGGTGCTTCGGTTGGACATTTTCTTCCTCAGTTCAGTGTGTGGTGGCTGTGGAGGGAAGGACACAGACGGGGTGGGGATTAGAGTGATACATGGATTGGCCCTGATTCCCGCAACCACCTCTCATGCTGTGGGTGTCCACCATACCCAGCGCCCATTCCAGCTACTCCCTAGGAGTGGTGAGTTACGGCACGGATGTCTATTGGCCTGGCTCCCATTCAGTCCATGGAACTGCGTCCGTCTGCAGCAAAGATCGGGCTCAGGATTGGGCTGGTTTAAATGCCGTGTGAAGGATGGAGCAAAGCACAATCCCAACACAACCACTCTCGCCGAGACAGATCCCCTCTTGCTACAAACAGCCGGCTCCAGATACAGGCAGGAAACTGAAACGCTGAAATGCCTGAAAACCACACGTGGGGGAAATACACGGCGCAGCGACCCAGTGCCCTGCATGGCAGCTCTAGGGCAATGACTCACCCGGCACCCTGTACATCTGCTTCCGACTCGGGTGTTGAGCTCCGACACAAGGTCCCATTATTTCCAGCTCCATGCACTGATGGGCTGGGAGCATTACATGGCTGCCTCTCGGCTATGTCATCCCCTCGGTCCCTTTGTGTCTGTGCGGGTCGGGGCTGTCAGGAGACGTGGGTCCCCTTTTTGGCTCTGGCACTGATCTGCCATGTGACCTTGGGCAGGTCACCGGCTCTCCTTGTGCCTCTGTTTCCCTTCCCTTTCTCTGCCTCGTCTGCTAGGACCGGAGGTATTTGCGGGATGGGCTGTGTCTGATCATTTGTAGTTTTGGTGCCCCATTTGCAGCATTTGTGGTTAACCAGCAACGATCTCAGAGAGAGGATACGGTACGAGAACAGAGCTCTGAATTCTAACCCCATCGATGTGTTCCATATCCATGGGCAGAGTTAAGAGAGATAATTTGCAGCTGGGAGCTTCCATTCATCGTTCCCCTGAAAGGCACCAGGATGTGTAACATCTATGGCCGTGTCCAGACTCAGGGGTTTTTTCGGGAAAAGTAGCCTTTTCCCAAAAAAACTTCCCCTGCGTCCAGACTCAAGCCGCGTTCTTTCGAAATTATTTTGAAAGAACGCGGCTTTTCTTTCGATGGCGGTAAATCTCGTTTCACGAGGAAGAACGCCTTCCTTCGAAAGTTCCTCTTTCGAAGGAAGGCGTTCTTCAATGTAAAGAGGCCGTCTTCGAAAGAGAGCATCCAGACTCGCTGGGTGCTCTCTTTCGAAAAAGTGGATTTCTCTTTCGAAAGATCCGCCTGCAGTCTAGACGTGATCTTTCGAAAGAAGCCTGCAGTCTAGACATAGCCTATGTTGGGTGTTGCCCACTTTGCTGTTTACTCAGTTTTTCTGTTCAACATGTTTCCCTGTAAACTAGAAACACACACAGTGCACTAGAGTGACCAGGTTCAATATTAACGTCCCTACCTTGTTTTCCACATGGGGTTTTCAGACGTTTTCTGTTTATATTCTTTCAAAGGAAAACTGGCTTTTCAACTCCAGGAATATTGTGGGGAAGTGGCACCAAAGGCATGTACGGGAAAGCTTAAAACGTTTCTTTTCTACCTTAGTTTTGGCAACAATGTTTCAGTTTTTAGCAGTCTATCGGAAATTGGGGTTTCATCATTTCGATGAAGAGTCACCTGTTTTCTGCTAGTGAATCCCTCCCCCCCGTCACCTCTGCTGAGCAGTTCTACATGTTGGGTTAAATTCTATGAAAAGTTTATGAATACCTACAGTTGACATATAACCCACTTACCGTTCTGGGCTTTTTAGAACGTTTTCCAGGCTCTGATGCAGGTGACATTTCTCTGCCAGGATTCTTCCGTCATTGCCTGTCTGTGTTACCCAGTGGTTGTTTTCCTGCCCCTCCACCAGGTATCCTTCCCCGGATTGCACACAATGCCGGCATCCCTGGAAGCACCACAGCTACAAACACAGCAGGGCTCAGGCCCAAAGGGTGTTGGAAGGAGATTTCAGAACAAGCTATATATGGGCAGCACCGGAATGAGACTTGCAATAGCTCGGAGCCTAATGGCTCTAGAGCCCCAGCTGGTCTGGAACAGCTTAGTCCTTCATTAACTCCACAGAATCCGCTCTGAGGATACAGTTTTCTTCTTTCTGACGCTGCACCAGCAACTCTTGGGATGCAGCCAGCAGAAGAACACATAGCTCAGACTGCCCCGGATGTTTGATATTCATCAGTGAGGGCGTGTCTAGTCTACAGTGATAGAAATGTAGCCGTGTTAGTCTGGGGTAGTTGAAGCAAAATGCAGGCATTTTGCTTCATCTAGTCTACAGGGTTTTGTCGACAAAACTATACCTGCGTCTAGACTACACCTGAGTTCTGTTGACATAACGTTGACAGAACTCAGCAGTTTTGTCGACGGCGGTAAACCTCAATCTATGAGGAATAACGCCTTTTGTCAATACTGTTGACCGAAGGCATTATTGCATCTACGCCGTCCTTTGCGTCTACACTGCCATGTCGACAAAGCGGCTTGCATTGTCGACAGAACTGGATGTTGTCTAGACACTCTTTGTCAACAGAAGCTTTGTCAACAGTATCCGTCGACAAAACTTCCTGTAGTCTAGACGTACCCTGAGGGGGTGTCTAGACTACAGGGTTTTTTTTGAAAAAAGTTGACTTTTGTCGAAAAATCTATGCCAGCATCTACACTACCACCACGTTCGGTTGACAGTAAATCGACAGAATGCGGCAGTTTTGTGGATGGTGGAAAACCTCATTCTACAAGGAATAGTGCTGTTTTTCGACAGAGTTCTGTCAAAAAAAAGGCACTATTGCGTGCAAACTGCTTTTCGAAAGAGCATCTACACTCTCTTTCGAAAAAGCGGTTTGCTTTTTCGACAGAACTGGTTGTAGTCTAGATGCTCGTTTTCAACAGAGGCTTTGTTGACAGTATCTGTCGACAAAGCCTCTGTCAAAAAAGGCGTGCTGTCTAGGCTGTAGCCCCAGAAGCAGTCAGAGGCAAAGACTGAAATATCCGTATGACGTCCTAAACAGTGGACATTTTCACATTTGCAGTTGGGGCTGTTTACGCTATGTGGAGATTTGGTTCCTTAATTTCAACAAGAGCCACTTTGCTTTACACCATCTGGGGATCTGACCTCATTCACCAGTTTCTGATCCATTTTCTCGGCCCCTGAATCTGAAGCGGAGGCAGCAGGTTGACATTGAGATGTTGAGTGAACTTGGATGGGCCAAAGAGATGCTGTGCACTTTTCTGTTTGGGAGGAGAGGAAGTTGATAAAATTGCAGTGGAGAGGGGCATGTGCCCCTGTTGATATGGTCAGTGAGATGGAAAAAATAGTTTGGATGCCCCCAGTTGAAAGGCATTCATAGAGACATAGACATCTGCTGGGTGAGGGAGGGGCATATTTCAGGGTTGGGGGCCTAAGAGAGACGGAAGACGTTGTAATCAGTGGAACAGAAGAATGGTTGATAATGTTGGACTGGCAGAAGGGTAACCTGAAGATATTAGAATCATACAACACTAGACCTGGAAGGGACCTTGTGAGGTCATTGAGTCTAGTCCCCTGCCCTCAGAACAGGACCAAGCACCGTCTAGACCGTCCCTAACAGGTGTCTGTCCAACCTACTCTTAAATATCTCCAGGGATGGAGATTCCACAACCCCTATGCAATTTATTCCAGTGTTTGACCACCCTGACAGTTAGGAAGTTTTTTCTAATGTCCAACCTAAACCTCCCTTGCTGCACTTTAAGCCCATTGCTTCTTGTTCTATCCTCAGAGGTCAAGGAGAACAATTTTTCTCCTTCCTCCTTGTGACAACACCCTTTTAAATACCTTAAAACCGCTCTCATGTCCCTTCTCAGTCTTCTCCTTTCCAAACAAAACAAGCCCAATTCTTTCAGTCTTCCCTCACAGCTCATGTTCTCGAGACCTTTAACCATTTTTGTTGCTCTTCTCTGGGCCTTCTCCAGTTTCTCCACATCTTGAAATGTGCCAAGAACTGGACAAAATACTCCAAATAAGGCCTAATCGGTGCAGAGTAGAGTGAAAGAATGACTTCTTGTGCTTGCTTACAACTCTCCTGTTAATGCAGCCCAGAATCATGTTTGCTTTTTTTGCAACAGCGTTACACTGTTGACTCCTACTTAGCTTGTGGTCCACTATGACCCCTAGACCCTTTTCGGCAGGACTCCTTCCTAGACAGTCACTTCCCATTCTGTGTGTGTGAAATTGATTGTTCCTTTCTAAGTGGAGCATTTTTCATTTGTCCTTGTTAAACTTCATCTTGTTTACCTCAGACCACTTCTCCAGTTTGTCCAGATCATTTTGAATTATGACCCTATCCTCCAAAGTACTTGCAACCTCTCCCAACTTGAGATCATCTGCAAACTTAATAAGTGCACTCTCTACGCCACCATCTAAATGGTTGATGAAGATATTGAACAGAACTAGTCCGAAAACAGATCCCTGTAGAACACCACTTGTGATGCCCTTCCAGCAGGATTGTGAACTGTTAATAACTACTCTCTGAGTACGGTTATCCAGCCAGTTATGCACTCACCTTATAGTAGCCCCGTCTAAGTTGTATTTGCCTAGTTTATTGATAAGAATATAATGCAAGACCTTATCAAATGCCTTACTAAAGTCTAGGTATACCACATCCACCACTTCTCCCTTGTCCACAAGACTCGTTATCCTATCACAGAAAGCTCTCAGATTGGTTTGACATGATTTGTTCTTTATAACTCCATGCTGGCTGTTCCCTAGCACCTTACTATCTTCTAAGTGTTTACAGATGATTTCCTTAATCACTTGCTCCATTATCTTTCCTGACACAGAAGTTAAACTAACTGGTCTGTAGTTTCCTGGGTTCTTATAGATGGACACTATATTTGCCCTTTTCCAGTCCTCTGGAATTTTTCAGGTATCTCTTCTATCTGTTCCTTGAGTATTCTAGGATGCATTTCATCAGGCCCTGGTGACTTGCCGACATCTAACTTTTCTAAGTGATTTTTAACTTGTTCTTTTTTAATTTTACCTCCTAACCCTACCCCCTTCCCACTAGCATTCACTATGTTCGGCATTCCTTCATCATCAGACTTCTTGGTGAAGACTGAAACAAAGAAGTCATTAAGCCCCTCTGTGTTCCCAGTGTGTAGGGCAGAGTTGACAATGCCAGCGATCCAGACACTGCTGGCCATGTGGACACATGCTCCCCTGTTCATCACTCTTGCATAGTGCAGCAGGGGGCTGATGATAAGGGTCTGGGAGGTGTGGGGGAGTTGAGGGCAGGGTGCTCTGAGATGTGTTGAAGGTGCAGGAGTCAAGGCAGGGATATAGGGCATGGGGGCTGAAGGAGTCAGGGCAGATTAGAAGTGTGGGGGTTTTAGGGCGTAGAGTGGAGGGTGCTGGAGTAAAGGTGGAGGTGGGGGTAGAGGAGGGAGCCTCAGGGCTGGTCTGGGGGAGTGCAAGAGTCAGAGTAGAAGGATGGGGGATTGGAAAGGTCTCAGGATGGAGTTGAGGGTGTAGAATCTCCCAGGCAGCAGGAGGGCAAACTGAAGGATGGGGCTAGGCTGAGAAGCATCCTTGCCCAGGCAGCATCATTGAAAACATGCCTATGGAGACCTCCAAGGCTGAGGAAACCACCGAGCTACAGAGGATAGGAGCCAGCCCACCAGGGGAAGATGAAAGGCCTCCATCACAGGAAGCTGGACGCTTCGGGCAGAAGGCCATGCTCAACCACTACTTCCAACCCGTCGTCCATAGAGCTAAAAAATATTGTGTATGATAAGTAGGCATAAGGAGTCTCCCACCAAGGCAGGGGGAACAGATGTCATGTTCTCCTGAGGCTTTAAAATAAGTTTGGACAGGGCAGGAGACTAAATCCCACAGCTCAGAACACAGAGACTGGGGTGAAGGGTTGAATTCTGGGGGAAACATGGGACATCACAGCACGAAGAAAGAAGACACGAGAGGGAACAGAAAAGAAAAATCCACCAGCCGTCTCAGGTGTGTGTCCCCTAATACAAGGGGAGTGTGGACAATGGTGGCCAATGAAACGGTGTGGTGGGTTCTACATGGATGAGTTAACTCTGCTGCACACAACACATCAGTGTGTGAGGCGACAGCTCCAGGTCATAGCAGGGATCCATCGATGT
Source organism: Pelodiscus sinensis (assembly GCF_052426305.1). Lineage (NCBI taxonomy): Eukaryota > Metazoa > Chordata > Testudines > Trionychidae > Pelodiscus > Pelodiscus sinensis. The sequence goes on along the minus strand of NC_143081.1, from coordinate 14,693,787 downwards.
TTGTAATTGGATGTTTTGTTGTTATTAAGACCATATTTGAAATAATTATATGGGGTCATATTTGCAGATGTAACTTTTATTCTGTACCCCCAGCTTTCAGCCTGGTTGCACATACGGATTGGTCCCAGGACTGACCCTTGGGGTACACCACTAGTTACCCCTCTCCATTCTGAAAATTTACCATTTACTCTTTGTTTCCTGTCTTTTAACCAGTTCTCAATCCAAGAAAGGACCTTCCCTCTTATCCCATGGCCATGTAATTTACACAAGAGCCTTTGGTGAGGGACCTTGTCAAAGGCTTTCTGAAAATCCAAGTATACTATATCTACTGGATCCCCCTTGTCCGCATGTTTGTTAACCCCTTCAAAGAACTCTAGCACTTTAAAGACTAACAAAATACGTAGATGGTATCATGAGCTTTCATGGGCACAGCCCACTTCTTCAGATGACCAGACTGTTGGATGTCCAGAACCAAAATAAATGTAAAGGAATGTAATGCAAGGAAGGAAGTTAGTGCACTAGGAATTCCAAAGAACTTGATTTGAGCCCAAGCCTTCAACAAATGTTATGTACCAAACTCCCATGAGATTTAGCTCATTGTTTTGCTACTGGCTTACTTAGGCTATGTCTAGACTGCAGGCTTCTTTCGAAAGAGGCTCTTTCGAAAGCATCTTTCGAAAGAGCCTCTTTCGAAAGATCGCGTCTAGACTGCAGGCGGATCTTTCTAAAGAGAAATCCACTTTTTCGAAAGAGAGCACCCAGCGAGTCTGGATGCTCTCTTTCAAAGACGGCCTCTTTACATTGAAGAACGCCTTCTTTCGAAAGAGGAACTTTCGAAAGAAGGCGTTCTTCCTCATAAATTGAGGTTTACCGCCATCGAAAGAAAAGCCGCGTTCTTTCGAAATAATTTCGAAAGAACGCGGCTTGAGTCTGGACGCAGGGGAAGTTTTTTCGGGAAAAGGCTACTTTTCCCAAAAAAAACCCTGAGTCTGGACATGGCCTTAGTGGCTACATCTAGACTGGCATGATTTTCCGGAAACGCTTTTAACGGAAAAGTTTTCCATTAAAAGCATTTTCGGAACAGAGCGTCTAGATTGGTACAGATGCTTTTCCGCAAAAGCACTTTTTGCGGAAAAGCGTCCATGGCCAATCTAGACGCGCTTTTCCGCAAAAAAGCCCCAATCGCTATTTTCGCGATTGGGGCTTTTTTGCAGAAAACAAATCTCAGCTGAATACACTGGCCCTTTTGCACAAAAGTTTTGCACAAAAGGGACTTTTGCCCGAACGGGAGCAGCATAGTATTTCCACAAAAAGCACTGATTTCTTACAGTAGGAAGTCAGTGCTTTTGCGGAAATTCAAGCAGCCAGTCTAGACAGCTGGCAAGTTTTTCTAGAAAAGCAGCTGATTTTCTGGAAAAACTGGCCAGTCTAGACACAGCCAGTGAGTTTGGGCAATAGCCAGTATGTCAGAACTGTATGTCCAATTACAGTAGGCCCAGTTTAATATCGTATTCGATCAAGGAAATTCCCCTGTGCAAATTCCTACCTCCCAAAAGTCATCTGGAACAAAAAAGTCAACCAACAAATCAATTAAATGAAACAAAACTAAAAAGAAACAAAGAAACACACCGTCATGCCTCAAACTAGATTTTTAACCCAAAAAAGGAGCAGCAGAGACTTCCTGAAGTCCATTAGGGACGTAGCGGTGGCTGTTGATTTTCTGTCAACTTGCTCAGATAGAATGGTGAGGTTCCCAGTACAAATCCCTAAGACAGAGAGATATGTGTGTAGGTAGATTTAAGGATAGATATGTAGATTCTGATTTTATCCACACAGGTGTGATTCTAAATTAACAGATTAAATGTCAGTGAAGTTAGCCTTGATTTCATTACTTCATAAAAAGTTTGCAGCCCGTGTTCTTACGGAAATAACTTTGTCAACAGTTGATTTTATTTATACAGAAACACAGAATGAAATCACAATCAAGGACCAATGATGGGCATTTTAATTTTTGGGGAATAACCTCCACACTATCAATTTCTCCAGCGCAGCTTTGATCTCCTTGTTCCTCATGCTGTAGATGACCGGATTCATCATGGGAGGCACCACGGCGTAGAGAACACCCACCACTAGATCCAGCTTTGATGCTGAGCTGGACGTGGGTTTCAGGTAGTCAAAGAACCCAGTGCAAATTAACAGAGAGATCACAGCGAGGTGGGGGAGGCAGGTGGAGAAGGCTTTGTGCCGGCCCTGCTCCGAGGGGATTCTCAGCACCGCTTTCAAAATCTGAACATACGACCCAACGATAAAAGCAAAGCAATTTAAACCCAAAAAAGCACTAAAGGAAAGAAGCCCAAGTTCACTGCGGTAGGAGTCGGAGCAGGCCAGCTTGAGGAGCTGGGGGATTTCACAGAAGAACTGGTTGATGACATTGGACTGGCAGAAGGGTAACATGAAGGTGTTCCCAGTGTGTATGGCAGAGTAGACAATACCAGTGATCCAGGTACTGGCTGCCATTTTGACACAAACTCTCCTGTTCATCACTTGCTCATAGTGCAGTGGATGGCAGATGGCCACATATCGGTCGTAGGCCATGACGGTGAGAAGGGCAAAATCAGTTGAAATGAAGACGACAAAGAGAAAGACTTGGGCGACACAGGCAGGGTAGGAAATCACCCTGGTGTCTAGGAGAGAGTTGACCATGGATTTGGGGACGGTGACGGAGATGGAGCCGAGGTCTAGGATGGACAGGTTCACCAGGAAGAAGTACATGGGGGTGTGGAGACGGTGGTCCATGGTGATGGCTGAGATGATGAGAAGATTCCCCATTAGGGCTGCTAGGTAAATTATCAGGAACAGCACAAAGTACAAAATCTGCAGCTCCCGAACATCAGAGAAGCCCCGGAGCAGGAACTCGGACACGGTGCTTCCGTTGGACATTTTCTTCCTCCTTTCACAGTATAGTGGCTGCGGAGGGAAGGACACAGACGGGGTGGGGATTAGAGTGATACACGGAACGGCCGTGATTCCCCTCCGCAATCTCTCATGCTGTGGGTGTCCACGATGCCCAGCACCCATCCCAGCTACTCACATGGAGCGGTGAGTGACCACACGGGTATCAATTGGCCGGGACCCCGTATGGTCCATGGAGCTGCATTCGTCTGCAGCATCTGACGATCAGGCTCAGGTTGGAGGTGGATAGAATGCTGATCACTCAGTTTTACCATTCAACCAGGAAAGGTTGTAGCCCCAAAATCCAGGACTCTGCTCCGGCAATATGCTTCTGCAGCAGAGAGCCCAGGAGCCTAAGGGCAGTAGGGCCAGCTGGGCAGGACAACAGAGTCAGTAGCCTGGTTGTGGGCAGCACGGGACCACTTGGAGCCCTCCAGCAGCCCCCAGGAACGTGGCGCCGGGGTCGGACTCCATGGCTTCCCTGGCTGTGCGAGGTCAGGCTGAGGCTGGGGGGTTGGGGATGAGCCCCGGGGCTTCCCCTGGCAGGACAGGCCTGGAGCCCCGTGGCTTTCCCCAGCTGTGTGGGGCCAGGGTTGGAGCCCCAGCCTTGTGGCTGCTCCTGGCTGCACAGGAAGAGAGTCCCATTGCAGGATCTGCAGCTTGTACTGCCCAGGTAGTGAGCAGTGCCTGGCTGCGGAGCCCAGCGGGGTTGGGGGGAGGCTGAGCCAGGGTTACCTGCTGGGGCAGCCTGCCAGCAGTGGGCGATGGGCTTGGGGGCCGGTGGCAGAAGACCTCCCCTGGTCCGGCAGATTCTCTTGTTCGGGACTGGTCAGGTCCCAAGAATGCTGAACCAGAGAGGTCCAACCTGTGTCCCTTTGAAATAGAAAGACACACTGTTGTGATGGAGGAGCTAGGGTCAGATTTGACCATTACTGGACTATACTAATGCTCACACCCTGTGTCAGCCTGAGATACCCGTCGGGGATAATTTTTGTTAAATTATATCAAAGAAACACTAGGGGTTCAACTCCAGAACTGTTCTGGAGACGTCTGTTATTGTTGTACGACAACCCATGCGCTGGAAAACTCAAAACGTTTGTTTCCTTCATTTAGCTGAAAATGTTCCTGTTTCCATCAGTGTGCATTAGGGTTGTCTCGTTCTTAAGAAAAACAAATGTTTGCTTTTCCCAGTTTCTATGACGAGACACCTCTTCTAGGAGGAAAGAATGCCTCCAAGCAGCGGCAAATGTTTTAGTAAATACAGATAACAAGTCATGAAGAGGAGCTTCAGGAGGTAGCCAAGTTAGTCTGTTAGGCTGTGTCTACACTGGCCACTTATTCCGGAAAAGCACTGACGATCTACTGTAAGAAATCAGCCGCTTTTCCGGAAATACTATGTTGCTCCCGTTTGGGCAAAAGTCCTTTTTCCGGAAAACTGTTCCGGAAAAGGGCCAGTTTAGACAGCATAGTACTGTTTTCCGCAAAAAAGCCCCGATTGCGAAAATGACGATCGGGGCTTTTTTGTGGAAAAGCGCATCTACATTAGCACGGACGCTTTTCCGGAAAAAGTGCTTTTCCGGAAAAGCATCCTGCCAATGTAGACATGCTTTTTACGGAAATACTTATAACAGAAAACTGTTCTGTTTTAATCATTTCCGGAAAAGGGTGCCAGTGTAGACGTAGCCTTAGGGTATGTCTACACTTGCAGCCTATTTCAGAATAGGACTGCTAATGTAGGCATTTGGAATTGCAAATCAAGCCCGGGATTTAAATATCCTGCGCTTGATTTGCATCTCTCCGGCTGGGTGCCATTTTTGAAATTTACAAGCCTGGAATAACTGCCCGCGTCTACATGCGGCAGTGAAACAGGCGTTCGAAATAAAGCCCTATTTCAAACTACCTGTTAAACTCCTCATTGCAGGAGGAATAACAGGTAGTTCGAAATAGGGTTTTATTTCAAATGCCTGCTTCACTGCTGCGTGTAGACGCGGGCAGTTATTCTGGGCTTGTAAATTTCAAAAATGGCGCCCAGCCAGGAATATGCAAATCAAGCACGGGATATTTAAATCCCGGGCTTGATTTGCAATTCTGAATGCCTACATTTGAAGCCCTATTCTGAAAGAGGCTGCAAGTGTAGACATACCCTTAGGCTATGTCTAGACTGCAAGCCTCTTTCGAAAGAGGCTCTTTCGAAAGATACTTTCGAAAGAGCCTCTTTCGAAAGAGAGCGTCTAGACTGCACGTTGAACTTTCGAAAAAGCGGCTTGCTTTTTCGAAAGAAAGCATCCAGTGAGTCTGGATGCTCTCTTTCGAAGAAGCCCTATTTACATTGAAGAACGCCTTCTTTCGAAAGAGGAACTTTCGAAAGAAGGCGTTCTTCCTCGTGAAATGAGGTTTACCGCCATCGAAAGAAAAGCCGCGTTCTTTCGATTTAATTTCGAAAGAACGCGGCTTGAGTCTGGACGCAGGGGAAGTTTTTTCGGAAAAAGGCTACTTTTCCCGAAAAAACCCCTGAGTCTGGACACAGCCTTACAGAAAAAAATAACAAATGGTCAGGTAGCACTTTATAGACTAACAAAACATGTCGACAGTATCATGAGCTTTCGTGGGCAAAACCCACTTCTTCTGATGAAACTCCAGTCATCTGAAGAAGTGGGCTCCGCCCACGAAAGCTCATGATCCCATCGACATGTTTTGTTAGTCTATAAAGTGCTACCAAGTCATGAAGAATTCCTCTTGTCACTGAGTTGCATTCTGAAAGCTGCCCAGGACATTAACACGTAAACCTGTTGGATTGAAATAACAGACTCACCGTGCCGGTGTTTGTCGGATGTTTCCTGCCTTTGCTGCACCAGACTCTTCACTGCCGGGATTCTGCCCTCATTGCGTGTCTGTGAATAACGCCCCGTCGCTGGGTTATCCCGCAGCTGGTTCCCGGACTCTCCACTGTATTTCCCCATCTCAGGCAGGTGGAAGGACTAAACAGGATGGGGGCAGAAAGTGAAACTGCTCCCGGCTTGTTCAGGCTGCAAACATGGTCCCAGCTCTGGATGTCCCTGCTCTGGGGCCGAGGAGCTGAACTTGGTCTCCGGGGCGGTGAGCCCAGCTCGGATCTCACCTGCGGCGCAAACCGCCCTCGCTGACCCGGACCCACAGAAAAGAACACGACATGCCCCAGATCTCACTCCATGGCAGCGTCCCTAGAAGGAGCCTGGCTACCCACAAGGCAGGGCTGAGGAGCAGTAGGAAGGAGATTGCGGAAGAAGCTATTTATTGGTAGCACAGGCATGGGACAGAACAGCCCGGAGCTGACGTGCACCAGAGCCCCAGCTGGCCTGGGACAGCCTGCTCCTTCGTTAACCCCACCTGATCCACTCTGGGAGAGCAGAGATTTTTTTTGTCTGTTGCACCAGGAGCTCTTGGGATGCAGCCCCCAGGGGATCCCAGAGCTCAGGCTGCCCCGGCTGTTGGATTTTGGTCACTAAGAGGTTCAAGAACATAAGAACGGCCGTACTGGGTCAGACCAAAGGTCCATCTAGCCCAGCATCCTGTCTGCTGACAGTGGCCAGCACCAAGTACCCCAGAGAAGGTGGACTGAGGACAACGATCATACAGGAAAGAGAGTCACTGGGCAGGTGAAAGGGGCTGGTTGGGGGCACCTCCTTTCCTCCACTCGGGAGTGCCCCAGCCCTGAGCTTGCCACCTCCCAGGTGCTCTTTAGAGAGCTGAATCTCCTCTTGATTCATACAGGGACATTGCTGGCTGGTCCCCTTTGTTAGGGAGCGGAGGGAAAGTGCACAGCTTGCTGCATTCCTCACTGTGGCTGTGGAGCCCAGGGGGCAGATGAATCAGGACCTGCCCCAGCTGGGGGACACACACCCCTCCCCTGGCTGTGCCTACTGGAGGGCAGTGTCCCTGGAGAGGTGTTTCTCACCTGGTGTGGGAGAAAAATCAAATAAACTCCAATTGTGTCTAAGGGGGGACTGTGCAGGAAATCAAAACTCTCTAAGGGTGTGTCTAGACTACAGAGTTTTGTTGACAAAAGTGGACTTTTGTCAACAAAACTATACCTGCGTCCATACCGCCTTTGAGTTATGTCGACATAACGTTGACAAAACTCAGCAGTTTTGTCGACGTATGTAAACCTCATTCTACGAGGAATGACAGAGTTCTGTCGCTAGAAGGCATTATTGCATCTACACTGTCCTTTGCGTCCACACTGTTATGTCGAAAAAGTGGCTTGCTTTGTCGACAGAACTGGCTGTGGTCTAGACGCTTTTTGTCGACAGAAGCTTTGTTGACAGTATCTGTCGACAAAACTTCTGTCGACAAAACCCTGTAGTCTAGACATACCCTAAAAGAAAACTGCTGTAAGGGTTAAAAGTTTTCCAGGCCTCTCTCCCTGTAACAGAGAGAAATCAAATTAACTCTAATCAAGACCCTTACAATGCCTATCTCAAATTCATGGATACTCCTAGTCTGTCACAATTTGTCATGTAAACCCTTATCTTTGTCACAGTTTGCCTTGTAGACTCCTCACTCAGGTTCTCATGTACCTTTGTTCTATAAAACTTACTTCTAGCATACTTGGTGTAAACAGAAACCTCTCGGAGTACTTCTGCTGAGACTTTGATATGTTAAAGAAAACAATCAACAACTAAACTGTGTGAGCATACTGTATTAAGGATCCCAGAACCTGTCTCTCAGGGCTGCTGCTGCTCTCACTCTGGTAGCAGTCAGCCTGCATGCATGCATAATAAAGTTTTCCTTCTAGGGTACGTCTAAACGACATGCCTCCGTCGACGGAGGCATGTAGATTAGCCAGATCGGCAGAGGGAAATGAAGCCGCGATTAAAATAATCGCGGCTTCATTTAAATTTAAATGGCTGCCCCGCTCTGCCGATCAGCTGTTTGTCGGCAGATCGGGGCAGTCTGGACGTGACGCGCCGACAAAGAAGCCTTTCTTGATCGGCACAGGTATGCCTCGTGAAACCAGGTTTACCTGTGCCGATCAAGAAAGGCTTCTTTGTCGGCGCGTCGCGTCCAGACTGCCCCGATCTGCCGACAAACAGCTGATCGGCAGAGCGGGGCAGCCATTTAAATTTAAATGAAGCCGCGATTATTTTAATCGCGGCTTCATTTCCCTCTGCCGATCTGGCTAATCTACATGCCTCTGTCGATGGAGGCATGTAGCCTAGACACACCCCTAGATTTCTCTCCTGCCTCACTGCTTTGACCTCCGACCTCGGACCTTTCTGGGGACTCTGTACCCCAGGGAGCAAGATTTCCCCAACACTGGTTTCAAACTTCTGCAGCGAGAGAGAGCTGGGGTGGTCCTCTCTCCCCTGGGCAGCCTGTATCCTGCACCCCTCCTCCCCAGCCCCGCCCCGCTCCAGAGCCATGATTCAAACGGACCATGGACATGTTCATGTTATTTTCCAAAAAAAAAACCCAACAAAAATTAATTGAGTTGAGGACCTGAGCAATGCCGGGTAAATCTGGTATTCAATAATCTGATGCTTTATAATATTATATAACATTGATATAATCCCTTAGAGAGACTCACGCCCTTTTTTGGATCAGAGGGGTAGCCGTGTTAGTCTGGATCTGCAAAAGCGACAAGGAGTCCTGTAGCACCTTAGGGTGTGTCTAGACCACAGGGTTTTGTCGACAAAAGTGGAGTTCTGTCGACAAAACTATACCTGCGTCTACAGTACCGCTGAGTTCTGTCGACATAATGTCAACAGGACTCATCAGTTTTGTCGACGGCGGTAAACCTCTTTCTATGAGGAATAACGTCTTTTGTTGACAGAGTTCTGTGGATAGAAGGCGTTATTGCATCTACACTGTCTTTTGCGTCTACACTCTCATTTCGACAAAGCAGCTTGCTTTGTCGACAGAACTGGATGTAACCTAGACGCTCTTTGTCGACAAAGCCTCTGTCGACAAAGCCTGTAGTCTAGACGTACCCTTCATTTTCCTATGCGGGGTAGCCTAATCTACGTGCCTCTGTCGCCAGAGGCATGTAGTCTAGACCTACCTTAAGGGTATGTCTACACTGCAGTGTTTTTCTGGAAAAACAATATTTGTGTCCCCACTGCCATTGAGTTCTTTCGACAGAAAGTCGAAAGAATGGAGGGGTTTTCCCCTTTCGTCATAAAAGATGTGTGTGGATGCAGAAGAGGGTGTTCCAGGAAATAACACAGGTCCCCTGGTGGCCACTCCATCCAGACTAATCACAACTTAACTGCGAGAGAGCGTCCGATCAATGTGGATGCTCTCTTTCGAAAAAGCAAATCATTTTTTCATTACACTTTTGCTGTATGGACGCTCTCTTTTGAAATAAGCTTTTCCGGAAGATCTCTTCTGGAACAGCTTCTTCCGAAAGAAGCCTGCAAACTAGATGTAGCCTAAGGCTGAAGAGACAGCACTCGATTCAAATGAAATCTCATGATCCTATATATATTTTTCTTAGTCTCTCAAGTGCCACAGGACTACTTGTTTTTAAAGTGACAGACTAACAGGGCTCCCCGTCTTTTTCGTGTATTGGTTTACCTGTCCCCTATAATAACCAAAGCCGAATGAAGGCGGCTCTGGTTTAAGGATCAACACTATAGTCTGATTTCTTCCGACTCTGGTCTAAACGATGAATCAAAAGTCCAGATCCAAAGGGACCCGGATAAGATTCCATTGCTAATCCATTTCTGCCATCGCTGGACTCACTCTCCACTTAGCAGAAGGAGCCCGTTATCGAATCGGATCATTCCCCTCGACGCAAATGCAGTCAATGAGGTCATCCCAGGAGATGGAGAGATAATCGGGCGTCTGGAGAGTGGAACTACATGTTAAATACTCCTGAAACCACAAGGTGCATGAGAAGATGCTGCAGCCTTTGAGTCCAGAACAAGAGTCAAAAATTCACAGACGTTAATATTTCCTGCTGTGTGCATTCATTTTATTCCATAAATTAAAACATGGAAAAGGCAAGGAATTGTTGCTCTTTTATTTATTTGGGGTTTTTTTTGGATCTGATCAAAGGGTTACTTCTTGAAATTCACTGTCGAGGATGCGGTTTATAATCAGTGCAAGCAAGTACATCCAATAAACCATCATGTGACCCCCCAGATGTCAGAGACGTTGCACAAACATTGTAAGTAAATTGGATTTGATAATTATAAAATAACCTGGTTAAATAGAAAATTCCTCTCCAAGTACCTTCTAAGTACTCCTCCTGCAATGAGGAGTAGCGGTAGTCTGAATTAGGGGCTTTAGTTCGAACTACCTAGCCTGTGTAGCCGCTGGCAGGGAGTCCAAACTACATTTAAAAATGGTGGCACCCGGGAACATGAAAATAAAGCCCAGGATACTTTTAATCCCAGGTTTTATTTGCAAGTTCGAATGACTACATTAGCCACCCTAGTTCAAATTAGGGTGGCTAGTGTAGACATACCCTATTAGCCAGGATGGGTAGGGATGGTCCCTGGCCTCTGTTTGTCAGAGGCTGGGAATGTGCCACAGAGGAGGGATCACAGGATGGTTCCTTGCTCTGTTCACTCCCTCTGGGGCATCTGGCGCTGGCTACTGTGGGCCGATGGGACACTGGGCAGGATGGACCTTTGGTCTGACCAGTCTGGCCATTCTCCCGCTCTACTCTGTGCTGATTAGGCCTCCATTGGAGTATTTTGTTCAGTTCTGGGCACCGCACTTCAAGAAAGATGTGGAGAAATTGGAGAGGGTCCAGAGAAGAGCAAGAAGAATGATGAAAGGTCTAGAGAACATGAGCTATGAGGGAAGGTTGAAAGAATTGGGCTTGTTTAGTTTAGAAAAGAGAAGATTGAGGGGGGACATGATAGCCGTTTTCAGGTATCTAAAAGGGTGTCATGAGGAGGGAGAAAACTTGTTCATCTTGGCCTCTGAGGATAGAACAAGAAGCAATGGGCTTAAACTGCAGCAAGGGAGGTTGAGGTTGGACATTAGGAAAAAGTTCCTACCTGTCAGGGTGGTGAAACACTGGAATAAATTGCCCAGGGAGGTTGTGGAATCCCCACCTCTGGAGATATTTAAGAGCAGGTTAGATAAATGTCTATCAGGGATGGTCTAGACAGTATCTGGTCCTGCCATGAGGGCAGGGGACTGGACTCGATGACCTCTCGGGGTCCCTTCCAGTCCTAGTATCTGTGATTCTATGATTCTCATATTTTCTATGTTTTCATGTATTCCCTATTGTGGACTTACCACACAAGGGTGCCCTACGGCACCATCATTTATTCCCCTTGTAATTATTTGAATGCTGTATAGCTTTGTCCGCGTGTGGAGAGTTGTACTAATTTGAACATGCTGGCATCGTGAAACCAACTCCATTTTGGGTGTAGAGAGGGCTTCCCTGCAGTCCCAGGAGAAAGTCCACAGCATGTACTGTCCTATTCCAACCCTCAGCAGGCACATAAGAACATAAGAACGGCCATACTGGATCAGACCAAAGGTCCATCTAGCCCAGTATCCTGTCTGCCGACAGTGGCCAGCACCAGGTGCCCCAGAGAGGGTGGACCAAAGACAATGATCAAGCGATTTGTCTCCTGCGATCCCTCTCCAGCCTCTGACAAACAGAGGCCAAGGACACCATTTTATCCCCTGGCTAATAGCCTTTTATGGACCTAACCTCCATGAAATTAACTAGCTTCTCTTTAAACTCTATTATAGTCCTAGCCTTCACAGCCTCCTCTGGCAAGGAGTTCCACAGGTTGACTATGCGCTGTGTGAAGAACTTTCTTTTATTAGTTTTAAACCTGCTACCCATTAATTTCATTTGGTGTCCTCTAGTTCTTCTATTTAGGCACGAGTCATTGCGACCAGCCATGCGTGGTCCCCGCTCACAGGGATTCTGGTGACCTCCTCATTGCTTTCCACGTAGGCAGGAACATGGCCGTGGCACAGGACAACCGGAGCACAGTGACAGAATTCATCATCCTGGGCTTCCCATCCACTAAGGATTTCCAGGTTTTGTTCTTCACTCTCTTCCTCCTCATCTACCTTTTCACCATCCTGGGCAACATCCTCCTGCTGCTTACCCTGTGGACAGAGCCTCACCTCCACATCCCTATGTATTTCTTCCTGGCTAACCTGTCGGTGTTGGAGATCGGGTACACCTCGGTCACCGTCCCCAAGCTGCTGGCGGTCTTCCTGGCCAGAGCCAGAGTCATCTCCCTCACCGCTTGCCTCGCGCAGTCCTACTTCTTCTTCTTCCTGGGCTCCACCGAGTGCTTCCTCCTAGCCATCATGGCCTATGACCGCTATTTGGCTATCTGCAACCCGCTGAGGTACCCAATGCTCATGAGTAGCAAGACATGCGCATGGCTGGCTTTTGGTTCCTGGGGGTGCGGTTTGTTGACCCCCTCCCTTCCCAATTTCTTGGTGACACAGCTGCAGTTCTGTGGAGCCGTTCTAGATCACTTCTTCTGTGATGTCCCACCACTGCTCAGCCTGTCGTGCACGGACCCCTATGTGAGTGCCAACACCATCTTCGTCAGCGCCGCCATCATTGTGCTAGGCTCTTTCTTGCTCACCTCCCTCTCCTATGCCTACATCTTGGCAACCGTCCTGCGGATGTCATCTTCCAAGGGTCGCCAGAAAGCCTTCTCCACCTGCACTGCCCACTTGACGGTGGTGTGTCTCTACTACAGCACAGTGATTTTCATGTACGTCACTCCGACGGCCCGGCAGTCAATGGATGTCAACAAGGTGGTGGCCGTGGTCTACAGTGTGCTGACCCCCATGCTCAATCCCCTCATTTACAGCCTGAGGAATGAGGATGTCAAGAAAGCCCTGAGGAGAATGATGCTAAGGATATTCCATATCTCAGGGCTGGGCATTCCCACAGGTCAGTGCAGAAGTGCAGCCGAACCTCGACATTACGAACAGCCTGGGAATGGAGAATGTTCATGACTCTGCAATGGTCGCAGCTCGGAACAAAACACTAAGGCTGTTCTTCTGAAAGTTGGCAACTGAACCGTAACAGAATGCAGCTTCAAAACTGCCCTTTAGAGAAGAAAAATGCTGCTTTTCACCATCTTCATTTAAACCAGACAAGTGGAAAAACAGTTTCTTTACCTTGTCAAAACTTTTAAAAACGTTTCCTTTATTATTTATAGTAGTTTACATTTAACATAGTATCATGTTGTACTTGCATGTTTCCCTCTCTTCTGCTCCCTGATTGTGTGCTGCTAGTTGTCAGTGAAGTATGTGGTTGACCAGTCAGTTTGCAAGTGTGGTGTGCGTAACTCTGAGCTTCTGAGAGAGGTCTGCAAAGTCATGATTGGGATGGAGAAAGTAAATAAAGAAAAGCTGTTTACTTGTTCCCATAGGACAAGACCCAGTGCTCTAAGGCTATAGGAAAAGAGGTCCCCAATAACAATATTGGACAAAATTGCCCAGAAGGTTAATATGAGACCATAAAAATACCAGAAAGGTGCATTTGTCTCAGGCATTGAATTAATCACTGGATACAGTGTGTCAATGCAAATGAGAATAGACCTTACTTGGCCTATATCAAAATGGGGTCTCTTACGTTTCCGGGGACACAGACCAATAAAAGAAGAGCATGGACACTCTGATGGTCATGCAGAGACAATTATAGTATAAAAAGGGGGTGCCCAGCATGGGAAACCTGAGCTACTTTTGGAAGAGTCCAGCAGAAGCCTCTCATCATGGAGCACATTGGCCTTCTTTGGAAATAAGGTGAGGATGGATGGGTGATGGAGAAAGATGCTGTGATCAAACCAACCTGTACAGGAAGATAGGTGGTAGCATGTCCGAGGGAACTAGTGAGCCTCACCAGAGGAGTACTACGTAATTTGTTTGGCTACGTCTAGACAGCACGCCTTTTTCGACAGAGGCTTTGTCAACAGACACTGTCGACAAAGCCTCTGTCGAAAAAGAACGTCTAGACTACAACCAGTTCTGTCAAAAAAGCAAGCCGCTTTTTCGAAAGTGCAGACGCTCTCTTTTGAGAAAGCACAGCTTGCATGCAAGAGTTCCTTTGTTCGACAGAACTCTGTCGAAAAAAGGTGTTATTCCTCATAAAACGAGGTTTACCGCTGTCGACAACGCTGCCACGTTCTGTTGACTTACTCTCGACAGAACACGGTGGTAGAGTAGAGGCTGGTCTAGTTCTTTCGACAAAAGCCCACTTTTATCGAAAATACCCTGTAGTTTAGACACACCCTTTGTATTGCTGTAAAATGTGGCGTCTCAGAAGGAATGTGTTAGTCTGGCCTGGCGAGGACAGAAAGTTATTCCGTTGTTACAGGCACACATATATTAGTGGTCCAGTGGAGCCACGTCCTAACACTGCTTTGTCAACAATAAACTTGGCCGGGTGCCTTCACTACAAACCAAGTCTTTGGATTTATTGGGCCGTCCTAATGCGTTCTGTTCTGCTCTCCGAACCGAGCTGAGAAAACAAACACAAGCGGCCACCGTCCCCTCAGCCGCTTTGAAACACCCACCGTGGAGAGTGAGGTTGTCAAAAGTGGGCCCACCTGTGTGTGTGTAACCTGAAAGAAGGAGCTTTTTCCGAAGGCACGCAGAGGAGGAGAGAAGAGTTTCTCGGGGAGCAGTTTCTGGAAGTGGAGGCATCCCGGGAGACAGGACGGAAAAGAGCACACCAAGTGTATGTCTAGACTACAGGGTTTTGTCGACAGAAGTTTTGTCAACAGATACTGTCGACAAAGCTTCTGTCGACAAAGAGCGTCTAGACTACAGCCAGTTCTGTCGACACAGCAAGCCGCTTTGTCGACATGACAGTATGGATGCAAAGGACAGTGTAGATGCAATAATGCCTTCTATCGACAGAACTCTGTTGACAAAAGGCGTTCTTCCTTGTAGAATGAGGTTTACATACATCGACAAAACTGCTGAGTTTTGTCGACGTTATGTCGACATAACTCAAAGGCAGTGTGGATGCAGGTATAGTTTTGTCGACAAAAGTCCACTTTTGTCGACAAAACCCTGTATTCTAGACACACCCCAAGTGTCCTGTGAGAGGAAGGGAGAGGGCCTGGGGGTGGGGGATGCCGGCAAGCAGACCGAGACGGCCAGTGAGGTAGAGAGTTCCAGGGCCCTGAAGCAGACTTCCATGTGATGGAACTATTTGAAGGACTCCTGGTCTGTCTGGGGAACAAGGGAAGTGTTCAGATTTGCACCATCTTTGCCACTACTGAGAACAGCCTCTCTCTACCCTCTTTAAAACTTCCCTTTCAGGGAGCTGAAGGCTGCTTTCAAATCCCCCCTCACTCTTCTTCACACTGAACAAGCCCAAATCCCACAGCCTCTCCTCGTAGGTCACGTGATCCAGCTTCCTCAACCTTTTCTTCTTGCCCTCCGCTGGACCCTCTCCAGTGGGCCCACGTCCTTTCGGTAGTGGGGGCCCCAGAACTGGATGCAATCAAAGAACAGAGAATTCAGGGTTGAAACCCTGCTGGGTCATTCAGTCCAGTCCCTGCTATCGCAGACAGACCCCTCTTACTATTCCTTTCATACATTTATCAAGCTTCACCTTGCATGGGATTGTTTTATATTTATCTGGGTCCAGCTGCAGCTCCCACCCGCGGTGCGTTCAGAGCACTGAGGTAAGTGGGTGCATCTGATAACCCTCAATATCAGAGGGTTAGGAACTCAGGACACTACCAGAACAGGGCGTCATGGGCAGGACAACAGTGTCTATCCCAGTCCATGCACATTGGTCGATCCCTTTCTCTGAGGCCTCGGTTTGCGTTGCGTGAGTGCAGCACAGGGCTCCAGGGAATGGCAGTCATGACAAGTCAAGATTACCATCCTCAGATTGTATTTTTGTAACTCAGCAACTGATGACCCAGCTGCTTCAAGAAGCCAACTGACTGCCACATATTGGAGAAGAAAGAGAGAGGTGCAGGCCAGGAAACTAGGTTTGCCCAGGGGACACCTCAAAGCATGGAGAAGGGGCATGATTGAAGGTGGGTTGCTTGAAATGGGGCAGTTTCTTGGGATGGGGATTGTAGGGCGAACCAGGTTCTGGGGCTATTCACTGAGGATATTGCAGAAACTTGTTGGTTTCTACACTAAAGAGATTTGTTCTATGCTCTCTTCCTCAACGTGAGCATCACTGTTGATTCTAGATGTTGGGGTGAATGGTCCCTTTGGGAGGAGGGGTCATGTACGGCTTCCCCAGGTGTCTTACTCATGGGGAGTCACAACAGGGAATTTATGCTGAATGCTGAGCCCATGACCCGGTGACACGTACACTAGGGCTCTTCCAAGGAATGTAGAGATGAAATAATTTTCATAGAATCATAGAGCACTAGAACTGGAAGAGATCTCCAGAGGTCATCAAGTCCGATCTGCTGCCCTCAAGGCAGGACCAAGCACAATCTAGACCCTCCCTGACAGGTGTCTGTCCAACTTGCTCTTAACTATCTCCAGAGATGGAGATTCCACAACCTCCCTAGGCAATTTATTCCAGTTTTTCACCACCCTGAGAGCTAGGATGTTTTTCCTAATGTCCAACCTAAACCTCCCTTGCTGCCCATTGCACCATTTTTCTCTCTCCTCCTTGTATCCCCCTTTTAGACTGACCTAGCATTGGGTTACTGCTAACTTGTTATAGACAGAGTCCTTCAGGGATCTTGTCTCATGAGAGCAAGAGCGTTTTAGAAAAAGCTCTCAAGAATAAGCTCTTAGCCTGGGCGGCAGATACGGGAAGGCTGTTCGTCCCTCTCCCACTGAAGACTCTCGTGGTGCTCCTGTGCTGAAGGTAAAGAATTTGGTGGCTTTGGACCCTGTATGGCAAAGACAGATAGACAAATTAGAGACAAATCAGAAAGGAAGTAGATACGCAGGCTAAGAAAGAGGAAAATCCCAAGTAAGAATGATCTCAAGATTTGTAGATCTGCCTTGAAGAATGTGAAGTCGATTCATATTTTTATTCCTTTCACATCTTTCCCCCTCTCATCTCGGGACGGGTCTTTTGGCAGAGTTCCGTTGTCTTCTGCTCGGATGCGACAGCTCGTTCTCACCACGTCGGGTGCACCACAGGGGCCATGGTTGGCACCCAAGAAGCTGCTTGAATCTCTGAGCTCTCTTTCTAAAGGAAGCAAACACCAAATTATTATGCCCCGAAAGGAGAACGCTATGGGCTGAAATATAGCCGCATGAGTCAGCAACAAATACCAGCCCTGAACTGACCTTGCAGGTTTGAGTAGTCAGGAATTCTGTTAAATCCGCCGCACAAGTTCTCATATCAGTTGCTCACAGCACTTGTTCTGCTTTGACTTTCCTTGCCATTTTCCTAGGAGTGCTGTCTTCTGGAAGTCACTTCATTGTGGTGTTGTGCCGTTCTGCTGGGATCGTCTTTGTCCTCGTTTTCCATAATCGTTCCAAACCAGGTCAGAGTTCTTCTTACCTTACCGTCTTGTTTTGTTGTATCTTTTTCATCTTGCTGTCTCCTAGTCTGGCAATACCGATTTGTGATACTGGCAGACCGAGTGCCAGTTCACGCCAAGAGCCCTAGACCTCCCTGAATACTAACAACTTCATAGCTAGAAAGCACCGTTCCTCTCTTGTGTGCTAGAAATATTAAAAAAGGTACAGGTTGAAATTCTCTGGTCCAGCATCCTGGGGACCTGACCAGTGCTGGACCAGAGAATTTGCCAAACCCTGGAAGGCCAATATTGTGTAGCAGCATTACTTACCCTTCCACTGCTTATTGGGGTCTTAGAAGACATTTAAGGTAAATTAGAGCTAAATAACAGCACGAAACCGTGAGCGCCAGGATTGGGGGCGGTGAACAAACTTTATGGAACTGCGGGAAACTTGGCTACACCATGCTAAGTGGACATCCAGCTAACTCAAATCATGCTGGACCGTGGATGTTGCCGGATCGGAGAGTACGGGACTAGAAAAGTTCAACCTGTATTAGAATTGTAAGTATGTTTTTAGTATTGAGACTTTATGGAATGCTTGTAAGATGCAGCATGTATCAGTCCTACTTATAACTGCTGTATCCCATGTTATATGGTGTTGTTTAAATGCTTGGTCTGTAACTATAACAGTGTTTGCTAGCACCAAAATTCTGTCCACCAGGGGAGAAGCAGTGCTAAGTGTGAAACGCTAGTGTACCGCAAGCCGTGTTATCTCCTCTCCAACAGAAGGAAGTCTGGAGATATCAGACTAGTCATTGTAGATAAAAGATTTTGTTGATTGCTTCCCCCATGCCCAGGAGAAGGGTAGGTGCCCAAACCAATTCCAGTTCAGTTGTCTCCCTTTGTAACCGGTTTTTTAAATTCTGAATGAGACAGCTGAACTGGAATTCAACCCTGTCAATTTGGGATTGAAGAAAGATCTCAACTGGTTAACGCATTACAAAAGCAGTTTCCCTGCTCTGGATATTCGCAGCTTCATTCACACAAGGGGCTTCATTTTTTTCCCTTTGCCGAACAAACAAATCTACGTGGCTCCGTCGACGGAGCCATGTAGTCTAGACGTACCCTAAGGTGCCACAGGACTCCTCATTGTATGCCAAAGAGATTGGTGTGTTCTGCTCAGTCCCAGACCCCATAAAAACGTAGCCTCTTCATTCACTAAAGCGCTACCAAATCCACACATGCCGCAGAGCTTCCAAATCAGACTTTGGGCGGACTCCAATGTCTGTTCATGGATTCTTCTCTAGCCAGGCTCTGCAGGACCTCGACTCTCACTTTCTTTGTAGACAGCAGGTTTGTAGGTTAATTTTACTTCTTATCTAATTACATCTCTGGACTACACTTGTGCACACAGAACCTGTCTGTGTCTCTCTTTTGAAGTATTCTTCTAAAAACCATGAGCTTGCCAGCCTTTAATCATGAGTCGGTTTGATCGTTCTCAACGTCTTTCTGTGCGTCGATTCTTATGTAAATTTATCAAGATTTTCCTTTCTCTTTTCTTTTGTGTTTTCTAGGGCAGACATGCGCACTCCGTCACTGCTTTCCAGATGATCTTTTACTTGTCTGACTCCTCATGTATTTGAAAGTTATATTTTTCATCTCTTGCTTCTCCCCCACACTGTCAGTAGACCTTTTCCTCCATCACACTGTTGGATGTACTTCCTCTCCATGCTTGGAGTGATAGCTGGTAGCACCTGTCTTGTTTGGATGTCAATGTTTTACTTCTCTTGAATCCACATATGAATGACTCAGGTCAACGCGGAATTGAGTCTTCTCCCTAAATGAGTTCTTAGTTGTGTATTATTTTTTTCCTCGGTTCTTTGAATTCCTTGTGTTCCAACTCTAGTTTCTCTGATTCCACGATATTTATTGCAGCACTGGCGAAGAATATATTCAATAGTTATTTCTTCCATTTTTATGTTATCATATTCTACCTGTCTACCCCATTTTACAGATACCAACACATGGCTAGCCCAACCAATATCTAGCTTTATATCTTCAACAACCTTTCCAACATACCATCAATCTTCTAGCTCTTTGTGATACTCCACATACATTCCCATCATCCATGTCTAGCAAACCTGTCTATCAGGATGCGTCTATACTACATGGCTCCATCGATGGAGCCATGTAGATTAGGCTGATCGGCAGAGGGAAATGAAGCCACGATTTAAATAATCATGGCTTCATTTAAATTTAAATGGCTGCCACGCTCTGCCGACCAGCTGATGATCAGCTGTTTGTCGGCAGATCAGGACAGTCTGGACGCGCCGCGGTCAACAGGGAAGTCTTTGTTAACTGGCGCAGGTAAACGTGGTTTCATGCCATTTTCACGATCAGGGCTTTTTTGCGGAAAACAAATCTCTGCTGTCTACACTGGCCCTTTTGCGCAAAAGTTTTTCGGAAAAAGACTTTTGCCCGAACAGGAGCAGCATAGTATTTCCGCAAAAGCACTGACAATCTTACATGAGATCGCCAGTGCTTTTGTGGAAATTCAAGCGGCTAGTGTAGACAGCTGGCAAGTTTTTCCACAAAAGCGGCTGATTTTGTGGAAAAACTTGCCAGTCTAGTCACAGTCCAGGAGTTTTTCCAGGATTCCAGAAATATCCTGGAAAAACTCTTCCGCATCCAGGGATGCGTTTGTTCTTCCACTGTTTTTAATGGAAGAGCATAATGCTCTTTCGGTAATCTCTATATTCCTCGTTCTAAGAGGAATAAGGGGGATTCCAAAAGAAGGAGTTTTTCTGCCATTTGGTCCAGTCTAGACAGGCCAAATGTTGGAAAACCCTCTTCCTACATAAGAACTGGGAAACAGTGGCAGTGTAGAGTGCATAAGGATTGGGAAAGGCAAGTGACGGAGAGGAGGAGAATAGAGAGGGCGTGGCTTCAAGGAAGGGGCAGGGTCTTGGGGGAAGGGCTGGGTGGTAGATCTTCGCTTGTTCTGAGATTTAAAAGGTGATTTTGGGTGTAAAAAGATTGGAGACAGCTGATCTAGATGGTGCTTGGTCCTGCAGGGACATCAGGGGGCTGGTTACGATAACCTCTCAAGTTCTCTTCCCGTTCTAGTGTTCTAGGGTTCTATGAAATGGTTGCCTGATTCTTGTTCTTTACTGATATAATCACAATTTTTCTCAAAGACCATCCTGTCAGGGTAATGACCTACTAGAATAAATTGCATAGGGAGATTGCGGAATCTCCATCGCTAGAGATATTTAAGAGGAGGGTAGGTAGACATCTATTAGGGATTGTCTAGATGGTGCATGGTGCTTCTGTTAGGGCAGGAGACTGACCCTGATAATCTCTCGACTCGATATGCATCATCCATATTGGCTTGAGTTAGCAATTCTATGCTCGGTGCCAAACCAATATTCCTAGCTTTGGCGTTTTATTAGTAGTAGTAGATTTATTATTAGTAGTAGCAGTAGTATTGAAAACCTAGAAGAGTGATAGAAATGTAGCCGCCACCCAATCAAATCCAGAAAGACCTGGAGAATTTAACTGTCAAAGCATAAATTCTTGGACAGATTCCCAGCTTGTACAAATCAACCAAAACTCCACTGGAGCCAAGCAGCCAACTCTTCAGTTGATAAAAATCAGCTGCAGCTCTAGGGACATTAGTGGGACAGATTAAAGAGATACTGGGCCACAGACAGAGAGAAATGAACGACTTCCTAGCCTGCTGAGTAGAGCATTCCTAGTAGGAGACGTGGGATACAGACCTCCGGCCCCAGTGTGAACCACGGTGGAGCAACTTCAACTGAGGCTCACATCAGAGTGGTTCATAGTCTCTGCCGAGAAGGGATTTTGTGGATACTTTTGCTGACAGTGGGATTTAGATGCCCAAACTGTTCCCAAATCCTTTTGGGAATGTAGCCCATTTTGGCTATGTGAAAGACACAAAGTCAAACCGACTTCTCTGTGTCTTCCTCTAAATTTAGTCCATGAAAATGAAATCCTCAGTTGACTTTTATGATAATTGTTCATTTCATATGTTTTTTCATTCCTTCCAGATCACAGACTTGCTGAATGAGGGTCGATGGAAAATCAAACCACCGTGGCTGAATTTATTCTCCTGAGACTTTCCAATGATCCACAAGTGCAGACATTCCTTTTCCTGGTATTTTTACTTATTTACCTTGTCACCCTGACTGGGAACACACTGATCATGTTGGTGATAAGAGCCGATTCTCACCTTCACAATCCCATGTATTTCTTTCTCTTCCATCTCTCCTTTGTTGATCTCTGTTATTCCTCAGTCATGGTGCCTAAAATGCTGACAGACTTCCTGTCAGAGAACGAAACTATTTCTTTCCATGGCTGCATTGCCCAGATGTTCTTCATTGTCTTCTCGGCCGGTACAGAAATGTTCACTCTCTCAGCCATGGCCTATGACCGTTACGTGGCCATCTGTGACCCGTTGCGTTATGCGGCGACCATGAGGAAAGGCACCTGTGTACTGCTGGAGGCTGGTGCATGGACTTTGGCCATCTTAAATGGACTAGTTTGCACGGTCGTTGTCCTCCAGTTGCAGTTCTGTGGGCCCAATCAAATCCACCATTTCAGCTGCGAGCCCCCTCCTCTGCTACAGCTGTCCTGCACCTCGCCCCTCAAGATGCAGATGGTGCTGCTCACATCTGCTGTCGTATTGGGACTGAGCTCCTTCCTCCTCACCCTCATCTCCTACGTTCTCATCATCTCCACTATCCTGAGGATACGCTCGGCAGAAGGCCGGCGGAAGGCCTTCAACACCTGCAGTTCTCACCTGACTGTGGTTGGCTTGTTGTATCTCACAGCGCTTTTCCAATACACCAAACCCAGCTCCGTCTCCTCTGTGGTTCTGGATGAACTGGTCTCTATCCAGTACAGTATCCTGACCCCCATGTTAAACCCCATCATCTACAGCCTGCAAAACAAGGAGGTGAAAACAGCGCTAGGGAGAATGTTGGGGAAACCTAGGTTTAGGTCTAGTGTTTAGGATGTTCTCGAATAAGGGTTACCTCTAGACTGCATGCATTTTTCAACAGAGGCTTTGTCGACAGACACTGTCCACAAAGCCTCTGTTGAAAAGGAACGTCTAGACTACAACCAGTTCTGTCGAAAAAGCAAGCCACTTTTTCAAAAGAGAGTGTAGACGTTCTCTTTCAAAAAAGCACAGTTTGTATGGAATAGCGCCTTTGTTCGACGCAACTCTGTAAAAAAAAGGCGTTATTCCTCGTAAAACGAGATTTACCGCCGTCAACCAAACTGCCGCGTTCTGTTGTCTTGCCGTTGACAAAACGCGGCGGTAGTGTAAACGCAGGGATAGTTTTGTCGATAAAAGTCCACTTTTGTCAACAAAACCCTGTAGTCTAGACAGACCCGAGGTGTCAGCCTGGTACTTGGATTGAAATCTTCAGCTGGTCTAATTGGTGTGACTCCATTGAACCCAGTGGGTCAGATCCCCAGTAGGTGTAAATTGGCATGACTCCATTGCCACCAACCAGCATAACTCCATCTGGGACTGGATTTACAGACAGACTTAGGCTTGAATGGGAAAGATGCAGAGACACCCACATCTGGGTATCCCATATCTGAATGTTAATTTAATGGAGTTTCAAAACTTTCCTATAGAGAAGAAAAATGCGGCTTTTCACCATTTTCATCTGAGTCAAATAAATACGAAAATAGTTTCCTTACCTTGTCAAAATGTTTTTTTTAACTTTTCCTTTGTTATAGATAGTAGTTTACATTTAACTTAGTACTGCGCTGTATTTGCGTTTTTCCCTCTCTGCTGCTCCTGATTGTGTATTGCTGAGTCCAAATGAAGTGCGTGGTTGACCAGTCAGTTTGTAACTATGGTGTGTGTAACCCTGGGTTCTGAGAGACGTCTACATAATCATTATTGTTATGGAGAAAGTAAATAGCAAAAGTGATTTGCTTGTTCCCATAACTCAAGAACTAGAAATTATTTGATAGCAGGTTTAAAACAAGCCAAAGGGAAGTACTTCTTTATGCAACACACAGACAACCTGTGGAACTCCTTGACAGAGGAGATCGCAGGCCTCTGACAAGACTACCTTTGTCATTTGTTGGTATTGGTGTATAAACTGGAGTCCAGCACTAACACTTTGCTTCGTCAACTCTAAACCTGGCTGGGTGCCTTCGCTACAAACCAAGCCTTTGGATGAATGGAGCCATTCTCGTGCGGTTTGCTGTCTCCGCTGTCCGCACCAAACAGAGGATTCACGCATGCGGCCAGCATCTGACGATGTCCAAATCCCCTCAGCAGCAGACTTAAGAATCTAAAAGACAATGAATGTCAATGGGATTTGGTCACCTACCTCCCTTAGACGCCTTTGGAAACACCACCCTAAATGCAACTGACGTGTGACCTCAGACATCCCGGCCAGGCCTTCATCAATCCTGGCCTTAGATTATAGAAAAAAATCAAAATGTCCACAACTGAAAATACCATTTCATGACTGGCTGTGTAGAGCTGGAAAAGACCTCGGGAGTCATCGAGTCCAGCCCACTGCCCCAAGTAGGACCAACCCAACTCAATCATCCCAGCCAGGGCTTGGTCAAGCCGGAACGTCAAAACCTCTAGGGATGGAGATTCCACCCCCTCCCTAGGGAACCCATCCCAGCGCTTCCCCGCCCGCCTAGGGAAATAGTTTTTCCCAATATACAACATAAACCTCTTGTACTGCAACTTGAGACCATTGCTCCTTGTTCTGTCCTATACAGCCACTGAGAACAGCCTCTCTCCAGCCTCTCTGGAACCTCCCTTCAGGGAGTTGAAGGCTGCTCTCAAATCCCCCCTCGCTCTTCTCTTCTGCAGACTGCCCAAATCCCTCAGCCTATCTTTGTAGGTCAAGTGCTCCAGCCCCCTCGTCATTTTGGTCGCCCTCCGCTGGACCCTCTCCAATGTGTCCACATCCTTTCTGCAGCTGGGCCCCCAGAACTGGATGCAATCAAAGTTCATACATTTATCAAGCACCACTTTGCGAGTGATAGTATGATACTTATCTAGCTCCAGCTGCGGCTTCCACCCGCAGTGAGTTCAGAGCACTGAGGTAAGTGGGTGCATCTGATAACCCTCAATATCGGAGGGTTAGGACTAAGGACACTGGCAGAACTGGGCATCATGAGCAGGACAACAGTGTCTATCCCAGCGCATGCACATTGGTCGATCTCTCTCTCGGAGGCCTCCATTTCACTTGAGTGAGTGCAGTACGGCTCTCCAGGAAGTGGCAGACATGACAATGTCCTGTCACATCCTGGGCAAACATTACTGGATTTGTGTTAGCCCTTGTCGAGTCAAGTTTAGCGTCTTCGGATTGTGTCTTTGTAACTAAGCAACTGATGAGCCAGCCGCTTCAAGAAGCCAGCCGGCCGCCACATGTTGGAGAAGTAAGAGAGAGGTGCAGGCCAGGAAACTAGGTTTGCCCAGGGGACACCTCAAAGCATGGAGGAGGGGCATGACTGAGGGTGGGTTGCTTGAAATGGGGCAGATTCCTGGGACGGTTGTTGTCGGGCGAATGAGGTTCTGGGGCTATTCACTGAGAATATTGCTGAAATTTTCATGGACTCATAGAACACTAGAACTGGAAGGGACTTCGAGAGGTCACCAAGTCTCATCCCCTGTTCTCAAGCAGGAGCAAGCACCATCTAGACCATCCCTGCCAGGTGTCTGTCCAACCTGCTCTTAACTATCTCCAGAGATGGAGATACCACAACCTCCCTGGGCAATTTATTCCAGTGTTTGACCATCCTGACAGGTAGGAACTTTTTCATAATGTCCAACCTAAACCTCCCTTGCTGCAATTGAAGCCCATTGCATCATTTTCTCCCTCCTCCTTGTAACCCCCTTTTAGATACCTGAACACTGCTTATGGATTGACCTAGCATTGGGTTTCTGCTAGCTTGTTACAGACAAAGTCCTCCGGGGATCTTTGTCCCATGCGGAGCACAAGCGTTTGACAAAAAGCTCTCAAGATTCAGCTCTTAGACTTGGAGGCAGATAAGGAAATGTTGTGCGTCCCAATCCCGCTGAAAACTCTTGCGGTGCTCCAGTGCTGAAGGTAAAGAATTTGATGGCTTTGGTCGCTGTATCACAAGGCGGAAAGATTACAGAGAATTCAAGAAGGCGGTAGATACGCAGGTTAAGAAAGCAGGAAGATCCCAAGTCAGAAGGATCTCATGATACGTATGATCCGCATTGAAGAATATGAAGTCGATTCATATTTTCATTCCTTTCAGATCTTGTTCTCCCTATTTCAAAGGAACAAATTCTGCCACTTTCTGAAGGAAGCAAACACCAAATTAGTATGCCCCGAAAGGAGAACGCTACGGGCTGAAATAGAGCCGCAAGAGTCAGCAACAAATACCAGCCCTGAACTGACCTTGCAGGTTTGAGTAGTCAGGAATTCTGTTAAATCTGCTTCAGAGTTTCTACATTTCAGTTCATCACAGCACATGTTCCGCTTTGACTTTCCTTGCCATTTTCCTAGGAGTGCTGTCTTCTGGAAGTCACTTCATTGTGATCTTCTGCGGTTCTGCTGGGATCATCTTTGTTCTTGTTTTCCTTAATCATTCCAAATCAGGTCAGAATTCTTCCGACTTTACTGTCCTGTTTTCTTGTATCTTTTTCATCTTGTTGTCTGCTGGTTTGGCAATACAGATTTGTGATACTGGCAGACCGAGTGCCAGGTCACGCCAAGAGCCCTAGACCTCCTTGAATACTAACAATTTCATAGCTAGAAAGCACCGTTCCTCTCTTGTGTGTTAGAAATATGAATGTAGGTGCTGGTTGAAACTCTCTAGTCTGGCACCCTGAGGACCTGACGGGTGCTGGACCAGAGAATTTGCCAAAACCCGGCACGTCAATATTGTCTAGCAGCATTACCAACCCTTCCACTGCTTCCTGGGCTCTTAGAAGACTTTTAAGGTAAATTAGAGCTAAATAACAGCACGGAACCGTGAGCGCCAGGACTGGGGGCGGTGAACAAACTTTATGGAACTGCGGGAAACTTGGCTACACCCATGCTAAGTGGACATCCAGCTAACTCACATCATGCTGGACCGTGGATGTTGCCGGATCGGAGAGTATGGGACTAGAAAAGTTCCACCTGTAATAGAGTTCTAAGTATGTTTTTAGACTTTATGGAATGCTTGTAAGATGCAGCATGTATTAATCCTACTTATAACAGCTGTATCCCATGTTATAAGGCAATGGTCTCCAACCTTTTTATGCACAAGATCACTGTTTGAATTTGAAATGCAATGTAAATCTACTTCATGTCCCTTCTCTGAGGCCCTGTCCCTGCTCACTCCATCCTCCCTCCCTCCCTTTCACCAGGCTGGGGCAGAGGGTTGGGGCAGAAGCTCTGGTCTTGGGCTAAGGATTTAGAAGTGTGAAGGGCTCTGAGCTGAGCCGGGGGCAGGGACTTGGGTGCAGAAGGGGGTTCAGGTGTCGTCTTTGGGAGGGAGATTGGATTCATGACTAGGGCAGGGGTTCAGAGCTGGCTCCAGCTGGACACTGCTGACCTCGTGTGGCTCCTGGGTGGTGGTACAGTGGGGCTAAGTCAGGTTCACCTCTGCCCAGGCTTCGCATCGCTCCCAAAGGCAGCCAGCAAACTCCCAACATCCCAAGCTCTGTTGTGCTCCTTACCTCTGTTCTGTGGAGATAGGATACAGGATGGGAGCAGGGGCACCCTGACCTCTCCCTTCCCTGCTCTGTACCGCAAGTAGGAGGCTCGGGACAGGGGGATCTTCAAAGCAAAGGGCAGGACGTGCACAGCAGGGAGGAGAAGGGCAGCTGAAGTGCTGCGCTTGATAATAGTCTCTTGGCCAAACTAGTCAAGATCACCTGTCAGAGACTCCACGATCTACCAGTAGATCCCGATCCACTGGTTGGTGACCGCAGCTATGAGGTATTGTGTAAATGCTCGCTCTGTAACTATAACAATGTTTGCTCGCACTGAAATTCTGCCAGCCAGGGGGGAAGCAGTGCTCAGTGTGAAACACTAGTGCACCACAGGCCGTGTTATCTCCGCTCCATCAGAAGAGGGTCTAGAGATACCAGACTAGTCATTGTAGATAAAAGATTTTGTTGATTGCTTCCCCCAGACCCTAGAGGAGAGTAGGTGCCCCAACCTGCATCCCATCACAGCTTCAGTTTGGGGGGAAAGGGCTGCCTGTTGAATTTGCAAACCAATCCCAGTTCAGCTGTCTCCTTTTGTAACCGGTTTTTGAAATTCTTAGCTAGACGGCTGAACTGGAATTCAACCCTATGAATTTGGGAGTGAAGAAGGATCTCAACTGGTTAATGCATTACAAAGGCATTTTTCCCGCTTTGGATATTCACAGCTTCATTCACACAAGCACCTTCTTCCTTATATATACCTCTGCTTTAGTTACTTCCACTCCAATTCATCTGATGATGTGGGTTTTACCCACAAAAGCTCATTCCCTAAGAAATCTGTTAGTGTCTAAGCCTACATGTACACTATGCAGCTATTTCGGGATACTGCTGGTATTCCTAAATAGCTATTCTGCATCTTAAGAGCAAGCCCGTTATATGGAAATATAAGGGGCTTGCTATTCTGAGGTCCCTGTAAACCATATTGCACAAGGGTTAAGGGAAGTTTCGGAATAGCTCTTCATTTCAAATTTTTTAAATAAGCGATTTCAAAATGACCTGGAAATAAGCTATGCAATTTGCACAGTGCAAATTATGTAGCTTATTTCGAGGTAAGGGTGCTGTCTTAAATATCTCTGGAGATATTTAAGAGCAGGTTGGACAGACATCTATCAGGGATGGACTAGACGCTGCTTGGTCCTGCCATGAGGGCAGGGGACTGGACTCGATGACCTCTTGGTGTTCCTTCCCATTCTAGTGCTCTATGATATTGACGTTGGGTTACCCACCTCCACTTGTTGGAGAAGGAGGGTGAATTTCAGCTAAGGCCTTCTGTCTTCTCACAGCCTCTTAATGACACGGAAACTAATTATCAATTTGACTATATCATGCATATTGGGTCAAGTTATCTATTCTGTGCTGGGTGCCAAACCTCTATTCCTAGATTGGGGTGTTGTTATTAGTGGTAGATTTATCATTAGTAGTAGCAATAATATTGAAAACCTAGATATTTATTAGGGATCACCCCAATCTAATCCAAAAAGAGCTACAGAATGTAGTAGACAAAGCATAACTTTTTATACAGTTGGAGAGATTCCCAGCTTGTATAAATTAACCAAAATTCCAGTGGAACCAAGGAGCCAACTCTTCAGTTGATAAAAATCAGATGCGGCGCTAGGGACATTAGTGGGACAGATTAAAGAGATACTGGGTCAAAGACAGAGAGAAGTGAATGACTTTCTAGCCTGCTGAGTAGAGCATTCCTAGTAGGAGACGTGGGATACAGACCTCCAGCCCCAATGTGAACCACAGTGGAGCAATTTCAAGTGAGGCTCACATCAGATTGGTCCATAGTCTCTGCTGAGAAGGGATTTTGCGGATATCTGTGGTGCTGACAGTGGAATTTCGGTGTCCAAACTGTTCCCAAACCTTTTGTGAATGTAGCCCATTTTGGCTATGTGAAAGACACAAAGTCAAACCGACTTCTCTGTGTCTTCCTCTAAATTTAGTGCATGAAAGTGAAATCCTCAGTTGACTGCTATGATAGTTGTTCATTTCATTTGTTTTTTCACTCCTTCCAGATCACAGACTTCCTGAATGAGAGTCAATGGAAAATCAAACCACCGTGACTGAATTTATTCTCCTGAGACTTTCCAGTGATCCACAGATGCAGAAATATCTTTTCCTGGTATTTTTACTTATTTACCTTGTCACCCTGACTGGGAACACACTGATCATGTTGGTGATAAGAGTCGATTCTCACCTTCACAATCCCATGTATTTCTTTCTCTTCCATCTGTCCTTTGTTGATCTCTGTTATTCCTCAGTCACGGTGCCTAAAATGCTGACAGACTTCCTGTCTGAGCAAAACACTATTTCTTTCCATGGCTGCATTGCCCAGATGTTCTTCATTGTCTTCTCGGCCGGTACAGAAGTGTTCACTCTCTCAGCCATGGCCTATGACCGTTACGTGGCCATCTGTGACCCGTTGCATTATGCGGCGACCATGAGGAAAGGCACCTGTGTACTGCTGGAGGCTGGTGCATGGACTTTGGGCCTCTTAGATGGGCTAGTTTACACGGTCATTGTCCTCCAGTTGCAGTTCTGTGGGCCCAATCAAATCCACCATTTCAGCTGCGAGCCCCCTCCTCTGCTACAGCTGTCCTGCACTGAGCCCCTCAAGGAGCAGTTGGTGCTGCTCACATCTGCTGTCGTATTGGGACTGAGCTCCTTCCTCCTCACCCTCATCTCCTACGTTCTCATCATCTCCACTGTCCTGAGGATACGCTCGGCAGAAGGCCGGCGGAAGGCCTTCAACACCTGCAGTTCTCATCTGACTGTGGTTGGCTTGTTGTATCTCACAGCGTTTTTCCAATACACCAAACCCAGCTCCGTCTCCTCTGTGGTTCTGGATGAACTGGTCTCTATCCAGTACAGCATCCTGACCCCCATGTTAAACCCCATCATCTACAGCCTGCAAAACAAGGAGGTGAAAAAAGCGCTTGGGAGAATGTTGGGGAAACTGAGGTTTAGGTCTGGTGCTTAGGATGTTCTTCAATCAGGGCTACGTCCAGATTGCATGCCTTTTTCAACAGAAGCTTTGTTGACAGACACTGTCGACAAAGCCTCTGTTGAAAAGGAGCATCTAGACTACAGCCAGTTCTGCCGAAAAATCAAGCCACTTTTTCGAAAGAGAGTGTGGACGTTCTCTTTCAAAAGAGCACAGTTTGTATTGAATAGCGCCTTTGTTTGACACAACTCTGTAAAAAAATGGTGTTATTCCTCGTAAAACGAGATTTACCGCCATCAACAAAACTGCCGCGTTCTGTTGTCTTACTGTTGACAGAATGCGGCGGTAGTGCAGACACAGGGATAGTTTTGTCGACCAAAGTCTACTTTTGTCAATAAGACCCTGTTGTCTAGACTGACCCGAGGTGTCAGCCTGGTACTTGGATTGAAATCTTCAGCTGCTCTAATTGGTGTGACTCCATTGAACCCAGTGGGTCAGATCCTCAGTAGGTGTAAATCGGCATGACTCCATTGCCGCCAACTGGCATGACTCCATCTGGGACTGGATTCACAGACAGACTTGGGCTTGAATGGGAAAGATGCAGACACACCCAGATCTGGGTATCCCATATCTGAATGTTAATTTAATGCAGCTTCAAAACTTTTCTATGGAGAAGAAAAATGCGGGTTTTAACCATCTTCATCTACATCAAATAAATACAAAAGTAGTTTCCTTACTTTGTTAAAACTTTTTTTAACTTTTCCTTTATTATAGATAGTAGTTTACAACTAACTTACCGGTAGTACTGCGCTGTATTCACATTTTTTCCTCTCTGCTGCTCCTGATTGTGTACTGCTGAGTCCAAATGAAGTGTGTGGTTGACCAGTCAGTTTGTAACTGTGGTGTGCATAACTCTATCCAGTACAGTATCCTGACCCCCATGTTAAACCCCATCATCTACAGCCTGCAAAACAAAGAGGTGAAAACAGCGCTAGGGAGAATGTTGGGGAAACTCAGGTTTAGGTCTGGTGTTTAGGACGTTCTCAAATCAGGTGTCTGGCTGGTACTTGGAGTGAAATCCTCAGCTGGTCTAAATTAGTGTGATCTCATTGAACTCAGTGGGTCAGATCCTCAGTAGGTGTACATTGGCATGACTCCATTGCCGCCAATGGGCGTAACTCCATCTCGGACTGGATTCAAAGACAGACTTAGGCTTGAATGGGAAAGATGCTGAGACACCCACATCTGGGTATCCCACTGCTGAGTGTGCAGGGCACTCCATGTTTAAATATTTGCTCCCCTCATACACTGGAATCAGATGTCTCCTACTTCCCAGATGAGTAATCTGACTGTTGAGATAAAGGAGTCAATTTGTACAAATTCCTTCTCTTTCTTCTGTGTACGTTCACACCCTGGCGTCTCGCAAAGAACATTGGAACCACCTAACCCCGGTTCGCTGAGAATCCCAAACAGATGCAGCATCCAGAATGGATGGGCAATCAAACCGCCATCACCAAATTCATCCTCCTGGGATTCGGAAATCTCCCTGAATGGCAGACCCTTCTCTTCCTGCTGTTCTTATTTAGCTGCCTTGAGACAACAGCCGGGAACATCCTTATCTTTGCTCTCATTGTGGGTGTTCCACAACTACACACCCCCATATACTTCTTCCTTGGGAACTTGTCCTGTTTGGAGACCTGCTACAACTCCACCATTCTGCCCAGGATGTTGGCCAGTTTCCTGACTAGGGACAGAACTATTTCTTTTAGGGGCTGCATTGTGCAAAGTATTTCTTCGGTTTTCTGGGAGCTGCAGAATGCTACCTCCTGACAGCAATGTTGTATGATCGGTATTTGGCAATCTGCAAACCCCTGCACTACCCAACCCTGATGAATAGCTGGTTCTATCTCCTGCTAGCAGACGGCTCTTGGATAAGTGCGTTTCTGCATAATTGTCCTGTTGGTGTGACAATTAACTTCCTGTGGTCCCAATGAAATTGACCATTTCTTCTGTGATCTCACCCCTGTGTTAAAACTCTCCACAACTGACACTCACCTCATGGAACTCGCGACATTCATATTCATCCCAATTTTCACTCTCCCCCCATTTCTGTTAACGGTTATATTGTATCTTGCTATTATAGGCACTGTCCTGAGAATCTCGTCCGCCACGGGGAAACAAAAGGTCTTTTCCACTTGCTCCTCTCATCTCACGATGGTGACCGCTTTCTATGGGACTCTGACGATTGTGTACGTCTAACCCAAAAATGATGACCTGAGGAACCTCAACAAAGTGTTCTTGGTCTTCTACATGGTCCTGATTCCCCTTCTCAATCCACTCATCTACAGCCTGAGAAACCGGGAGGTAAAATAAGACCTGAGAAAAGTGTTCAGTAAATTTATGCTCTGCAGGAGAATGCAGACACCCTGAGCCAATTTATTTAGGATAAAATAAAACTGAAGGGCTGTGCCTAGACTGGCAAGTTTTTCCGGAAAATCAGCCGCTTTTCTGGAAAAACTTGCCAGCTGTCTACACTGGCCACTTTATTTTCCGGAAAAGCAATGACAATCTAGTGTAAAA
Source organism: Pelodiscus sinensis (assembly GCF_052426305.1). Lineage (NCBI taxonomy): Eukaryota > Metazoa > Chordata > Testudines > Trionychidae > Pelodiscus > Pelodiscus sinensis. Next base: position 14,661,170 of record NC_143081.1, on the reverse strand, counting down.
TCATCAGTGCTTTTCCGGAAAAACTAAGCTGCTCCCGTTTGGGCAAAAGTCTTTTTCCGAAAGACTTTTACGCAAAAGGGCCAATGTAGACAGTATAGTACTGTTTTTCGCAAAAAAGTCCCGATCGTGAAAATGGCGATCAGGGCTTTTTTGCGGAAAACCGCGTCTAGATTGGCCACGGACACTTTTCCGTAAAAAGTGCTTTTGCAAAAAAGCATCCTGCCAATCTAGATGCTCTTTTCCGAAAATGCTTTTAACGGAAAGCTTTTCCGTTAAAAGCATTTCCGGAAAACCATGCCAGTGTAGACGTAGCCTAGGAGTCTATGGCCCTGTTGTCACCTATGGGAGTTAGGCACCGAGACACTTCTGTAAGTTCCACTAGTCGCTGAAATATCTTTCTGGCTACATTCAATGTAGCTGTATACGAAGTTGCTCAAAAGTCATCCGAGTTGGTTTCAACCTCATGAACAGAAAAAAACCCTGATATTTTAAATGAAAAAAATTACACATTTGGAAAGGTTTGATTGTACAAGACAGGTTTTTGCCAAAAAGACTTAAAAACTGTTTTTAAAAATCCATTTTTACTATAAACCTGTTAAGAAGAGATTGTAAAGTGGGTTTGCAGTGGTAAAATGGGAAAAGAATACAAGGTGTGTGAATATTTGGAAAAAATCTTGCTATGTACCACTCATGCATGGCGGTGGTTACTGGGGGGTTTTCTGTGCTTGATGGTGTCAGACTGTAAACACTCATTTGATTCTAAGGCCAGGTCTATGCTGGTGTAAATACGGAGTACCTCCTCTCACTCCAGGGGTGTGTCTGGTGTCAGAGCCTGGCAAAGTAGCTCTGTGATGAAAACACACTGGTTCAGCTGCAGCCCTGACATAATCACAGTGTAAAGAGAGGAGTTACACCAGGGAAGAATTTGGACCACGCTACCGAAAACTCCCTGCAACTTACTAGCAATATTTCAGAGGACATGACACAGGCAGCGTCGCTGTTAATTGATTCCCAAAGGTCTTAATTGCAAGTCCTCCATCCCCAATGGGCTATATTAATGAAGACCCAGTATAGAGTCCATCGCGGAATTCTCGCATTTATACAACAGTTATTTCAATCCCAAATCTCCCAGTTATTGCAAACAGGGACAGTCAGCCGGGCTTTTCCCTGGTGTGAATCCAGGTGCTTTTGCTACTGTCTAAATGCTGTTAACATGTGATGACAATGTGGTAGCTTTCACCTATTTCTAGTGCACACACGTCAACCCCATGACAATGGCTCCGGCCCTAGACTCTCTGTGAAGCCAAAAGGCAGAACCATTCTGAAAATTCACGGGGCCCTTCACAGTGCTATGAAACTGGTGCCGGATGGCAGCCAGGGGATGTGTGATTTTATAGAGCTGTGATTTTATAATCTGCAGCCACACACCAATGGAATACTTGTAAAGCAAAGTGTAGACCTGGGATTAGAATCATAAAACCATAGAACACAAGGGCTACGTCTACATTGGCATGATTTTCCGGAAATGCTTTTAACGGAAAAGTTTTCCGTTAAAAGCATTTTCGGAAAAATCGCGTCTAGATTGGCAGGATGCTTTTCCACAAAAGCACTTTTTGTGGAAAAGCGTCCGTGGCCAATCTAGACGCGGTTTTCCGCAAAAAAGCCCCGATTGCCATTTTCGCGATCGGGGCTTTTTTGCGGAAAACACTACTGTGCTGTCTACACTGGCCTTTTTGTGCAAAAGTCTTTTGGAAACAGGAGCAGCATAGTATTTCCGGAAAAACACTGATGATTTTACATGAGATCGTCAGTGCTTTTCCGGAAATTCAAGCGGCCAGTGTAGACAGCTGGCAAGTTTTCCCACAAAATCAGTCTAGACACAGCCAAGGAGTGGGAGGGAACTTGAGAGGTCATTCCCTGCCCGCATGGCAGGACCAAGCACCTTCTAGATCATCCCTGACAGGTGTCTGTCCAACCTGCTCTTCAATATCTCCAGGGATGGAGATACCACAACTTTCAGCCTTCTCTCTTCTAAACTAAACAAGCCCAGTTCTTTCAGCCTTCCCTCATCGCTCATGTTCTCTAGACCTTTCATCATTTTTGTTGCTCTTCTCTGGACCTTCTCCATTTTCTTCACATCTGTCCTGAAATGTGATGCCCAGAACTGGACACAATACTCCAGCCAAGCCCGAAACAGCCCAGAGTAGAGTGGAAGAATGACTTCTCGTGTCTTGCTCACAACACTCCTGTTCATGCCTCCCAAAGTCATGTTTGCTTTTTTTGCAACTGTCTCACACTGTTGACTCATATTTAGCTTGTGGTCCACTCTGACCCCTAGATCCCTTTCTGCAGGCCTCCCTCCCAGACAGTAGCTTCCCCTTCTGTGTGTGTGACACGGATTGTTCCTTCCTAAGTGGAGCACTTTGCATTTGTCCTTATTAAAAGGGGCCAAACCATACTTGATCTTGCTATGGCTCATATTCTCCAGCATTTTGCATCTTATAATCATGAGTCATGAAACTTTGTCATCCAGGGTGTTTCTAGACTAAAGGGTTTTGTCGACAAAAGTGGAGTTTTGTCAACAAAACTACACCTGCGTCTACACTACTGCTGAGATCTGTTGACATAACGTCGACAGAACTCAACAGTTGTCGACCGCAGCAAACCTCATTCTACAAGGAATAACATAGTTCTGTCGACAGAAGGTGTTATTGCGTCTACACTGTCATGTCGACAAAGCGGCTTGCTTTGTCGACAGAACCGGATGTAGTCTAGATGCTCTTTGTCCACAGAAGCTTTGTTGACAGTATCTGTCGACAAAGCCTCTGTCGACAAAAGCCTGTAGTCTAGACATACCCTCAGGGAAAGACTATCCCTGCACAAAATAAATTTTGCTATGTGCACTAATATTGAGCTAATGAGCTGCTGTGCACCACCTCTAGCGGAAGATCACCAAGATACAATATCATCACATGCATCTGACAAAGTGGGTCTTTGCCCATGAAAGTTTATGCTCCTACACTTCAATTAGTCTATAAGGTGCCACAGGACTCCTCGTCGCTTTTTCAAGATATAATATTTAATTTTAAAGGGTTTCTATTGGGAGAATTGTTCTATCGAGGATAGCTTTGCAATTTCAACTCACTTCTCGAAGGATTCAATCAAAGCGTAGAAGCAATACAATTATTAAATACATGGACAAATGGGAAAAAAATAACCTTCATCTCTAGAGATTTTTAAGTCCTGGCTTGACAAAGCTCTTCCTGGGATGATTGAGTTGGGGTTGGTCCTGCTTCTCCAATTTCTCCACATCTGGCCTGAAATGGGGTGCCCAGAACTGGACACAATACTCCAACGGAGGCCTAATCAAGGGGGAAAGTAGATGAAGGTAGATAGTCTTACAGTGCACACTGCATGCTTCATGCTGATTATGCTATGCTTATTGCATAATTATGATGCATTTTGTGCAAGATGTGTCAAATAAGGTGTCACTGGAAATGTCAGGATTTGCTGAATACAAGTATCCTCTTTATTTGCATGTATCATTATTGTATCTTGAGGTTTTGAGGATTGACTAGGTGTCTGTTTTTCAACTGTTGTTACTCCTGGCTAACTCCCATTAGGCAAGAAGTGTGGAGTTTATATGGCTGTTTGGGACGGGCCTACACAGTGTAATGAGCCACTGGGGGAAAAGTAGAACTTAGGAGAAATTTATCTCCCCCCCTGCTGAGGCTTCCTGAGGACACCCCAGAGAACCTGGTTGTTGTGACTTTCCAAGGGCACGTGAGAAGTCTCTAGACTGTACCTTGGAAGGGCTGTATTTTTCTGCAACATGGTGTAGAGCTATATAAGGCCGGGAGTGATTTCATCAGTTCTTCCTGCCTCCCCACACACGAAGTGTTCTGTAGAAGCCTGAGGAACCAAGACTGAGCTGTAGGAGGCGCGGGAGCCAGGCTCCAGGGATCCCTTGCCTCTGCCTGGAAACCCAAGAAACTGAAGCTTCAACTCAAACGCAGTTTGTTCCTTGAGAATCTGCCAGGCTGATGCTGTGATACGTCCCGGTAAGCAACTGCTCATAGTCAACAGGCCCGGCCAAAGAGGTTGCGGGGCCCTAGGCCACGTGGCTCCCAATCAGGGCAGCGAGCGAGCGGGTGGGTGGGCGGATCCGGGAGCTGGACAGCCCGGGGCCCTGAACGCACCAGACCCAAGGCAACCGCCTCACTCACCTTGCCCAAAGGTTGGACCCGATCGTCAATCTTACCTGCGTCCTATGCTCAGTTTGCATGTTCATGTACTTGCTGGAAATTTGCTGGCCCTTATAACCACTTCACATCTACGCTGGGCAGATGATAATCTTGTTTGTAATGTAACTTCATCCAACGTGCATTTAAGTGAAGGGCCAAGGGAAAAAGCGTGGTTTGGTTAGTCGAAGTGTGCAGGTTCCTCTCCACGTGGAGGAAGAAGCAAATTGGATAACACATTCTTGTGAGTTGGCGTTCTGAGTAGAGCTCTGGGGTCCAAGGCTGGGAAGCTGGTGGAAATCTGGACTATAGTGTTTCTATTGTTGGTTCATGGAGTGGCTGATCAGAAAGCCTGCATGAAAATTCAGATGGGTGTGTCCCTCCCTATGTCAGTGCTGGAGGAAGTGTAGGAGCCACATGCTTCTTACCACAGCCGCACAGTATGAGGGGGAGCCAAGACTCAGTGGAACCCCAGATCCATGAAGCCATCCGGGGAAGCCAATCACAGATGGGATACAGCAAAATAAGCCTAACAAAGGGCTCTGAAAGGCTCTCAGATTTAGAATATTAGAACAGCCACGCTGAGTCAGACCAAAGATCCATCTGGCCCAGTGTCCTGTCGGCCCACAGTGGCTAGTAAGAAGAACATATGAATGGCCGTACTGGGTCAGACCAAAGGTCCATCTAGCCCAGTATCCTGTCTGCCAACAGTGGCCAGCACCAGGTGTCCCAGAGAGGGTAGACCGAAGACAATGATCAAGCAATTTGTCTCCTGCCATCCCTCTCCAGCCTCTGACAAACAGAAGCCAAAGACACCATTTTATCCCCTGGCTAATAGCCTTTTATGGACCTAACCTCCATGAAATTATCTAGCTTCTCTTTAAACTCTGTTATAGTCCTAGCCTTCACAGCCTCCTCTGGCAAGGAGTTCCATAGGTTGACTACGCGCTGTGTGAAGAAGAACTTTCTTTTATTAGTTTTAAACCTGCTACCCATTAGCTTCATTTCGTGTCCTCTAGTTCTTCTATTATGGAAACTAATAAATAACTGTTCTTTATTCACCCTCTCCACATCACTATATATGCCGAGGGAATGAATGAAACAGATCATGAGGAGAACCTTCCCTGTCCCATATTCCCTTTTTTTCCTGTACCGTGGGAACTGGTTTGTCGTAAAAAATTCATTGACATTGATTATTTGATTTCCTGATTCTTATTTCAGAACTAGCCAACATGGGCAAAGTGAGTCACTCTGCAGCTCATCCAGACGAAGCTGCATTGTATTGGTTGCAGCATAATGAAAGAGAGGATGGCATCGCTTAGTCTGGTTTCTGCATCTCCTCAGATCAATACCTCCCCATGGGTCTTAGAATCCTAGAATCGTAGAATCCTAGGGCTGGAAGAGACCTAAGGAGTCATTGAGTCCAACTCCTCCTCCTCCCAAAAGCAGGACCAACCCCAACTCACTCATCCCAGCCAGGGCTTTGTCAAGCCGGGAGCAAAAAACCTCTAGGCTCGATTTCCCTTCACCACCCAGCCCCCTCCTGTGCAAGCTGATATCTTGTTAGCTGATACAAGGAGGGCACAAAAGTCTTCTCTCTCTCACTATGGCTCATATGCTCTCACCTCATTAATGATTCAGAGCCCATGTCGAGGGAAAGACTGTCAGTCTTTAACTACAAGGTGTTTTGTATCAGGCCCTGTACGGGGGCAAAGGCAAGAGTTATTTTCTCCACGTCTGTGTCTTCCTGCCCTCTCTCAAAATAACAGTTGAGACCACATTCCTCTTCTCAATACAGCATTCAACCTCCACATTTCTCCTTACTTTTTTCCATGCACATATGGAGCAAAGTTTGTTATGTGCACTCATTTTGGATGACGAGTAGAGAATAATGCCCAGATATAATATCGATGTTGAACAGGCTGCATCGGGTAACTTTCAGAACTCACGACTCACAGAATTCAATTTGAACAATAACATCATGAAGCCGATAGACACGTACTTAAAACTGCAGTAAGAGCAGTCAGGCTGTATAGAAACCATCTAGGCCATGCGTCGAGGCACACCACCACTGCTAGTATGTGCTGGAAGATGACTGTGAAAGAGACAGAATGAATTTGAGTCAGAGATACAGAAAGAGGTTATGACTAGACTGACATGATTTTCCGCAAATGCTTTTAACGGAAAAGTTTTTCCGTTAAAAGCATTTGCAGAAAAGAGCGTCTAGATTGGCACGGATGCTTTTGCGCAAAAGCACTTTTTGTGGAAAAGCATCCGTGCCAATCTAGACACGGTTTTGCGCAAGAAAACCCCGATCGCCATTTTCGCCATCGGGGCTTTTTTGCGCGAAACACTTTTTAGCTGTGTACACTGGCCCTCTTGCGCAAGTACATTTGCGCAAGAGGGCTTTTTTCCAAACGGGAGCAGCATAGTATTTGCACAAGAATACTGACAATCTTACATGAGATCGTCCGTGTTCTTGCGCAAATTCAAGCGGCCAGTGTAGACAGCTGGCACGTTTTTCCGCAAAAGCATTTGCTTTTGCGGAAAAACTTGCCAGTCTAGATGCAGCCAGAGTGTTTATGATTGATGGTTTGCCGTCTCTTTAAGGCACTCACCCTAGAAATCTAAGATGTTGGCTACTGAGGTTTGTCACCCATCCTCTGGTCTACGGAGATGGGGTATATGTCTAGACAGTAGATGAGAGATGGGAAAACTTGAGAACAGTGATTACTTGCTTCCTCCCATTCTCCACAGCAAGGTCTTAGAGAAGCTGGCCAGAGGTTCCAAGGCAGACGCAGACACAACGCAGCTGTGGAGCCACGGACGGAGGGTACCCAGGCACACGCCAACCCGCGATACTCTGACGGTCAGTGTGCGGCAATTGATTCACTCCCTTGCAAGCCTCATACTGTGGGAGAAGAAACCCATCATTCTCTTAGCAAACAAGAGGGCAGGTGCAAGTTATCCCATCGGGCATCAAAGTGGGGATTTTGAAAGGGTAGGTGTCCAATTCCCTTTGCCATTCAAAGGCTGTTGGGTGCCCAACTCCCTTAGTTTCCTTTAAAAATTACAACTCATGTCAACTCAACAAGGAGGTTGAAACTTTGTTTATGTGGCAGGTTGGAGGTCTTCTCCACCTGAATGTGGAGTTCCAGGTCCAAGAACTACATTGACCTGGGAGTTTTAGCCAAGAATTTTTTAACTTGGGAGCATTTCAATTTTCTTCTTCCTACGAGATAGAAGTATTGTCGGTTCCTTTTGTTCTATTATTAAGGCAGATCTACTCAGCTAATGAAGAGATTAGATTTCCAGTAAGATTAGAAGAGCTGTCTGCTTTAATTTCCTTTGAAATGAGACATACCCCTTTTCTATTTCTTTATCCTTTGATAAATTAGTTGGGGTTTTTTTATACCTTCCCCTTTTGGACTGATAAGAAGACTGCTCTTGATTATTATTTTTTTACATTCTGTAATTAAATAATGACTTTTCCTATGCCATAATTTCCCATTCCCACCAGCAGAAATCAAGGGACATTACATCATCTCATAGGAAGGGGAAATTGCTAACCAGGTGAGAGAAGGAGTAACTCCAAAATACACCAAGAAGCTCTGTAGGATGCAGACACCCAAAGCTCAATTGACTGAGATACTTGAAGACTGTCAATAGAGAAGATAAAGGAAAGTGTAGGGCAAAGTCTAGAATGTTAGCACAGAAAATCTGAAGGACGGGTCAGGGTTAGTTTGCAGCGGGCAATATGTCACGGGTGTGAAAGGGAAAATAGCACATGTAAAATGAACTGCGGTTTTCTGGCATGCTTGGGTATTAGGGCGTTCCAGTTATCTAAAAATTCCAGTTATCTGAGGGTCCCATCAACCTAGGAAAAACCAATGGACAATAATAGTCAAACTCAAGTTTTTAATATTGGTAGTTTTGTAGCGGGAGGCAGTTGGTCTCACATTTCTATTTTGATAAAACAAAAGGAAAAACTATGTAGCACTTTAAAGACTAACAAGATGGTTTATTAGGTGATAAGCTTTCGTGGGCCAGACCCACTTCCTCAGATCACATTCTGAAGGAAATTTGGCATGACCATATATAACAAAGGAATACAAGGAAGAAAGTGAACACATTATAAACTAACAAATCAGATTTTAGAACAGAAGGTGAGGCAAGGGAGACGGAAGGAGGAAATAGCTTATTGTTAGTCAATGAGTGGCTAATTTGGAGTTACTAGGACTATCAATAGGTGGGGAAGCTGTCTTTGTAATGTGTAACGTAATTAGCATCTTTATTAAGGCCCATTCATAGCGTGTACAATTTAAGCATGAATGAAAGTTCAGAAGTTTTTCTCTGTAATGTGGTGTTAACGTCTCTTTGAAATAAGACGCACGTTGTGAAGTCTTCAAGGGAATGCCCAGGTAGATTAAAACGTAGACTAACAGGTTTTGCTCTGTGAAAATGTCTGAGGTCTGATTTGTGGGCATTGATTCTTTGGCGAAGTGACTGAGCAGTCTGTCAATATACATTGCAGAGGGACACTGCTGACACATGATGGCATAAATCACATTGCTGGACGAACAGGAATATGAGTCCTTGATTGTATAATTGACACGGCTAAGTCCAGTGATGGTGTCACCAGAGTAGATATGTGGACAAAGTTAGCAATGAGATTTGTTGTAAGGGAAAGTTCCAGGGTTAGTATTGATGTGGTGTGTCTTGTGGTTGTTAGTAAGTATCGTCCTGAGGTTAGCTGGTTGTCTAAAGGAGAGTATAGGTCTGTCACTCAGAGCCTATCGGAGTGTAGTATCCTGTTCCAGTCTAGGTTGTAGGTTCCTGATAATGCGTTGGACGGGTTTAAGTTGTGGGCTCTAGGTGATGACAAGTGGTGTTCTATTGTTGGTTTGCTTGGGCCTATCTAGAAGTAGCTGATTTCTGGGTATTTATCTGGCTCTTTCAATTTGTTTTTTTTTTATTTCCCCGGTGGGTAATTGAAAAATGCTTGGTAGAGATCTTGAAGTTTTTGGTCTCTGTCAGTGGGCTTGGAGCAGATGCGGTTGTATCTAAGGGCTTGACTATAAATGATGGATCGTGTGGTGTGTCCAGGATAAAAGCTGGAGGCATGTCCGTAAGTGTAGTAGTCAGTAGGTTTTCTGTAGAGACTGGTATTGATTTTGCCATCAGTGATTTGTACTGTGCTGTCCAGGAAATGGATCTCTCGTGTAGAATGGTCCAGGCTGAGATTGATGGGGGGGTGTAGGTTAAAGTCTCTGTGAAATGCGTCCAGTGTTTCTTGGCCATGGGTCCAAATCATAAAGATGTCATTGATGTAGCGTAAATAAAGGAGGGATAATAGGGGACAGCATTTGAGGAGACATTATTCTAAGTCAGCAGTAAGGATGCTAGTGTTCCGTGGGGCCATGTGGGTACCCATGGCTGTGCCGCTGATTTGGAGGTATAAGTTGTCCCCAAATTGGATATAATTGTGAGTAGGAACAAAGTTACACAGGTCTGCTACCAGATTAGCTGTGATAACCTCTCGGATAGTGTTTCTAATCGCTTGTAATCCATCTTCAAGTGGAATATTGGATTACTCTATTACTATTTTTATTTTGAGTTAAAGATGATTAGTATTTCTTAAATAAAAAATTGTGAAGCCACTCATGGCAAACCAAGACAGGCCTGTGCACCTGAAGATGTGACAGTACTGTGGCTGGGGGCAATGCCGGTTAACAACGTTTTCTAGTTAACAGAGTGCCGGATAACAAAGGTTTCAGTGTACTCGGATTTAGAAAAGTACCTGCTAAGGAATCTGTCATGTCAGAAAGATTGTGTGTTCAATCCAGGGGGAAAGTTAATACAAATAGTTGGCACATAGAAAATTCTGCCTACGAAAGAGCCATCTCTGGCTCTCAGATTTAGCATATAAGAACGGTCCTACTGGCTCAGACCGAAGGTTCATTTAGGCCTGTGGCCTCTCCCCTGATGGTCGCTAATAGCAGGTGTTCCAAAGGGGATGACTAGAACAGCTGATCATCCCGTGACCCATTCCCCGTTACCCGTTCCCAAGTTTTGGCAAACAGAGTGTAGGGCAAGGGTGGGCAAATATTGGCCCCTGGGCCGGATCCAGTGTTGCAGGGTTAGCCCCTGGCAGGCCCCCACACTGCTGGATTTACCTGTGCCTCTGCAGGTACAGGGGATCGCAGCTCCTGTTGACAATGGATCGCTGTTCTCGGCAATTGGGAGCTGATATCGCCTGTACCTGTGGAGGTGTGGATAAATATAGCATCAGCGGCCCACCAGGGCGAGCCACCGCCGTTTAATTGCCCACTGTAAGACAGAATTAGCTCCTGACTAATCCTTACCGATGGACTTACCCTTCCTGAATTTACCTGGCTTACTGGATCCTTCTGTGTGTGTGTTATTTTTCAAACCATCTGTGAGGATTCCCTGTTGTATTCCCTCCCTCTTAGGCACCTGGCGTTGGCCACTGTGGGGAGACAGGACGCTGGGCTGGATGAGCCGTTGGTCTGACCCAGTCTGGCTGTTCTTATGATCCTATGAGAGTGTGTATTTCATAATTATTTCCCAGGTTTTTCTTCTCTAGATACGTATTATGGAGAAAGCAGAAAGAAGAAATCAAACAATCATTATGGAATTCATCCTCTTAGGATTTGGGAACGGCCCTGAACTGCAACCCCTCCTCTTCTTGCTGTTTCTAGTGATCTACCTTGTGACTGTGGCCGGGAATATCCTCGTAGTTCTGCTGATAGTGACCGATAAGCACCTCCACACCCCCATGTACTATTTACTGGGGAACTTGTCCTGGTTGGAGACCTGCCTCATCTCCACTTTGCTGCCCAAACTCCTGGCCAGTCTCCTGACTGGGGACAGAACCATCTCGGTGAAGGGTTGCATGGTACAATTGTATTTCTTCGGTATCATGTCGACCGCAGAATCTCTGCTGCTCACGGCCATGTCCTACGACCGGTATCTAGCGATCTGCCAGCCCCTCCGTTACCCTGTGCTGATGAACGGCCGGGTGTGTTGCCAGCTAGTGGCGGGGTCCTGGATGAGTAGCTTGACAACATGCACCACGGGGATGGTTTTATTGTTGCAGTCGACATTCTGTCGTTCTGGAGAGATTGACCATTTCTTTTGTGATTTCTCCCCCATGCTAGAGCTGTCCTGTGATGACTCCCAGACTCTGGAACTGTTGACGTTTATTATTGCTATCATGTGGACATTGGTGCCCTGTCTCCTGACCCTGGCGTCCTATACTTGTATCATCAGCAACATCTTGAAAATCCCTTCCACCTCTGGCAGGAAAAAGGCCTTTTCCACCTGCTCCTCTCACCTCATTATGCTCACCATTTTCTATGTGACCGTGATTACGGTCTATATGGTTCCCACAGCCAACACTCCCAAGATCCTAAGCAAAGTATTCTCTGTCTTCTACACGGTCCTGACTCCCCTGCTCAACCCTATTGTGTACTGCCTGCGAAACAAGGAGGTGAACGAATCACTGAGGAAACTAATTTTTAAGCTGGTTGCTTTCTGAACCAGTCATAGAATCTTACACACAAATGTTAACGTACGTTGAAATAGAGATGATCAGAGATTTCTTTTCTATGGCCCATTTGAGTCCTTGAGAACAACATGATTTCTTCCTTCCTTCCTTTCTTTCTTTCTTTCTTTCTTTCTTTCTTTCTTTCTTTCTTTCTTTCTTTCTTTCTTTCTTTCTTTCTTTCTTTCTTTCTTTCTTTCTTTCTTTCACTCACTTTTGGAGCATTCTTGATACATTTAATACACATAAGATACTTTCTTTATGCAAAGTGGGCTTTTTAATTACTAGTTTCATTAAAGCTCTCTGCTTCATTGCTTAGTCCATGGACACCACGACCATCTCTTTTCGATCATGCCTTTGAAAATCAGATGGGAGAAGTTGCCTTTCCAGTAAGTGAAGCATTCTAGGTGGCATTTTATACAGATCTGTAACTCTGTAAACAAAAACATTAAAGTCGGTATAGGGTTGGGCGTCTCAGTTTCCTGCCATGTGGAAAGTTCTGCCTGTCATACATCTTAGTAGGGTCAAGGGCACATTAAAATATTCATATCTCTATTGATTCAGGTATCAATACGGATATCAATACAAGTATATGAAATGCAGACAGAAAATGTCCAGCCACAATTTTCAAAGCTCAGAGGACTCAACTTCCTTCCTCACATCCAAATCGAGAAATGAAAGAGTTAACATGAAATGAATGCCAAGCGTCAATGGTGTTCCTCGCCCCAGACAGAAATGCGTTTTACGCACAGAAATATTTCTCGCCCGTGTTTGACAAAAAATGAGTTAAAAATAAAATCGCATTGAGACTCCCTGCTGGGTTTGTTCTTCCAAATTTTTTGGCCCTGTTACATGCCAGAAATATCATTGTTCCCCTGACCACCACCCCAACCTCCTGCTGTCCCCTGATGCAGGGCCAGAACGGGCTGGACAGAGGGAAATATATATATGTTGTGGTTTCATGTGTCAGGCTTTGTTTGGGTGAGTAGTTGATTTGGTGACTCCAGAATGATTCCTGTGCTTCACCACCCACCCAGGGAAATAGTTTGTCCTACTAGATCTCCCCTACTGCAACTTGAGACCATTGCTCCTTGTTCTACCATCTGCCACCACTGAGAACAGCCTCTCTCCAGCCTCTTTGGAACCCGTCTTTGGGGCGTTGCAGGCTGCTCTCAAATCCCCCCTCACTCTTCTCTTCTACAGACTAAACAGACCCAACTCCCTCAGCCTCTCCTCATAGGTCATGTGCTCCAGCTCCCTCATCATTTTGGTTGCTTTCCGCTGGACCCTCTCCAATGCGTCCACATCCTTTCTGTAACAGAGGGCCCAGAACTGGACACAATAATCCAGTTGTGGCCTCCGCAGTGCTGAATAAAGGGGAATAATCACTTCTCCAGATCTGCTGGCAATGCTCCTCCTAATGCACCCCAAAAGGCCATTAACCTATTTGGCTACAGGGAAACACACATCTCAACTACGAGGAGTCCTGTGGCACCTTATAGACTAACTGAAGTGTAGGAGCATAAGCTTTCGTGGGCAAAGACCCACTTCGTCAGACATGCATCTGACGAAGTGGGTCTTTGCCCACGAAAGCTTATGCTCCTACACTTCAGTTAGTCTATAAGGTGCCATAGGACTCCTCGTCGCTTTTGCAGATTCAGACTAACACGGCTACCCCTCTGATACTTGACACATCTCAACTGAGCATCGTAACCACTGAGCTAAAAGTGCGAGCTAGTCCCTTCTTCCACCCCAACCTTTGGTGTGAGCTCATCTACCAGGTTGGTCCTTTGGGTGAGTTAGGTGGAAGGAATCCTGTGAAGTGAGTGTCCTGACATCTGGTCTGAGGCTTTGCCTGCCCTTGGATAGAAAACTAAGCATCCTAGGGAATTTGACTGCGAAGAGGAAGTTGTTAGGTGAGTTTAGATGCCTACAGAGCTTGTGAGCAACTGAGTAGTGGCTGAGACCCGATGTCATGGCTCCTTCCCCACTCTGGCACGATAAATGCATAAGTGGGGGCCCGCAAAAGTACCCCAAAGCCTTATCCACCAGGCTTTGGTATAAAACTTTCCCCAAAATCTTAACAACCTAGATTTTGGGGATAAATTCTCCACTGTCACCACCCAAATATTAATAAAGCAACCAGGAAAAGACTACTTGGGAAATCTCACTTCTAAAGTACGAACCAGGATGCCAAAATTAACCAATACCAGGTTAATAAAAAGAAAAGAGACAGAACTTTTATTATCACCACCATATTCCTGTTGCAAGCATAGTGACTAGATGGAACAGTCACAACATAATATACTCATGGAGGAGAAATTCACCATGGGCCAGGAACTTAGCATATGTCTAGACTACATGCCTCTGTTGCCAGAGGCATGTAAATTAGACTACCCAAAATGGTCAATGACGCCAGGTTTTAAATATCCCCAGCTTCATTAAAATAAAAATGGCCGCTGTGCTATGCCGGTTCAGCTGATCGTCGGCACAGCACGAGTCAAGACACGGATCGGTTGAGAAGGGAAGCTTTTGTTGACTGCTCCTGTAAACCTCGTTTTACGAGGCATAAGGGAGTGGTCGACAAAGGCTTCCCTTGTCAACCGATCCGCGTCTTGACTCGCACGCTGTGCCAATCGCTGGACAAAAACTGCCCGAACAAAGGAGGGAAAAAACCCCAAAATTCCTTTGTCCAGGTTTCAAATTCCTGCCGGCATTCTTATTGGCTGAATCTGCCTGGTTAGGTAAGGGACATAGTTAACCCCTTAGTCCCCAGGCTGGTGGCTAAACCTCATGATCATGACACCTGATAATGAGCTTTAGGCGCCTATGGTGGTTAGAAGTTCAAATCCATATTTTGCATCTCACTCCCTGCTGCTTTGAAAATCTCACTACTTCCAATCCGCCTCTTTCGGCAAATGAGTAGCAATAAAACTCTGGCTCTGAGTTTTTTGGAATTAAACTCAAAGGGCTCTGTGACTGGGCACCACCCCCTCCGGTGCGCCACAAGTGACTTCATCCCTGGTGCAGCCCTGCCTCCACCCGGGTTGACAGTGCATGCTCGCGCCTCTCTCAGCCATGCCCGTTTTCCCTTCCCCTGGCCCGGTACCTTCCTAGGCCGGCGTCAGCTTGCCAGCCTCCTTGTCGGAGTCCCTCGGCCCGGTGGGGTCTTCTGGCGGGGTTGTAAGTGCCAGCAGCGCCCCTACTGGCTCCGGTGCAGGAGTGCGGAGCCCGGTGGCTCTGTCGCACTGGGCCAGTCCATCCCTGCATTAGGGTATGCCTAATGCAGACTTGGTGGGCATACATAAATGCTCCTGCGGGTGCCATGGTACCCGCAGGCACCGCCTTGGGTACCACAGCTCTAGACCTTTCTTTATTCCTGTTGCTGTTCTCTAGACCTTCTCCAATTTCTCCACATCTTCCCTGACATGTGGGTCCCAGAACTGGACACAGTTCTCCAACTGAGGCCTGAGTAGAGCGGAAGAATGACTTCTCACAACACTCCTGTTCATGCCTCCCCGAATCATGTTGGCTTTTTTTTTTTTTTTGCAACAGTGTCACACTGTTGACACGTATTTAACTCGTGGTCGTCCGTCCCCCCAGATCCCTTTCTGCAGGACTCCTTCCTACACAGTCACTTCCCGTTCTATACGTGTGACACTTAGGCTGACCATCTGTCCTGTTTTTAATGGGACAGCTTATTAAGAGAAATGGGCAGACTGTCCTGTATATTCTAAGGATATGATTATAGAAGACGTATGCATTTTCTGCAAGATGGGTTACATCGTGTGTCCTTTGAACATTATGATTTGTGGGAGATGATTATCGTATGAAATGCATGTGTCATTTTTTAAATCTAAAGGTATGCATATTTACTAGGCATCTGCATTTCCAATGCCACACCACCTGATTCATTCCCACTAGGTAAGATGCTCGCAGTGCGGAGAGTTGTTTGTGAAGGGCCTATTCAGGCTAATGAGGCTTTTGGGAAAACACTACTCCTTAGGAGAAATGTATCTCTGGCCTGGTGATCCTGGTTGTTGTGACTCTCCAACAGCAAGGGACCAGGCCCCATGTCCCTAGACTCCATCTGGGGACATCTGTGTTTTTCCACACACTGGTCTGGGAGCCAGGGTTAGAGACAAAGGGTTCCCACCTTAGCCTACAGCTATATAGGGCAGGTAGTGATCTCATCGGTTCTACTTCACTCCCCAGGCAAGAGGACTGCAAACACTGACCTACCAAGGAGAAGTGCTGGACCCAGGCGAAAGGGATTTCAACCCCGTGCATGGAAATTTGAGAGACCCAAGCAGCAAAGGAAATGCAGCTCGTGTCTTGAGAATCTGCCAGTTTGCTGGTATCGTCAATCAGGGTGAGAAAGTGCTCCTGAATTGTTAGTCTAAAGAAAGCATTACACATCCTTTGCGTTTGTGTGTATTTCCTGGTAATCTTCTCCAATCTGTTGGCTACCACTTATGCTTACGTAAAATCAACCCTTTGTGGTTAATAAACTTGTTTGTAGTTTAACCTAAAGCGGTGTGCCTTGCCGTGACGTGTCGGGGAAAGATCTCTGGGTAGCACAAGTGGGCATGGCCCTCTCCGCATTGAAGGAGAGGGGAACTAGGTAAGAAAGTCCTACAGCTCGGTGTTTTCCGAAGGCTTCGGTTGTGCAGTACTGCTGACCAAAAATCTGGGGAATTGGTGGCTATCATTACCGTAGTTTCTCGGTTGTTGGTTCATGCAGAGATTGGTCTGAGATCCAGTGTGTACCTGGATCTGGTTGCGTCCCTCCCTGTGTGAATGTTGGAAAAGTGTCGGATTAGCCGCGAGTCTGCAGCTTCCCAGAGCAGCACAGTGTGAAAGGGAGCCCAGATGGGTGCATCAGAGGTTTCAGTGGTATTTGAGTTCCATGTCACATCCAAGGAAACCCATCCCTCGTGGGCTATAGCAAACCAGGCCTAAGAAAGAGCAGGGAATGTCCCTCAAAATTAGAACATAAGAATGGTCAAACTGGGTGAGACCAAAGTTCCATCTAGCCCAGAATCCTCTCTTCCAACACAAACCAACACCAGCGGCTCAGGAGGAAATGAACACAACAAGTAACCATGAAATCATCCATTCCCTGTAACCTGCTCCCGTCTGTCCTCTAGCTCAGAATTACTCGCTGAGAGTAGTGAGCTTGATGGACATTATTATTTTGACTGTGGAAGACATTTTATAACGAGCCAAGGTGGGTGACGTGATTTACTCGACAATTCATCAACACTAAGCCTCACGGTATTGGCTGTGATATAACGGAAAAGAGAACGCTGTCTCTTGGTCTGGTTTGTGCATGTCACCTAATCAATACTTCCCTGTGAGTCAATTTCCCATCCCCAACCAGCCTTCTACTGGATAAGGTGTCATCCTATAAGTAGAGAGAAAATAGGGCACGCACATTTTTAGCTCACTGTGGTCGCGCACTGTATCGTCTTGGATCTGATACTCATGAGCCAAATCCAAAGTCCTTTGCAGTGAAGGGAAAGACTCCTCTAAGGGGCAGTCAGTGGATTTTTGTGACATTCCCCAGATGGGGCAAAGGCAACAGTTATTTTCTCTGAAGTTGATATTGGATCGCATATCGTCTGGTCACTCTCATTATAAAGGCGACGAAGAGTCCTGTGGCACCTTATAGACTAACTGAAGTGTAGGAGCATAAGCTTTCGTGGGCAAAGACCCACTTCGTCAGATGCATGTAGTGGAAATTTCCAGAGGCAGGAATAAATATGCAGGCCAGGATCAGGCTGGAGATGACCAGGTGGATCCAATCAAGGAGGATGAGGCCCACTTCTAGCAGCTGATCTGGAGGTGTGAATTCCAAGAGAATAGAAGCTGCTTTTGTAGTTAGCAAGCCATTCACAGTCTTTGTTTAATCCAGAGTTGATTGTGTCAAACTTAAAGATGAACTGTAGCTCAGCAGTTTCTCTTTGAAGTCTGGTCCTGAAGTTTTTTTGCTGCAGGATGGCTACTTTTAGATCTGCAATTGTGTGTCCAGGAAGATTGAAGTGTTCCCCTACAGGTTTTTGTATGTTGCCATTCCTAATATCAGATTTGTGTCCATTGATTCTTTTACGTAGGGACTGTCCTGTTTGGCCGATGTATATAGCAGTGGGGCATTGTTGGCACATGATGGCATATATTACGTTGGTGGATGTGCAGGAGAATGTACCAGTGACAGTATGGCTGATCTGGTTAGGTCCTGTGATGGTGTTGCTGGTGTATATATGTGGGCAGAGTTGGCACCGAGGTTTGTTGCAAGGATTGGTTCCTGAGTTCGAGTTATTATGGTGCGGTGTGTAGTTGCTGGTGAGAATATGCTTCAGGTTGGCGGGTTGTCTGTGGGCAAGGACCGGCCTACCTCCCAAGGCCTGTGAGAGCGAGGGATCATTGTCCAGGATGGGCTGAAGATCACTAATGATGCGTTGGAGAGGTTTTAGCTGGGGACTATAGGTGATGGCCAGTGGTGTTCTGTTGGTTTCTTTCTTGGGCTTGTCCCGTAGCAGGAGGCTTCTGGGTACACGTCTGGCTCTGTCAATCTGTCTCCTCACTTCCTCGTGTGGGTATCGCAGTTTACAGAATGCTTGTTGAAGGTCTTGTAGGTGTAGGTCTCTGTCTGAGGGGTTGGAGCATATGCGGTTGTACCTCAGTGCTTGGCTGTAAACAATGGATCGTGTGGTGTGTCCGGGATGGAAACTGGAGGCATGCAGGTAAGTATAGCGGTCGGTAGGTTTTCTGTATAGGGTGGTATTGATATGACCGTCACTTATTTGTATCGTGGTGTCCAGGAAATGGACCTCCCGTGTAGATTGGTCCATGCTGAGGTTGATGGTGGGGTGGAAGCTGTTGAAATCATGGTGAAATTCTTCCAGAGTCTCCTTCCCATGGGTCCAGATGATGAAGATGTCATCATCTGGACCCATGGGAAGGAGACTCTGGAAGAATTTCACCATGATTTCAACAGCTTCCACCCCACCATCAACCTCAGCATGGACCAATCTACACGGGAGGTCCATTTCCTGGACACCACGATACAAATAAGTGACGGTCATATCAATACCACCCTATACAGAAAACCTACCGACCGCTATACTTACCTGCATGCCTCCAGTTTCCATCCCGGACACACCACACGATCCATTGTTTACAGCCAAGCACTGAGGTACAACCGCATATGCTCCAACCCCTCAGACAGAGACCTACACCTACAAGACCTTCAACAAGCATTCTGTAAACTGCGATACCCACACGAGGAAGTGAGGAGACAGATTGACAGAGCCAGACGTGTACCCAGAAGCCTCCTGCTACGGGACAAGCCCAAGAAAGAAACCAACAGAACACCACTGGCCATCACCTATAGTCCCCAGCTAAAACCTCTCCAACGCATCATTAGTGATCTTCAGCCCATCCTGGACAATGATCCCTCGCTCTCACAGGCCTTGGGAGGTAGGCCGGTCCTTGCCCACAGACAACCCGCCAACCTGAAGCATATTCTCACCAGCAACTACACACCGCACCATAATAACTCGAACTCAGGAACCAATCCTTGCAACAAACCTCGGTGCCAACTCTGCCCACATATATACACCAGCAACACCATCACAGGACCTAACCAGATCAGCCATACTGTCACTGGTACATTCTCCTGCACATCCACCAACGTAATATATGCCATCATGTGCCAACAATGCCCCACTGCTAACAGGACAGTCCCTACGTAAAAGAATCAATGGACACAAATCTGATATTAGGAATGGCAACATACAAAAACCTGTAGGGGAACACTTCAATCTTCCTGGACACACAATTGCAGATCTAAAAGTAGCCATCCTGCAGCAAAAAAACTTCAGGACCAGACTTCAAAGAGAAACTGCTGAGCTACAGTTCATCTTTAAGTTTGACACAATCAACTCTGGATTAAACAAAGACTGTGAATGGCTTGCTAACTACAAAAGCAGCTTCTATTCTCTTGGAATTCACACCTCCAGATCAGCTGCTAGAAGTGGGCCTCATCCTCCTTGATTGGATCCACCTGGTCATCTCCAGCCTGATCCTGGCCTGCATATTTATTCCTGCCTCTGGAAATTTCCACTACATGCATCTGACGAAGTGGGTCTTTGCCCACGAAAGCTTATGCTCCTACACTTCAGTTAGTCTATAAGGTGCCACAGGACTCTTCGTCGCTTTTGCAGATTCAGACTAACACGGCTACCCCTCTGATACTTGTCATTATAAAGGGTGTGTCTAAACTACATGGCTCCGTCGACGTGAAACCTGGTTTCACAAGGCATACCTGTGCCGGTCAACAAAGGCTTCCCTGTCAACTGCGGCACGTCCAGACTGCCCCGATCTGCCGACAAACAGCTGATGATCAGCTGGTCGGCAGAGCGCAGCAGACATTTAAATTTAAATAAAGCCACGGTTATTTAAATTGCGGCTTCATTTCCCTCTGCCGATCAGCCTAATCTACATGGCTCCATCTACATGGCTCCATCCACACCCAAACAAACCACATTCATCTTCCACAATACAGAGATCCATCTCCAATTTTCCCATCCCATATTCACCGCATGCTTCCTCCAACCATTTTCCCATCCTTCTGCAGAACGAAGTTTGTTCTATGCACAGTTAGCAAGGTAACATGCAGATCTATGTCCCCAGTCGAAACAATATATATTTTAAATTTACTGGAAGGATAAACACTCCCTGTCCACTTTGAAGAACATCCAGCCAAAACCTCAAAAAGTAAGAGCAAAATGTTTTTTAAATACATCAGAAGCAGGAAGCTGGCTAAACAACCAGTGAGGCCACTGGATGATTGAGATGCACTCAGACACGGTAAGTTCATTGTTGAGAAATTAATATTCTTTGCTTGGGTCTTCATAGCTGAGGCTGTGAGGGAGATTCCCAAACCTGAGACATTCTTTTTAGGTGAGAAATCCATGGAATGGTCCCCAACCATGGTGTCATTAGAAGAGGTTTTGGATCCTTGGCTATTTTTGTGAAGAGAATATTGAGAGCAAGTCAGACCATAGGGTACTAACGTGGGGATTTTCAAGAGAGCCTATAAAGGCTAGGATCCCAAATGAATGAGATATTCAAGGTTAGTCGGGCACCGAATTCCCTCAGGCTCTTTAAAAAATCACAGTTGCACTTGTGCAAACCCATGTAAAGCTGATGCAAAACACACTGCTACGAGCTGGGGACCAACCGGCTAAGTAGGAATTCAGCAGAAATGGCCCTGGGGATTCTAGTGCATGAGAAGCTGGAGATGAGTGAAGAGGGAGCCCTTGTAGCCAAAAAGGCTAACGGCATATTCCGTTGCATTAGGAGAAGCATTCTCAACAGATCTAGAGAAGTGATTATTCCCCTTTATTCGGCTCTGGGGAGGCCACACCTGGAGTATTGCGTCCAGTTCTGGGCCCCAGACTATAGAAAGGATGTGGACGGATAGGAGAGGATCTAATTGAGGGCGATGAAAATGATTCAGGGGCTGGAGCACATGACCTATGAGGAGAGGCTGAGAGATTTGGGCTTCTTTAGTCTGCAGAAGAGAAGAGTGAGGGGGGATTTGAGAGCAGCCTCCAACTTCTTGAAGGGAGGTTCCAAAGAGGCTGGAGAGAGGCTGTTCTCAATGGTAGCAGATGGCAGAATGAGGAGCAATGGTCTCAAGATGACATGAGGGAGGTCTAGGTTGGAGATGAGGAAAAACGCTTTCCCTAGGGGGATAGGGAAGCACTTGGATAGGTTCCCTAGGGAGGGGGTGGAATCTCCATCCCTAGACGTGTTTCAGTCCCGGCTGCACCAAGCCCTGGCTGGGATGATTGAGTTGAGTTGGTCATGCTTCGGGTAGGGGGTTGGACTTAATGCCTCCTGAAGTCTCTTCCTGCCCAGGAGTTCTATGATTGTGTAACTAAGATAAGAACTGGGGGGCTGAGTCTACACTGGGCCACTTATTCCGGAAAAGCAGCCGCTTTTCTGGAATAACTTGCCAGCTGTCTACACTGGCCACTTGCTTTTCTGGAAAAGCAATGACGATCTACTGTAAAATTGTCAGTGTTTTTCCAGAAAAACTATGCTGCTCCCATTCGGGCAAAAGTACTTTTCCGGAAAAACTGTTCCAGAAAAGGGCCAGTGTAGACAGCACAGTAGTCTTTTCTGCAAAAAAGCCCCGATTGCGAAAATGACGATCGGGGTTTTTTTCTGGAAAAGCGCGTCTACATTGGCCACGGATGCTTTTCTGGAAAAAGTGCTTTTCCAGAAAAGCATCCTGCCAATTTAGACGCGATTTTTTCGGAAATACTTATAACGGAAAACTGTTCCGTTTTAAGCATTTCCGGAAAAGGGTGCCAGCATAGACGTAGCCAGGGTGTATATCTGCTGTGATACAGGACAGCTGTGTCTGCAGTCAGGAAAACCACAGCCTCTTGGGTATGTCAGTTTGTGCATGATAGAGCATGTGTTCTGCATCTAGGCAGTGCGATTTCCTGCTCCGGGAGAGCCACACACACAATCTCTTGAGCTCAAAATAGCAGTGCGGCCCCAGCAGCTCAGACTAGTTAGTCTGATGGGCCAATCTCATGTGAGATCCTAGGGACTGAGACAGGTGGCTCTTCGAAGTAACTGCCTGAGCTGCTATGTTCACACAGGTAATTTTATCCTCTTCACTGGAGGAAATCTAGGAGATGTCTGTCTACCCAAGCGGAGAATTTCACCTCTCACGGGTAGAAGTAACCAGGGGTGAACTCAAAAAGTCTTGCCCTTCCATTCTAGTGATTTTTATTATCTCTTTTCCATTTGCTGATCTGACCCTAATAGGAAGAAAATATTTGTATCCTCCAGCCTATAGGTCTGCATTTCATGTTTACAAGACGTTAAGGGAGTTAGATGGGACCTTTCTGTAATACCATCGGGTTCCATGCGCCTGGTTCACGTCCATTGGAAGCCCGACCCATTTACTACTCGAGTCTGTCACTGTTTAAAGACAACTTGATGTTTCTAGTGGAAAGATGCGGTGGTGGGCAGTTCGCAGACAGTGTAACTGACGTCACAATCTGCAGTCCCCTACGCCAGTTCGCAGACAGTGTAACTGACGTGACAATCTGCCTGCAATTACTCCCTCAATATTTCATGGATTTCTTTTCCTAGCTACAGACGATGGAGAAAGCAGAAGGAAGAAACCGAACACCTATTGCTGAATTTATCCTCCTAGGATTTGGGGATGTCGGCGAACTGCAGCCTCTGCTCTTCCCCGTGTTTCTCTTGATCTACTTTGTGACTGTGGCCGGGAACCTCCTCATCCTTGCGCTCATTGTCGCTTATCGGCCCCTTCACACCCCCATGTACTTCTTCCTGGGGAACCTGGCCTGTGTGGAAACCTGCTACAGCTCCACCATCCTGCCCCGGCTGCTGGCCAGTCTCCTCACCGGGAACAGAGCCATCTCTCTTAAGGGCTGCTTTGTGCAATCACATTTTTTTGGTGTCATGTCAGCTATAGAGAATCTGCTGCTCGCGGCCATGTCCTACGACCGGTACGTAGCGATCTGCCAGCCCCTCCGTTATGCTGCACTGATGACCGGCCGGGTGTGTTGTCAGCTGGTGGCCGGGGCCTGGATCAGTAGCTTTTTGGGCTGCACCGTAGTAAATATTTTCGTGTGGCAATTAACGTTCTGTGATTCCAATGAAATTGACCATTTCTTTTGTGATATTTCACCCATTTCAAAGCTTACTTATGATGACACCCTGATTCTGTATCTGCTGGCATTTATTGTCGCTGCCCTGTGGACTCTTGTGCCCTGTCTACTGACTCTGGCATCCTACGTTTGTATCATCATCATGATCCTGAGGATCCCTTCCACCACAGGGAGGCAAAAGGCCTTTTCCACCTGCTCCTCCCACCTCATTGTGGTGACACTTTACTATGGGATTGTGATCGCTGTCTATGTGGTGCCAACTGTTAATGCTTCCAACGTCCTTCACAAAACATTCTCCATCTTCTACACAGTCCTGACTCCCATGATCAACCCCATCATCTACTGCCTGAGAAACAAGGAGGTCAAGGATTGTCTGAGAAAAGCCGTTCATAAAGTGGTTGCCCTTAGAAACAGGCTTGGAATCTAAAAGGATAAATTTTAGCAGATGGCTCATCTGAGAGTGTGAGAATAGATTTCCCTTCTTGACCTTCCTTCCTTCCTTCCTTCCTTCTGCTACATGTAGCCTGCATTGCTTTTTCGGGATACCAGAGGTATCCCGGAAAATCAATACCACATCCAAGAAATGCGTCCACTTTAAAAAAAATATTTTTAAAAAGTGGACATGCTTTTTCGCCATCCCCGGAAAGCTTGTTCTATGAGGAAAAAGGGATATGTCGAAAGAGCACTTTTTTCTAAAAGTTGGTGCGTGTACACATTCCAAATTCTCAGAAATGCCTCTTTTGAAAGTAAATCGGAAAAAGATACGCAATGTGCGTACTTCAAATTGCGTATGTTTTTTCAATTTAACAGTGCAGTCTAGACGTAGCCTTTCTTCCTTCCACCTACCCACCCACTTTTGGAGCATTCGTCCTTCAAACATTTAACACACATTTCTTCAAGCAACAGATATTACTGCAAGAGGCATTCTTCATACTTCATTCTTAAAAAAAGGAATAAGGGATCTTTCGGAAAAGGCTTTATTTTCCGAAAGATCCCCATCTAGACTGGCGCTTTTGGCCGGCAAAGCCCCGAGCTGGAAAAAAGCGGCAGCCATGTTTATGCAAATGAAGCAGGGAAGATTTAAATCCCCGCTTCATTTGCAATTGCACTGTGTCTAATTTGCATCCCTTTTATGGAAAACGGATGCAATCTAGACACAGCCACAAAGTGAACATTTTAATCAGTCATATCTTTCATGAAAGCTCTCTGCTTCGTTGCTTAGGACATAGGGACTAGCAACAAATTCTGCAAGAAGCTTAAAATCCTTTGATTGGTTCTGGGACTGTTCCACTCCTACTGAGTACAATAATTTCCCCTCTCCACTGTCTCCAGCCATTTGTTTTATATTGCGCCTCTGAAAATCAGACGGGAAAAGTTGCCTCTCTAGTAAGTGGAGAATTCTGAGTGGTATTCTATGCAGATCTGTAACTCCAAAAACAAAAAAAATTCAAGTCGGTCTAGGGTTGGGTGTGTCAGTTTCCTGCCATGTGGAAAGTTCTGCCTCTTCATATGTCTTTGTAGGGTCGAGGGGACGTTAAAATATTCATATCTCTATTGATTTGAATATCAATATGGATATAGATTCAAGTATGAAATGCAGACTGAAAATGTCCAGCCACAATTTTCATAGCTCCTAGGACTCACCTTCCTTCAGCTGACCCAAATCTGTAGAAACAAGAGTTAAAACAAAATGAATGAATTTAAATGCGTAGGAAATGAATACCCCAGAGCTCTAGCTGACTTTGCTGATCTCAGCCTGCTGAGCATCACAGCGGCATCCCTCACCCTACACTGAAATGTGCTATCTGCACTGAAATATTTCTCACCCGTGTTGACAAAGAATGAGTTAAAAATAAAATCGCATTGAGTCTCCCTGGGGGCTTTGTTCTTCCCCATTTTTGGGCCCTGATACATTTCCCTGCTTTGCTTAATCACTTAGGCTCCCATTGTTCCCCAGATCACCACCTCTCCTTCCTGCTCTCCCTGATGCAGGGCCACCCGGGGTGGACAGAAGGAAGTATATATCAGCTGTGGTTTCATATCTCAGGCTTTGTTTCAAAGAGTATTTGATTTGGTGACCCCAGAATGATCCCCGTGCTTCATCGGCCTCCGAGGGAAATAGTTTTTCCTAACATCCAACCTAGACCTGCCCCACGGCAACTTGAGACCATTGCTCCTTGTTCTGCCATCTGCCACCACTGAGAACAGCCTCTCTGGAACCCCCCTCCAGGGAGTTGAAGGCTGCTCTCAAATCCCCCCTCACTCTTCTCTTCTGCAGACTAAAGAAGCCCAAATCCCTCAGCCTCTCCTCAGAAGTCATGTGCTCTAGCCTCTGAATCATTTTCGTCACCCTCCGTTGGACCCTCTCGAATGCGTCCACATCCTTTCTGAAGCAGGGGGCCCAGAACTGGACATGATACTCCAGATGTAGCCTTCCTATTGCCGAATAAAGGGAATAACCACTTCCCTAGATCTGCTGGCAATGCTCCTCCTAATGCACCCCAACAGAACATTAGCCTTCTTGGCTACAGGGGCGCACACATCCCAGCTGAAGACCGTAACCACTAAGCCAGACAGTCCCTTCTTCTATCCCAATCTTTGGGGTGAGCTCACCTACCAGATTGGGCCCCATGGGTAAGTTAGCTAGCAGGAATCCTGTGATTACATGGATCACATCTAGTCTGAAGCTATGCCTGCCCATGGGCAGAAATTTAAGCATCCTAGGGAATTTGACTGCAAAGACCTTGTCTGCATGAGAATTTCATACTGGTTTAATTTAAATTGGTTTTTAATCTGATTTAATTAGTGCAACCTCCTGTAGTCACTCTGGGTACATCTAGACTACAGGCTTGTCTCGACAGATACTGTCGACAAAGCTTCTGTTGACAAAGAGCGTCTAAACTACATCCAGTTCTGTTGACAAGCAAGCCACTTTGTTGACATGAGAATGTAGACGCAAAGGACAGTATAGATGCAATAATGCCTTCTGTCGACAGAACTCTGTTGACAAAAGGCGTTATTCCTCATAGAATGAGGTTTACCGCCGTCGACAAAACTGCCAAGTTCTGTCGACGTTATGTTGACAGAACTCACTGGCAGTGTAGACGCAGGTATAGTTTTGTCAACAAAAGTCCACTTTTGTCGACTAGACCCTGTAGTCTAGACATACCCTCTTATTTTAGTTTGAGTGACTTTTCTTGGTGGACCTTAAACTGTTTCCTAGTCAATTTAAGCCAAACAGGCCTGGTTTAAACCAAACTCAGGGTATGTCTACACTACCCCGCTAGTTCGAACTAGCAGGGTAATGTATGCATACCGCACTTGCTAATGAAGCCCGGGATTTGAATTTCCCGGGCTTCATTAGCATAAGCGGGGAGCCGCCATTTTTAAATCCCCGCTGCTTCGAACCCCGTGCAGCGCGGCTACACGGGGCTCGAACTAGGTAGTTCGGACTAGGTTCCTATTCCGAACTACCGTTACTCCTCGTTTCACGAGGTGTACCGGTAGTTCGGAATAGGCACCCTAGTCCGAACTACCTAGTTCGAGCCCCGTGTAGCCGCGCTGCACGGGGTTCGAAGCAGCGGGGATTTAAAAATGGCGGCTCCCCGCTTATGCTAATGAAGCCCGGGAAATTCAAATCCCGGGCTTCATTAGCAAGTGCGGTATGCATACATTACCCTCCTAGTTCGAACTAGCGGGGTAGTGTAGACATACCCTCACATAGTTACGCCTGGTCACTCACAGGAGGGAGGAGACTTGCTGTCTAGATTGTTCTTTGTGAAGGGCCTATTAAGGGTAATGAATCATGAGGGGAAACAATAGGCCTTAGGAGAAGTTTGTCTCCCACATAATGAGCCTTGCTAATGACTCTCCAGAGAGCCTGTAATTAATCATCGCTTTCGCTTTTCAAGGGCAGGGGAGCAGGCCCCGTGTCTCTGGACTCCATCTTGGCATGTCTGTGTTTTTCCACACACTGGTCTGGGAACCAAGCTTTGAAACAAAGGGTTCCCGCCCCATGCTAAAGCCATATAAGGCGGGGACTGCGCTCATCGGTCCTTCTTCATTCCCCACACAAGAGGACTCCTGGAAAGAAACTGGGGAACGAACTCTGAACTGAGGGAAGTGCTGGACGCAGGCTAACGGGATTTCTAGCCTGTGAAACCTGAGAAACCCAAGCAGCAAAGCAAATGCAGCCTTAAGAATTGGCCGAACAGCTGGTTTCATCACTCAGGGTGAGACATGGCTCCTGCATTGTCAATAGAACCAGGGTGTTTTGCTTTATTTGCATTTTACTGACTCTGCTTTCATCTATTTGCGCTCCCGTATTATCCCTTAAAATGTGTTGTTTGCAGATTCTCAGCTTTTTTTTTAGTCTCACCTAAAGTGGTGTGCCTCAGAGTGATGTATCTGGGGGAAAGCTTCAGTCAGATTAGCACAAGTGTGCCTCACCCTCTTCACATTCAGGGCAGGTGAAGCAGGTAACAAATTCGTACTGGTTGGTGTTTTGACCAGGGCACGGCATTTTGCCCATGTACACAGAGCCAGCTTTCTCATTATAGAAGGCAGTCAGGTTGGTCAGGTATGACTTGCCCTGATGACTCCATGTTGACTGTTCCTGCCCTTCTAGCATTTCAGAATGAATGTATCAACGGGTACGTCTAGACTACAGGCTTTTGTCGACAGAGACTTTGTCGACAGATAGGCTGTGTCTAGACTACATGCCTCTGTCGTCAGAGGCATGTAGATTAGACACATAGGCAAAGGCAAATGAAGCCGCGATTTAAATGATCGCGGCTTCATTTACATTTACATGGCTGCCGCGCTGAGCCGACAAACAGCTGATCAGCTGTATGTCTGCTCAGCGCGCTAGTCTGGACGCTCCCCTGCCGACATCAAAGCCCTTTGTCGGCAGCCCCGTTATTCCTCATAGAATGAGGTTTACCGCCGTCGACAAAACTGCTGAGTTCTGTCAACATTATGTCGACAGAACTCGGTGGTAGTGTAGACGCAGGTAGAGTTTTGTTGACAAAACCGTGTAGTCTAGACACACCCAAGGATTGCTCGCTTTCCAGCGGCTGTGGTGAGGCTGACAGGTTTATAGTTCCCTGGATTCTCCTTCTTCCCTTTTTTAAAGATAGGCACTACACTTGGCTCTCAGATTCAGAATATAAGACCATAAGAATGGCGCAGCTGGGTCAGATGGAAGGACCATTTACCCCAATAGCCTGTCTTCAGACAACGTCCAAGTCCAGATGTCCTAGAAGGAATGAACAGAAGAGGTAATCAAGTGAACAGAAGAGGTACTTATCTAGTGATCCCGTCTCCTATTCCCAACTTGTGGAAAACAGAGATTATGGACAGTAGCATTACGCATCCCGGACATCCACATACAGATTCACCCTCCGTGAATGGATCTAGTATATTCACTTCTCAGTTGTGCAGTTTATTTTTCATGCTGGGAGTTTTATTGCTAGTAAAAATTTCAGAACAAAATAACTTTTATTTCTCTCTCTCTCTGTCTGTTTTATACTAAATTTCCATTTTGGGGTGTCCCATTAATGATACACCGGTGTCAATCTACTACTGCCCCTCTTAGTGTTGACGTAATTGACATGGGTGTATCGTAAATCGGTGGATGAATAGATTGGAAGGTAGAACACATGATAAAGTATGTAGGGAAAAAGCGAGGAAGAGATTTCAGACTTATTGGCTCTGATGCCTCTCCTTTAACAGCAAGGATGTGCTGCTTCTCTTGAGTCATATCTGTATTTTATTGCTCATAATATTTGGGGGAAATATGTTATGCTTAAAAAAGCACACGAGATCGTTTATAAGCGAAAAGGCAGTACGCCGCATTTATTGAGAATACAGCAGTTGCATATGCTTTTCAATCATTCACACACAAACATCATACACACACACAGTTCTGCCAGATGGTGTTATAGTTACCAGTCCAGATTCTGAATTAATCTAGTGGCCAACTAGATCCAACACAGAGGGAGAGCAGGGCCTTTGTCGGTCAATCGATCAGATACTTCTCTGGAGTAGGTGGCAAGACGAAACCAAAGTTCCTTAGCAAAGCACCCTGCTTTTATAATCCTTTTCTCTGTTGAAGTCACCGGATTCTGCTGTGTCAGCCTGTGACCGGAGTGTTATCTCTTGTTCCCAAAACACCTCCAAAGCTCATCCTGTAATCAATCGTCTTTTGGGGGTGCCAGCTCCACTTTAAGGCCATCCATCTGCCAATAATCCAATAACTCCTTACTATGTATACGCACTGGTGGTTATAGTTGGCTTCTTTGATGCAAGATCATCTAGTCTTCACCCACGTTCACCCTTCTTTTTCGGCCATCTGGTTCTGAGCAATAACTTTTACACCTTATCTCAACACATACATGCCACTTTCACACATAAACAATCTTTTAATACAACAGCTATGATCCAGAGGGGCTCTACCTTACATCAGGGTTCATCTTGTTATCATGCCCTGTAAAACTTGACTCTCCTTTTTAGTTTTCCCCTCACTTTCTCCAGTTGTCCTGCAGCTACACTTAGATGACTCTTTTTTATCCCAAACTTTTGTTTATATGCTCCCCAATTAACCTACTGCAGCATTAATTTGAGACTACCACTGCCAAACTATGCTTCTGCATTTGTTCATACTTGTTAAAGGTATCTTTCCTTTACTTCTTAAGATCTCATATTTGCCCGTGTCAATGCCGGGGTTTACAAATTCCTCTTCTCACTCCTGCTGCTGATCTTAACCCGCTCTGGGCCAGAGGGAGAGTGGGTCAGAGGGAGAGATGCTAAGCCTCCCTCAGTATTACTCGGCACTCCTAATACCGAGGGTTCATACACCAAATTTCGA
This sequence comes from Pelodiscus sinensis, assembly GCF_052426305.1. Taxonomy (NCBI): domain Eukaryota; kingdom Metazoa; phylum Chordata; order Testudines; family Trionychidae; genus Pelodiscus; species Pelodiscus sinensis. The sequence continues at coordinate 14,630,765 of NC_143081.1, read as the reverse complement.
TAGTTGACTCGGGGTATTTCCCCAGCCAGACAGCCCCCCTTGTCAAATGTAAATCCCTTGCAGGGTCAGAACGAGAAACGCGAAATTCTCCTCTTGTGCTCAGCCTTACTACGACCGAGGGTGTATGCACCTAGTATCTTCCAGTTTGGAGCGAGGATCGCTAAGTCCTCCTCCTACTGCCCGATCCTACTACGACCAAGATTATACACACCTGACTCGGGGTATTTCCTAGGCAGACAGCCCCCAGCTGGCCACTAGATTGATCCAGACTCTGGACTGTGTGTGTGTATGGTGTTTGAGTGTGAATGATTGAAAAGCATATGCAACTGTTGTATTCTCCATAAATGCGGCGTACTGCCTTTTCCCCTATACAAGATCTCGTGTGATTCATTTAAGTATAACAAATAAGCAATTTCTCTCTCTCTCTCTCTTTCTTTTTAGCTTCTTTTTTCAATACATCTCTTTCTTTTTTTCCATTTTTTTTTAAATTTCTCCACCGGCACATTCTCAATTCTTGTTTCCCTCTCGACTGTTTTCTTTTTTTCTTTTTCTTATACATCTTTAGGTGGGGTTGCATTCCCATCCCAGTTCTGCTTGTGTACGCCCACAGGACGGCGATGCAATTTCAACTCTCGTCAATGAGATCAGGAACTTGCCGGGGTCGTGTGTTTCAGGGTTTTCAAGGGTGGTTTGCTGCTTGGTTTCATCTGTCAAGTGGTGCAAACTTCTCTTTGAATCTGCTTTGATGGAGGAGAGAGGGATCCACCTTCCTATAGGCCACAGGCTCTTTGGTGTTTGGGTCTGTGCCTTCCAGGGCACGTCTATACTGCATCTGGGTACTGGGATTTTCTGCTGTGGGAGGCGTACCCATGTTATCTTTGATCGAGCTACTGTGCCAAAAATAGCAGTGTAGCACACACAAGCCACCCAATCCCAATCCCATCTGAGATCGTAGGTACGTGCCCTCGTGGTGGCACCAAACAAGTGCCTATGAGTTTGCCCTGTTCACATGGCTAATGTTCTCCTACCAGACTGATCAAAGCTTTGAACATGCCCGCACCCACACTCAGAATCAGACCTTCCAGGTGTGTGGTGGAGAGACCCATGGTACCCTTCCGTTGCGATGGAGTGATTTGTATTTCTTCTGCATTTGCTGATATGACACAGATCTAGGTATTCCAACACTCCCCACCCCCCTCCCGGTGAAAAGTCTTTATATACATCTCAGGAGAGTTAGATGGGACATTTCGGTAATTCAGTAGGGCTCCATGCTCTTGGTTCACCTATATTGGAAGCTCGACCTCTTCACGAGATGAGGCTTCCTCAGTTTATTGACAACTTTGTTTTTCCACAGGAGAGATGGGTTACCTACTCCAGTACAGGCAGTCCCCGACTTACGTGGATCCGACTTATGTTGGATCTGCACTTACGAACAGGGCTTTTCTCGCCCCGGAGCTCACGGGCGGCGGGTCACCACTTCTTCCGGTCTCTCTGGTCTGCTGGGGGGGATCCAGCAAAGCCGCTGGACCCCCCCCCCCCAGCAGACCAGGGACACCCGAGCAAAGCGGCCACCTGGGCAGCTTTACGAGCAAAGCCGCCTAGGCGGCGGCTATGCTTGGGTGTCTCTGGTCTGCTGGTGGGGTCCAGCGGCTTTTCTGGACCCCCCCAGCAGACCAGGGGGACAGGAGCAAAGACCTGTGAGGCTTTGCTTGGGTCTCCCTGGTCTGCTGGGGGGGGGAGGGGGTGCAGCTAGTGCGCCCCCCCCCCCAGCAGACCAGGCTTTTGTTGTTGGTCGCCTCAGGTAGAGCAGCTGGGGTGCTGTCGGGTTGGTCCTGTGGGAACCTACCGTGCAGCGCCCCAGCTGTTCTGTCCCAGGCTCCAGATTCAGTAGCTGTTGAAACTGATCAGGCTGATTCCAGGAAGCTGGGGGCAGAGCAACTCTGCCTCCCGCTTCCTGTAGTCAGCCCCTGGTCAGTTTCAGTGGCAGCAGCTGAATCTGGAGCCAGTTCCGACTTACATACAAATTCAACTTAAGAACAAACCTATGGTCCCTATCTTGTACGTAACCCGGGGACTGCCTGTATAAGGAAAAGCACAGCCTGATTGTGTTTACTCCATCGGCATTTTCATTTTCTAGATACATACGATGGAGAAATCGGAAGGAAGGAATCAAACACCTATTGTGGAATTCATCCTCTTAGAGTTTGGTAACGACCCTGAACTGCAGCCCCTCCTCTTCCTGCTCTTCCTACTGATCTACCTTGTGACTTTGGCTGGGAACCTTCTCATCGTTGTGCTGGTGGTGGCCGATCGTCACCTCCACACCCCCATGTACTTCTTCCTGGGGAACCTGTCCTGCCTGGAGACCTGCTACAGCTCCACCATCCTGCCTCGGCTGCTGACCAGTCTCCTGACAGGAGACAGAAGCATTTCAATTAAGGGCTGCATCATGCAATTATATTTCTTTGGTGTCATATCAACTGTAGAAAATCTGTTCCTCGCGGTCATGTCTTACGACCGGTATCTAGCCATCTGCCAACCCCTCCGCTACGCTGTTCTGATGAACGACCGGGTGTGTGGCCAGCTAGTGGCAGGGGCCTGGATAAGTAGCTTTCTGAGCTGCACCATAGTAATTATTTTCGTGTGGCAATTAACGTTCTGTGATTCCAAAGAAATTGACCATTTCTTTTGTGATTTTTCACCCATCCTAAAACTGTCCTGTGATGACACCCTGATTCTGCAGCTGCTGGCATTTACTCTCGCTGCTGTTGGGTCACTTGTGCCCTGTCTACTGACCCTGACGTCCTACGTGTGTATCATCACCACCATCCTGAGGATCCCGTCCAGCTCCGGGAGGCAAAAGGCCTTTTCCACCTGCTCCTCCCACCTCATTGTGGTGACAATTTACTACGGGACTGTGATCACTGTCTATGTGGTTCCAACAGCCACCACTCTTAAAATCCTTCATAAAATATTCTCTGTCTTTTACACCGTCTTGACTCCAATGATCAACCCCGTCATCTACTGCTTGAGAAACAAGGAGGTCAAGGAGTGCTTGAGGAGAGCTGTTCATAAATTAGTTGCTATCAGAAACGGGCAATGGAATCTGACAATTTTCAGTATATGCTAAAATAGAGATAATCTTGTATAGTTTCTTAGGCTTTCTCTACACTGCAAAGAAATGTCGGAAAAAGATATGCAAATTGGGAACCACAATTTGCATATCGTTTTCTGTTTTTCTTCCAAAAGATACTTTTCCAACATTTGGCCCGTCTACACAGGTACAAATGTTGGAAAAAAACCCTCTTTCAGAACATCCCTTCTTCCTCTTAAAACAAGGTTTTTACAGAGATGCCAGAAAAACATGTCCACTTTTTTGAAAAGCTCTGTAGTCCGGATGTATCCTTAGGTATGGTTCATCTGTATCCTTGAGAGAGAGAGAGAGAGAGAGAGAAAGATATTCTTGCTTTTTTGCTTGCTTGCTTGCTTCATTTCTTGCATTCTACAACATTTGATATGGTTAGAAATGCTCTTTTTCAAAACAGGGCTTTTTTCCAGACATGTGGTTCAGTAAAATACTCTTCTCATGAACGCTACTGATCAAATTCTACAAAGAGTTTAATGTCTTTTGAGCCGTTTTAGGTTTCTTCCACCCCCACTGAATTCTCCCAGGGTTTGGATTCTCTGTTCTCGATTACACCTCCTAGATGCAGATGAAAAGTGTTGCCACCAGACCGAATGGATAACTTTGAGTAGTATTCGGTGTAGATCTGTGAGGGTATGCCTACACTTGCATCCTCTTTCCAGACAGGGATGCAAATGAAGACATTTGAAATTGCAAATGAAGCTGGGATTTAAATATCCCATGCTTCATTTGCATAGTTGCGTTATGGCGCAATTTCGAAATAGCGCTATTTTGATATAACAGATGCTGTTAAGAGGTGGTTATTTTGAGAGAAAACCCTTCAGTACAGATGTGTGGGGACATATGAGAGTTAAATAAAGTTGGGGTATATAAGAGTGAAATAAAGTCTTGGGTTATCATTACCATAGTGTAGGACAGGTTGGCGTAAGGCAGGCATTTTTTTCATTTTGGTGGGCATTCGTTATTTCTTTTGCTTGATGGATCAAGTTTGCGTCCCCTCCCTTCCCGCTTGTTAAGGTAGATAAGACTGTGCAGCAGTATGAGGAATTTAAATTTTGAATGAAATCTTGATGTCTAAACGCAGTATTATCCTCCCCTCCCTTCCTCTTCCCAGCTACAAAAAACATGTTCAGAGTGAATGTTCCTTCTCCTTCCCACCCCAGTAAGTGACTGATTGAGGAACATTATGCTGCAAAAATTGGATGGGTAAAATTGCTGTAAACAGGGGTGGGTATAACTATATTCATCATATGGCTTTTCCTATTCATTCTATGGACATTCATACTACTAAAGAAGGATTTGGGGGGAGTTGCAGCAGTTGGGAGTATTGACATACTAACTTTGACAGAAGAGCGTGAGGCAGTTAACTTGGTCATCGCTCCAATGGGTGGGTTCAAGTTGGATGGAATAAATGCAATAAAGGAGCCCGTCGACTCCATCCACCTCTGAGTCCTCCTGCACGGTCCTTTCTAGGAATCGTACAATCCTAGAGCACTATGATGGGAAGGGACCTCCAGAGGTCATCCAGTCCAGTCCCCTGCCCTCACGGCAGGACCAAGCACCATCTAGATCATCCCCGACCGATAGGTGTCTGTCTAATCTGCTCTTACATATCTCCAGGGATGGAGATTCCACAACTCCCTGGGCAATTTATTCCAGTGTTTCACCACCCTGACAGTTTGGAACTTTTTCCTCATGTCCAACCTAAACCTCCCTTGCTGCAGTTTAAGCCCATTGCTTCTTGTTCTATCCTCAGAGGCCAAGGAGAACAATTTTTCTCCCTCCTTGTGACACCCTTTCAGATACTTGAAAACCACTCTCATGTTCCCTCTCAGTCTTCTCCTTCCCAAACTAAACAAGCCCAATTCCTTTAGCCTTCCCTCGTAGCTCGTGTTCTCCAGACTTTTCATACTTTTTGTTGCTCTTCTCTGGACCTTCTCCAATTTCTCCACATCTTTCTTGAAATGTGGTGCCCAGAACTGGACACAAGACTCCAACTGAGGCCTAATCAGTGCAGAGTAGAGCGGAAAAATGACTTCTCGTGTCTTGTTCACAACACTCCTGTGAATGCAGCCCAGGATCCTGTTTGCTTTTTTAGCAACAGTGTCACACTATTGACTCATATTCGGCTTGTGGTCCCCTTTGACCCCTAGATCCCTTTCTGTCGTACTCCTTCCTAGACAGTCACTTCCCATTCTGTATGTGAGACACTTAAGGGGACCATCAGCCCTGTTTTTAACGGGACGTTTCCTTATTTAGGTCCTTTTATCGGGGTCGCACCTTTTCTTTTTTCAAAAAAATAGGCAAATTGTCCCATATTTTGTGCTCCTACCCTCCCCCTGCTGGTCGGCCCAGCCGCAGCGGCCTCCGGTGTGTGGCTGGCAGGTGGGTGTGGCAGGCAGTGGCCAGCAGGTGGTGCTCTCAGGCAGGGCACAAAGGCAGCAAGTCGCCAGTGTAGTCATGGCGGGGCGAGGGGGTGAGGATGAATGAGGGGGAGTGTTACCCCTTCCACTGCAAACCACAAAGCAGGGTATCTCAAGGGGAAGGTTACACCAGCCTTTTCCAGTCACAGAGCTAAGGCTGGAACCCCAGCTCCTGCAGTGGGGCTGAAATTTTGATCCTGAGCAGCACCTCCCACACTGAATTCTCAGCACCCCACAGACTGTAGCCCTGATCCATGGTGCCCCCCTGAATTCCCAGCAACCCCCAGGCTGCAGCTCCGATCTGCAGCATACCCCTCCTCTAGGGACTGAAGCCCCAAGCTTTGGAAACCCCAGTGGGGCTGAAAGCAGGAGGTAAGTTGCTCTGCTGGGGTATGTCTAGACTACAGGGTTTTGTCGACAGAAGTTAAAGCTTCTGTCGACAAAGAGCGTCTAGACGACATCCAGTTCTGTCGACAAAGCAAGCCGCTTTGTCGACATGACAGTGTGGATGCAAAGGACAGTGTAGATGCAATAATGCCTTCTATCGACAGAACTCTGTCGACAAAAGGCGTTATTCCTCGTAGAATGAGGTTTACATACATCGACAAAACTGCTGAGTTTTGTCGACATTATGTCGACATAACTCAAAGGCAGTGTGGACACAGGTATAGTTTTGTCGACAAAAGTCCACTTTTGTCGACAAAACCCTGTATTCTAGACACACCCCGGAATTCCTGGTACTCCCCAAATTGTACGCCCCCCCACACTGAAGATAGGAGCAGCAGGGCTGAATCCTGGATCCCTGGTGCTTTGCAGAGTACATTTTGGGGAACCCTGGTCGACATGATGGCACTACAGCTAAACCAGAGCTGACCTGACCAACCCCCATACTTAGACACAGCCTTCCCTGACTGGAAGCCTTCTGGCCACAGGGCTGTAGCTTGGTTGGCATAACTATTGCTTCCTGGTTGCGTTTCAGGATAGATCAAGCCTCTGGTCACATGATCAGTCTGACTTTGGAAAGTCACCTGTCTATGGGGATGGGAGGTTGTAAACCCAAGAATGGACTGAAATCCACTTCCCTCTTTCCCCTCTCATAACCACCACCGCAACCCTCATGTTGCCGGAGGAGCCCCTCGCTCTTTCAACGATGACCAAAATGATCGGAGAAAGGAGGAATCCCCAAAGGATCCTACAGCCCTTAGCTGCGTGAATGCTGGAAAAGTGTCGGATTAGCATCGGGTCTGCAGCTTCCCACAAAAGGGAGCCCAGACAGGTGCATGAGAGGTTTCAGTGATATTTGAGTTCCATGTCACATCCAAGGAAACCCATCCCTCATGGGCTATAGAAAAGCAGGCCTAAGAAAGAGCAGGGAATGTCTCTCAAAATTAGAACATGAGAATGGTCAAACTGGGTGAAACCAAGGGTCCATCTAGCTCAAAATCCTGTCCCTTAGGTTGTGTTTAAACAGTGACAACCAATGTCAAACAAGAGGTGGAAACTTTAGTCATATGTTAGCTTAAGGCTTTTCTTAACCTGTGTTTTGAGTTCTAGATCCAGAAATCAGACTGAACCTAGGAGTTTTATCCAAGCATTTTTTAAACTTGGGAGCATTTCATTGTCTTCTTACTACAAAATAGAATTGGCATTGGTTCTGTTCTTCTGTTATTTTAGCGGATCCACTCAGCTGTTTCATGCAAGGAACAGAGATTTCAATTGAGAGCAAATGTTCTGTCGGAATTGGTTTCCTTTGTAATGGGATATTCCCTTTTTTCTCTTTCTTTGGCTAGGTCTATGCTGCAATGTTAAATCGGAAAAAGAAACGCAATTTGCGGTATGCAAATTGTGTATCTTTTTCCGATTTCTTTGGCTTTCCAATTTATTTATACACGGCACCAAATGTCAAAAGAAAGTGTTCTTTTGACACATCCCTTATTCCTCGTAAGCATCTGCATTTCCGTTGCAGTAATACCTGATTCATTCTCACCAAGCAAGGTGCTTGCTGTCCAGAGAGTTGTTTGTAAAGGGCCTATTCAGGCTAATGAGGCATTAGGGAAAACATTCGTCCTTAGGAGAAACTTATCTGCCACCCGGTGAGCCTGGTTGTTGTGACTCTCCAAGGGCAGTGGACCAAGTTCTAGATGCCACCTGTGGTTTTCCACACCCTGGTCTGGGAGCCATGGTTTGAGACAAAGGCGCCCCAAGCTAGGCTTCATCTATTTAAGGCAGGGAGTGATCTCATTGGTTCTTCTTCATTCCCCAGGCAAGAGGGCTCTTACAAAGACCCGAGGAACAAAGATTGACCTGGCAGGAAGAAGTGCTGGACCCAGGCAAAAGGGATTTTTGCCCTGTGCATGGAAATCTAAGAGATCCAAGCAGCAAAGCAAATGCAGTGAGTGCCTTGAGAATCTGCCAGTTTCCTGGTATCATCCATCAGGGTGAGAAACTGCTTGTGCATTGTCAGTCTAAACAAAGCGTTACGCTTTCTTTGCATTTTTGTGCATTTCCCAGTAATCTTCTCGGAGCAGTTTGCTACCACTTATACTCGCTTAAAATCTACCCTTCGTGGTTAAGAAACTTGTTTGTAGTTTAACCTAAAGCAGTGTGCCTTGCCGTGACATGTCGGGGGAAGATCTCTGGGTAGCACAAGTGGGCATGACCCTCTCCACAGGTAGCAAACTATTACTGCTCAGTGTTTTCCAAAGGCCTAGATTGTGCAGTACTGCTGACCCAGGCTGGGGAATTGGTGGCTATTGTTATTGTAGCTTCTTGGTTGTTAGTTCATGCAGAGATTGGTCTGAGATTCTGCATGTACCTGCATCTCGGTGCATCCCTCCCTAAGTGAACGCTGGAAAAGTGTCGGATTAGCAGCGGGGCTGCAGCTTGCTACAGCAGCACAGCATGAAAGGGCATCCAGATGGAATCAGAGGTTTCAGTGGTACTTAAGTTCCATGTGACATCCAAGGAAACCCATCCCTCGTGGGCTATAGCAAACCAGGCCTAAGAAAGAGCAGGGAATGTCTCTCAAAATTAGAACATAAGAATGGTCAAACTGGGTCAAACCAAGGGTCCATCTAGCCCAGAATCCTGTCTGCCAACAAAAGACAACGCAAGGTGCCCTGGAGGAAATGAACAGAACTGGCAACCATCAAACAGTCCATTCCTGGTTCCCTATTCCCGTCTGTCCTCTAGCGCAGAATTACTCCCTGAGAGCAGTGAGTTTGATGGACATTGTTATTTTGACTGTGGAAGACATTTTATAACGAGCCAAGGTGGGTGAAGTGATTGACTAGAGAATTCATCATCACTAAGCCTCATGATATTGGCTGCAATAGAACTGAAAAGCAACTGGACAGGTTTGTGCATGTCACCGAATTGATACTTCCCCACGAACCCACTTCTCCTCACCAGCCAGCCCCGGCTGGATAAGGCGTCGTTGTAAAAGTAGAGAGAAGATGGGGCAAGCCTATCGTTAGCTCACTGTGGTCGCGCACTGCACCGTCGTGGACCTGATACTCATGAGCCAGATCCGAAGTCCTTTGCAGTGAAGGGAAAGACTTCTTGAAGGGGCAGTCCATGGATTTTTGTGTCATTCCCCAGATGGAAAAAGGCAACAGTTATTTTCTCTTAAGATGATATGGGATCTCATTTCCCCTGGTCACTCTCATCATAAACAGACCACACTCATATTCCACAACACAGAGATCCGGGGGGAACCTCGATATGCTGTCACACACAGTTAGCAAGATCTCCAGTTGAAGCAATATATATATATATATATATATATATATATATATATATATATATATATATATATATATATATATATATATATGTATATAAAAATTACCAGAGAGATAAACATTCCCTGTCCACACTGAAGAACAGCCAGCCAAGACCTCAAAAAGTAAGAGCAAAATGTTATTTAGGTCCATCAGAATCAGGAAGCTGGTTAAACAACCAGTGGGGCCACTAGATGATCGAGATGCACTCAAACACGGTAAGGTCATTGTGGAGAAACTACAATTCTTTGCTTGGGGCTTCACAGCTGAGGCTGTGAGGGAGATTCCCAAACCTGAGCCATTCTTTGTAGGTGAGAAATCCATGGAATGGTCCCCAACTGAGGTGTCATAAAACGAGATTTTGGAACCTTTGCTATTTCCGCGAAGAGAATGTTGAGAGCAAGTTAGACCATAGGGCACTAAAGCGGAGATTTTCAAAGGCACCTATAAGGATTAGGGTCCCAAATGCATTTAATATTCAAGACCAGTTGGGTGCCTAATTCCCTTAGTGTCCTTAAAAAAATCACAGTTGCACTTGTGCAAACCCACAAAAAACTGGTGCAAATCACACTTGGGAGGGAAGAATCCCAAGCATTGCTACAGGCTGGGGGTCGACTGGCTAAGCAGCAGTTCTGCAGAAAAAGACCTGGGGATTATAGTGGAGGAGAAGCTGGAGATGAGTCACCAGGGCGCCCTGGTAGCCAAGAAGGGGAATGGCACATTGGGGTGCATTAGGAGGAGCATTGCCAGCAGATCTAGAGAAGTGATTATTCCCCTTTATTTGGCTCTGGGAAGGCCACATCTGGAATGTTGTGTCCAGTTCTGGGCCCCTCACTACAGAAAGTATGTGGACACATTGGAGAGGGTCCAGAGGGGGGTGACCAAAATGTTTCAGGGGCTGGAGGGGAGGCTGAGGGATTTGGGTCTGTTTAGTCTGCAGAAGAGAAGAGTGAGGGGGGATTTGAGAGCAGCCTTCAACTTTCCTCAGGGGGGTTTCAAAGAGGCTGGAGAGAGGCTGTTCTCAGTGGGGCCAGAACAAGGAGCAATGGGCTCAAGTTGCAGTGGGGGAAATCTAGGTTGCATATTAGGAAAAGCAAGTTCCCTGGGTGAGTGGGAAGCACTGGGTTCCCTAGGGAGGGGTGGAATCTCCATCCCTAGAGGTGTTTAAGTCTCGGCTTGACCAAGCCCTGGCTGGGATGGTTGAGTTGGGGTTGGTCCTGCTTTGGGCCGGGGGTTGGACTCGAGGCATCCTGAGGTCTCTGCCAGCCCCAGGATTCAATAATTGAATAACTAAGATAAGGAAACAGCCCGGGGTGTATGTCTGCTGTGATGCAGGACAGCTGTGCCGACAGTCAGGAAAACCACCACCTCTTGGGTATGTCAGTTCATGCATGATAGAGCATGTCTGTCCTGCATCTAGGCAGTGCGATTTCCTGCTCCGGGAGAGCCACACACGCAATCTCTTGAGCTCAAAATAACAGTGTGGCCCCAGCAGCTCAGACTAAGTGCTGAGCCAATCCCATCTGAGATCCTAGGGACTGAGACAAGTAGATCTACAATGCAACTGCCTGAGCTGCTGTGTTCACACGGCTAATTTTATCCTCTTCACTGGAGGAAATCTAAGAGATGTCTGTCTACCCAAGAAGAGAATTTCACCTCTCACAGGTAGAAGTAACCAGGGGTGAACTCAAAAAGTCTTGCCCTTCCATTCTACTGATTTTTATTATCTCTTCTCTATTTGCTGATCTGACCCTAATAAGAAGAAAATATTTGTATCCTCCAGCCTATAGGTCTGCATTTCATGTTTACAAGATGTTAAGGGAGTTAGATGGGAACTTTCTGTAATACCATCGGTTCACATCCATTGGAAGCCCGACCCATTTACTACTCGAGTCTGTCACTGTTTAAAGACAACTTGATGTTTCTAGTGGAAAGATGGGGTGGTGGGAGGTCCCCTACTCCAATTCCCAGAGGGCATGTCTACACTACAGTGCTATTTCAAATTAACTTAATTAGAAATTGTTAATTCAAATTAAGCTAATTTGAAATAATGCATCTATGCACAAAAAGTATTTCGAAATAGCGCGTTCACACTGAGCCGAAGTTAAGGCTGGCCGGAACCAGTGCCGACAGGGCATCAGAGTAGGACTTCAGTGTGTGGGGCTGCTGCCTGAGGCTAACTGAGCTCCATGCTTAAAGGGACCCGACCCCCACCCCGGACAGACAGTTCTTAGGGTTCCCTGCTTGCTTGTCCAACTCGATGAGGGACAGCAAAGCAGTCCTGGCTTGGAGTCCCTGAGTTCCCGCACTCGGGACACCACAGCACTAGGTCACATGGAGCCAGAGCTGCCCCTGGGCACGCCGGTGTGTCTCGTGGGGTCGTTGCCATCAACGCAGCTGATCATAGAACCATAGAACTGGAAGAGACCTCAGACGGTCATCAAGTCCAGCCCCCTGCTCTAGGCAGGACCAATCCCAACTAATTGGATGCTGCAGGCTGCCATCTGGGGGGCCCATCGTGGGGCTGTCAGGATCCAGGAGGCCCTGCAGGAGAGCATCCACCCCGAGGAGCCCTCAGAGCCTCCTCGGTCCTCCCCACCAGGGGCTTGAGCCCCATTCCTCCCTCACGTCCTTCCACTTACCCCTCCCTACCCCCCTTCCTAAAAGACACGTATGTTCAAAAATAGAAACTGGGTTATTTGAACAAAACTGGGGGGGAATGAACCTCTGGGGAGACTGGGAAAAGGAGGTGGGAGAAGGGAAGAGAGAGGGGAGGGGGAAACCTGGGAGGAGGGAGCTGGAAGGGGGAAGAAGGGGGAGGGGAAGCTCAGGGTTGGGGGTCTCACCGGACGAACTTGACTTTCATGCAAACCTGCTCCTGGGTTGGCATGTGGCCTTTGGTGGCCAGGCTGGCAGCTCTCCTGCCATAGACGGCCATTTTCCTCCATGTAGTGTGGAGATCATGGAAGGTGGGAGCATCCCCCCAAACCTGAATAAGGTCCATGATCTCCACCCTGGACCAGGAAGGCGCCCACCTTCTCCAGCCCCTGTCAGGCTCCTGGGAGCTGGCAGACTGCTCCTGAGGGGCGGTGGAGGGCTGGCTGCCAGTGACTTGCTGGCTCATGTTTTGGGGCCACTGGGTCAGAGGCCCGGGTGGCCACTGCTGGCTCTGGGCTGGCAGGCTTGGAGCTGGCACAGGCCCTGTGGCCAGGGTCTACCCCTTTAATGTCTCCGGGGCTGGGGGAAAGGAGAGGAAGTTTTCCTGGTTGTGCCGAGAGTGGCCACCAGGGCTCCCTGGGAAGGGCCGGAGGCCCCCTATTTCGAATGAAGTGTCTACACAGCACTGCATTCCAAATAGCTATTTCGAATTTGGTGTTACTCCTTGTAGAATGAGGTTTACCAAATTCGAATTAAGAGCTCCACTATTTTGAATTAATTTCGAAATAGCGGTTTGCATGTATAGAGGCTATTAAAGTTAATTTGAAATAACTGCTGTTATTTCGAATTAACTTTGCAGTGTAGACATAGACGTGTAACTGACGTCACAATCTGCCTGCAATTACTTCCTCAATAGTTCATGGATTTCTTTTCCTAGCTACAGACGATGGAGAAAGCAGAAGGAAGAAACCGAACACCTATTGCTGAATTTATCCTCCTAGGATTTGGGGATGTCGGCGAACTGCAGCCTCTGCTCTTCCCCGTGTTTCTGTTGATCTACTTTGTGACTGTGGCCGGGAACCTCCTCATCATTGCGCTCATTGTCGCTTATCGGCCCCTTCACATTCCCATGTACTTCTTCCTGGGGAACTTAGCCTGTGTGGAAACTTGCTACAGCTCCACCATCCTGCCCCGGCTGCTGGCCAGTCTCCTCACCGGGAACAGAGCCATCTCTGTTAAGGGCTGCTTTGTGCAATCACATTTTTTTGGTGTCATGTCAGCTATAGAAAATCTGCTGCTCGCGGCCATGTCTTACGACCGGTACGTAGCGATCTGCCAGCCCCTCCGTTATACTGCACTGATGACCGGCCGGGTGTGTTGTCAGCTGGTGGCCGGGGCCTGGATCAGTAGCTTCCTGGGTTGCACCGTAGTAGACATTTTCTTGTGGCAATTAACGTTCTGTGATTCCAATGAAATTGACCATTCCTTTTGTGATTTTTCACCCATTTCAAAGTTGTCTTATGACGACTCCTTCATTCTGCATCTGCTGGCATTTATTGTTGCTGCCCTGTGGACTCTTGTGCCCTGTCTACTGACTCTGGCATCCTACGTTGGTATCATCATCATGATCCTGAGAATCTCTTCCAGCACCGGGAGGCAAAAGGCCTTTTCCACCTGCTCCTCCCACCTCATTGTGGTGACACTGTACTATGGGATTGTGATCGCTGTCTATGTGGTTCCATCTGTGAACGCTTCCAACGTCCTTCACAAAACATTCTCCGTCTTCTACACGGTCCTGACTCCCATGATCAACCCCGTCATCTACTGCCTGAGAAACAAGGAGGTCAAGGAGTGTCTGAGAAAAGCCGTTCATAGAGTGGTTGCTCTTAGAAACAGGATTAGAATCTACAAGGATAAAAGGTAGCAGTTGGTTCATATGAGAGCATGAGAATAGATTTCCCTTCTTGACCTTCCTTCCTTCCTTCCAGACTGTATTGATTTTTCGGGATACCATAGATATCCTAGAAAATAAAACACCACATCCAAGGAACATGTCCGCTTTTTCAAAACGTTTTTCAAAAAAGCGGACACGCTTTTTCACCATCCCTGTGAACCTTGTTCTATGAGGAAGAAGGGATGTGTCGAAAGAGCACTTTTTTCTGAAATCTGATGCGTGTACATGTGGTAAATTTCAGAAAAGCCTTTTTTGAAAGTAAATTGGAATTGCCATACTTTTCCGATTTAAGGGTGCATTCTAGACATAGCCTTTCTTTCTTTCTTTCTTTCTTTCTTTCTTTCTTTCTTTCTTTCTTTCTTTCTTTCTTTCTTTCTTTCTTTCTTTCTTTCTTTCTTTCTTTCTTTCTTTCTTTCTTTCTTTCTTTCTTTCTTTCTTTCCATTGTAAGAAACATTCTGTATGGAAAGTGGAATTTTTTCCAGGCACTTGTTTCAGAAAATACTCTGCTGATAATGGACAATAATACTCGCAGATAACGGACGTTATCCTGAAATAGCACAGCTGTGTTGTTGTAACCTTGAAATTCTAACGTGTTGGACATTGACATCCTTTCAGCCACTTTGAAATCTTGCATGAGGACTGGATCTGAGGGGTAAATTTTCACAGGCACCTGTATGTCCGCAACTGTAGGAGGTGGCTAAGCCTTGCTTCTCTTCCTTTGTCAGGTCAATGAATGGTAATTTCGCAAGGGGAGCTAAGGCTGAGATTTCAAAACTCCCCCAAAGGTTTTGGTGTTGACAGCCATCCCAGTGGAAGTAAAATCCTGCCTGTGTCTCCACGGTAACAGAACTACTCTACATGCCTGAATACTCCCAAATAGGGGGCCCATAGAATGCTGTGTTGTCTCATCTTCTTGAGGGCCTCACCTCCAGGTACAATCTAAAAAAAGGGACTGGAAGCACAATGAACAAAAAGTTAGAACTTGTTGGAAAACTAGAAATCAAAACAGTGATATGGGCCAGGAGATGTCTCTTCCCTGCATCGTCAAATAAACGGCTGCTGTCTACATTCATGCCATCCACCTTCATCTTTCCCTCTCCATAGCCACCCCCTTGTCAGAGAAAAAGGACCTCTCTCTTTCAAGAATTGTTGCATACTAGGGTGTTGAGCATCAAAACATCAAAGCATCAAAACACAGATTATGAAATTAAAATACTAAGGTTATGTTTCTACTCTCTTTGACATTCAAAGGCAGTTAGGTGCCCAACACACTTTGGCTCATTTAAATATCACAGTGCATGTCAACAAATACATTTAAATCACACTCATATGGCAACTTAGGGGTCGTCTTGGCCTGTGATTGGAGATGTAGGTCCAAAATAATAGAATCATAGAGCTGGAAGAGACCTCAAGAGTCATAAGGTCCAGCCTCTACCCAAAGCAGGACCAATCTCAACTAAATCAACCCAGCCAGGGCTTTGTCAAGCCAGGACTTAAAAACTTCTAGGGATATAGATTCCTCCACCTCCCTAGAGAAACCATCCCGGTGCTTCCCCTCCCACCTAGGGAAATCGTTTTTCCCAAGATCCAACCTAGACCTCTCCCACTGTAACTTGAGACCATTGTTCCTCATTCTGGCATCTCTCACTACTGAGAACAACCTCTCTCCAGCCTCTTTGGAACCCCCTTAAGAGAATTGAAGGCTGCTATCAAATCCCCCCTCACTCTTCTCTTCTGCAGATTAAAACAAGCCCAAATCCCTCAGCCTCTCCTCATAGGTTATGCGCTCCAGCCTCCGAATCATTGTGGTTGCCCTCTGATGGACCCTCTCCAATGCATCCACATGTTTTCTCTAGTGAAGGCCCCAGAACTGGACATAATACTCCAGATGTGGTCTCCCCTGTGCTGAATAAAGGGGAGTAGAAATCAGACAGAATTTTAGCTCTGAATTTTTTTCACTTGGGAACTTTTTGTTTTCTTCCTTTTATAAAGTAGAATTGACATTGGTTCCAATCTCTAGTCTAGTAGATTTTATCAGCTGAAAAGGCATTTCAGTTGAGATCAAATATTGTGTCTGCCTCAATGTCATTAGAAATAAGACGATCTCCTTTATTTCTTTCTGTATCTTTTCAGTCAGTAGTTCTCCTGTCTCTGTATATTCCCTTTGGAATTCATGGTTCTCCATAATTTCCCCATTGAGGGTAGTATAACACCGTGCTTATATCATGGTTTTCTCTTTCTAAAACTTAATATGATCTTTCCTCTGTGCAATAAATTTCAAATTCTCAAGACCAGAAAAAAATCAAGGGAGATTACATTTTTCTAATAAGAGGAAGATATTACCACCCAGGAGCTACACTAACTTCTGTAAAAACTTAAAAAACAACAAATAGTCTAGCAGCACCCTAAAGACTAATAAAACATTGATTTCTGTGAAAGGGATGAAAATCACAATAAACCATGAAGTGTTGCAGGATCCAGATATCCAAGAGGGATTTCAAAACTCAGTTGACTGAGATTACTGGAGATTGTCAATGGTAGAAGCAAATGCATAATATAATGGAAAGAGTAAAGTATATCTCAGAAAATTGAAAAAAGGTTTAGAATCCAGGTGGAGCTGTCAATAGGTCACCATTGTGCAAGGTGAAGCAACACAAGTTTACAACAATCCCAAAAAGTTCACATGTAGCCAGGCACCATGACAGAAAGATTATGATTACTAGTTCCATCCAGGTGACACTGAAACATATTCTATAGAGTCATATTATTATGACATGATTACAGAATAATGCTGAAGCTCTTTGTGTAGGATGGATCATTGGAGGTATTTCTGCAAAAGTTATGAGTCGCTACATACGATTCTCCTATTTTTATGCATGCATCATTTTTATCTCTAGATAGGTATGAATATTGACCACGTATTGAAATTTCAAATGCAGCTAAACCTGATGAACTCCCAGTAGGCAAGACGCTTTGTAGTCCAGGTAGCTGTTTATGAAAGTCGTATTCATGGTAATGAGCCACTAGGGAAACCAATAGTCCTTAGGAAAAGATTATTTCCCATCTGGTAAAACCTCTTGGGAACTGGGAAAACTCCAGAGAACCTGTAATTAATGGTTGCTAGGACTCTCCAAGGGCAGATGACCAGACTCCGTGTCTCCGGACTCTATCTTGGGATGTCCGTATTTTTCCACACAATTGTCTGGGAACCAAATCCTAAGGCTATATAAGGCAGGGAGTGATCTCATTGGTTCTTCTTCATGCCCCACACAAGAGCTCTCCTCCAAAGACCTGAAAAACAAAGACCAAACTAGGTGACGTGCCGGACCCAGGCTAAACGATTTCTAGCCTGAGAATGTTCACCTGAGAAACCCAAACAGCGTGCGCCTGGAGAACTTCTCAGTTTGTTGGTACCGCCAGTCAGGGTGAGGAATGGCTCATGCATTGTCAGTCTAACCGGAGCATTGTGCTCTGTTTGCCTTTGTGTGTATTTTCGGATAGTCGGCTCAGATCTGCTTACTAATCCTTATCATCACCTCACATTTGTCTTTTCTAGTTATTAATCTTGTTTGTAGTTGTTCCTAAACCCGTGTGTCTTTAGTGAGGGGTCTGGGGAAAGAGCTCAGCTTAGTTAGCATGAGTGTGCGAGCTCCTCTCCACATTGAGGGAGGGGTGAGCCAAGTAACAAAATCCTACTGATTGGGGCTGGCTGGTATAGTACTTCTGACCCGAACTGTGGAGCTGCTGTTGATCACTACTGTAGCTTCTCTTTTGTTGGTTCATAGAATTATAGAATCCCAGGGCTGGCAGAGACCTCAGGAGTCATTGAGTCCAGCCCCCGCCCAAAGCAGGACCAACCCAACTCAATCATCCCAGCCAGGGCTTTCTCAAGCCGGGACATTCCCTAGGGAACCCCATTCCAGTACTTCACCATCTTCCTAGGGAAATAGTTTTTCCTAATGTCCAACCTAGACCTTCCCCGCTGCAACTTGAGACCATTGCTCCTCATTCTGCCATCTGTCACTACTGTTAACATCCACTTTCCATACTCTTTGGAACCCTCCTTGTGGAAGTTGAAGACTGCTCTCAAATCCCCCCTCACTCTTCTCTTCTGCAGACTAAATAAGCCCCGATCCTTCAGCCTCTCCTCATAGGTCATGCACTCCAGCCCCCAAATCATTTTGGTTGCCTTCCGCTGGACCCTCTCCAATGCGTCCACGTCCTTTCTGTAGTGGGGATCACAGAACTGGACCCAATACTCCAGATGTGGCCTTACCAGTGCTGAATAAAGGGGAATCATCACTTCTCTAGACCTACTGGAGATGCTCTTTCGAATGCGCCCTAATATGCAATTAGCCTTCTGCACTACAAGGGACCCCTCTTGACTCATATCCAACTTCTCATCCATTGTCATCCCCACGTCCTTTACTGCAGAACTGCTACTTAGCCAGTCGGTCCCCAGCCTGTACCAATGCTTGAGATTCTTCCATCCCAACTGCAGGACTTGAACTTGTCCTTGTTGAACCTCATCAGATTTCTTGTGGCCCAATCCTCTAATCTGTCTAGGTCACTCTGGACCCTATCCCTGCCCTCCAACATATCGCCCTCTCCCCCTAGCTTCATGTCTTCCGTACACTTGCTGAGGGTGCAATCCATCCCCTCCTCCGGGTCACTAATAAAGATGTTGAAGAAAACTGGCCCTAGAACTGATCTTTGGGGCACTCTTCTAGAAACCGACCGCCAACCTGACACAGAGCTGGTTATCACTATCTGTTGGGTCCAACAATCTAGCCAGTTTTCTGTCCACCTTGCAGTCCATTTATCCAATCCATACTCATTTAACTTGTTGGCAAGAATACTGTGGATTTTCCTTCTTCCCTTTCTTAAAAATGGGCACTACATTTGCCTTTTTCCAAACATCCAGGATCTCTCCCGATGTCCACAAGTTTTCTAAGATATTGACCAAAGGCTCCTCAATGACATTTACCAATTCCCTCAGTTCATGCAGAGGCTGGTCAGAGAGCCGCTTGTACCCACATCTGGCTGTGTCCTTGCCTATGTGAATGCCGGAGGTAGTATAGGTGTATAGCAGCCCAGGCTGCTGGGTCAGAGGGTTCACTGGGACTCCAGTTCCAGCTAGCATCCAGGGGAATCCATCACAGATAGGTTATATAAAAACATGCCTAAGAAAGAGCAATGAATGGCTCTCACAATGAGAAGGTAAGAAGTTCTTTGCTGGATTGACCATCCTGCTTTCTGATGGAGGTCAACGCTAGGAGCTTCACAGCAACTGAACAGAACAGGTAATCGTGAAATGATCTTGTCCGTATTACCCATCCCCCGTGTTTCCTCTAGCATCTCATTCCTGGTGTGTAACAATGACCTTTGCTCTTTGGGCTTGGGCTGATATTTTAGAGGGAATCAAAGTGGATAAAGTGATTTACTAGAGACTAAATCAAAGATCAGCCAAGTTGTATGGGTCTTAATATAATTCATTGGAGACGGGTATCTGATGGAATGGCTTGTGCACCTCCTCAGATCAGGACTTCTCCACAAGTCAACTTCCCATCACCCCCCAATTCCCTACTGGATAACGTTTCATCCCGTAAGGAGAGAAAAGAGGGTCCCAACCATTATTGATCTGACTAAGGCTCGCACGCTCCGACATGGTGGAGCTGATAATCATGAGCCAGAAACAAAATTCTTTGCAGCTAAAGGAAACTCTCATGCCATTACTGTGAAGTCAATGGGGTTTTGTCTCAAACCCCATATGGGGCAAAGGCAAAAATGATTTTCTCTATGTCTAGTGTGGATTAACAGGTGTGTGTCCCCTCCCACTCTCAGAATAAACTGAGTCGGAATATATTCACATTTTAAAATACATAAATTGACCTTCACCTTTCCCATTCAACATTCCGAGCATACTGCCAATAACCCCTTTAACTGCACGATTGTTGCTATTGCATAATTATTTAATTGTATTTGATTTAGTTACTTTAATTTAATTGCACAATCATTACTTAATTGTATTATTATTATACAGGATTATCAAGGTAATGTGATATAAGTTTTAAAATTTACTGGAGGGGATAGAAGAACATGTTAGGCCTTTTAGAACTCACTCCTCGAAGAATTCATTGTAAGCGTGATCGAGAAGTACAATTTGGAAAGGCATCGAGCCGTCCAAAACCACCTATCACTGAACTTTGAAAGAACAAAATTACATAGAATAGAGGCACCTATCAGGAAGTCACAGAAACAAGGAAGAATGTAGTTGGAGGTGAATTTGGAAGAGAATTTGGTGTGTGTGTTTGTGTCAGTGTGAGACCCAGTATGTGTGTGTATGTATGACACCCTGGGAGGCAGTGTATATGTGTGTGTGTGTGTGTGTGTGTGTGTGTGTGTTGGCTGCTTGGGAAATCTATGGCTATGTCTACAGTGCACCGTTAATTCAGAATAAACTGTTCCGGAATAGTTATTCCAAAATAGCTTATTTCTAAATAGCATATCTGCACTGCAGGGAAACCTCAAACCGAGGCAGGCTTCCCTAATGTAGATGTGCTATCTCGATTTAGAGGCCCACGGGGAATAACTTAGAATGGCCCTGGTGAGGGACTATTTTGAAATAGCAGCAGTGAAGTGTCTACACACGTCTTTTTTCAAAATAGTTCTTTTGGAATAGGTGTTATTTGTCATAGAACTAGCCAATTAGCCCATCATAAGACAGGATTTTCAGGTCTCTCCTCCACGTCTCTCTCTCTTTCCTTCTCCTACTGCCTCCCCCCCCCTCTCAGCTCTCCTCCACCTCCTGCCTCTCTCTCCGATTCTCTCATTCTCTTCTCCTCCCCCTCCTGCCTCTCACTCGGGGGACCGCGGCACTCAAACGGTCGCTTGCGCCACTCGCTTCCACGTGATGGCCTGGCTGAGCAGCACAGAAGTCAGCCGATCACCACGGCGGGAAGCGAAGGACGTGACTCAGGCTACAGCACCGCCCAGAGGCAACAGCCAGCATTTCAGCGTTAGAGAGTCACAGACATTGGACTACTATATATATGATGAGGTTTACAGAAGTCGGAATAATCCATCCGTTATTTCAAAATTAGTTCAAAATAACGGAATGGCTGTGTAGACGCTCACATAGCTATTTTGGAATAATAGCTGTTATTCCAAAATAACTTTGCTGTGTAGACACCCCCTGAGAGACTTCCACTGTTAATTGAGGACTTCATTGTTCTAGTGGAGACATGCGGTGGTAATAGGTTAACTACTCCAGATCTCTGCCAGTTGGATCCATTGCAGAAGCTGGCTGTGTGAACTCCTTCTATATTTCATGGTTTATATTTCTAGACGCCTACGATGGAGAAAGTGGAAGGAAGAAACCAAACGCCCGTTTCCGAATTTCTCCTCTTAGGGTTTGGGAATGACCCTGAACTGCAGCCCCTTCTCTTCCTCGTGTTTCTAATGATCTACCTTGCGACTGTGGCTGGCAACATCCTCATCTTTGTCCTAGTTCTGACTGATCGGCAGCTGCACACTCCCATGTACTTCCTACTGCAGAACTTGGCCTGTGTGGAGCTCTGCTTCTCCTCCACCATCCTGCCCCGGCTGCTGGCCAGTCTCCTGACGGGGGACAGGACCATCTCTGTTAACAGCTGCCTGGTGCAATTGTATTTCTTTGGTGTCCTGTCCACTACAGAAAATGTACTGCTCACGGCCATGTCCTATGACCGGTACGTAGCGATCTGCCAGCCCCTCCGTTATGCCACCCTGATGAACAGCCAGGTGGGTTGCTTGCTGGTGGCAGCTTCCTGGATAATTAGCTTTGTGATCTGTACCATAGTGCATAATTTCCAGTTCCAATTAACGTTCTGCGATGCCAATGAAATTGACCATTTCTTCTGTGAGTTCACATCCCTTCTAAAGCTGTCCTGTAGCGACACCAAGATTCTGCAAAAGGTGGCATTTGTATGCGGAGCTCTGGGGACACTTGGGCCATTTCTGCTGACCCTGGCGTCCTATGTGTACATCGTCGCTACCATCCTCAGAATCCCGTCCACCACCGGGAAGAAAAAGGCCTTTTCCACCTGCTCCTCCCACCTCCTCGTGGTTACCCTTGACTATATGATGGGCATCAATGTCTATGTAGTGCCAATAGTCAACAATGCCAAGGTACCCAAAAAAATATTCTCCATCTTCTGTACAGTAATGAGTCCGCTGGCCTATCCCATCATCTACTGCCTGCGAAACAAGGAGGTCAACAAGTCCCTGAGAAAAGCTTTCCATAAATTGGTTGCTCTCAGAAACGGGCAGAAAATCTGAAAGGACAAATTTTAGCCCATGATATATTGGCAATGAACGTATCTTGTTTTTAAGTGTTGTCTATATTTACCCACACCCACGAAATTGAACACTGTTGGTTTCCCCATCAACACTGGTCCACCGGACTGTGAGGAGTAAGGGAAGTTGATGGCAGAGTTTCTCCTATTGACCTTCTACAATAGGATTGCCAGAAAAATGTGACTCAGGGTACATTACTTCCACCAATGATATTCTAGGTTGTATTTCACATAATGGCCAGACTAGGTCAGACCAAAGGTCCATCTAGCCCAGTGTCTTCTCTGCCAACAGTGGCCAATGACAGATATCCCAGAGGGAGTGAACAAAAACAGGGAATCCTCACGTGATCCCTCCCCTGTTAGCCATTTACAGACAAATAGAGGCTAGGGACACCATTCCTACCCATCCTGGCTCATAGCCATTCATGGACCTCACCTCCATGAATTTACCGAGCTCTTTTTTGTACCCTTTTACCATCCTGGTCTTCACAACCTCCTTTGGCAAGGAGTTCCACAGGTTGACTGTGTGCTGTGTGAAGAAAAGTCTTAAGAAGTTGACTTTTCCCCCCAGAACTAGCCTTAAACTTAACCAGTTAGTGTGTGCGTGTATGTCTTTCCTTCCTTCCTTCTTTCCCTCCTTCCTTCCTTCCTGGCATTCACTATTTATACACAATTGTGTATACAAAATTTGATAATGTTGGAGACATTCTTTATGAACAGTTTATGGGCTCATTTGCAGGCACAAAATTTCAGGAAAACAATTCTGCTTCATGCATGAACATTAGCGTCCTGATTCCACAAGGAGGTTGAACGATTGTCCGTCTCTTACATTCCCACTGGCACCTATGACATTCCTAGTCCACTGATTAGGGCTTTCTGTTTTCAATTATGCCTCTGAAAATTAGGTGAAAAATGATGCCTGGATTGTCTGATATAGGCCTCTTTCCCTGAGACACAAATGGGCTATGCACATGAAGATATTTATTACCAAATTTGAACTAAAATGAATGAACTAAAAACGTCTCACTCAGGTCACTGGAGGGTTTGGGGTTTTTTTGGTTCTTCCTCCAATTTTTGCCAAAATGTATCATTTCTGTGGTTTCCTAGCAACCATTCCTCCCCGACCTCCTCCACCCCACCCTCCTGCAGGGTCATATCATCAATATAGACCGAGGTGTATATAATTGGGTAGCTGAGGTACCACACTTTGCTTGGAGGAAGGGTTGATTTATTTCGCCCAAAGTGATTCATGAACTTTTCTCAAATTAGCGGAATATTTTCTGCCAGAAAAACCAATCCATTTCATTCAGGACTTAGAGGCTAGGCCTGAGCCCCTCCCCCATTTTGGCATATTACCTGGTGATGAGAGAGACGTAAAGGATTTTTCTGGTCCTGGTTGGACGTCGGGGATCTGTGTGTAGAAATGTTCTTCGCTGCTTGTTTTGAGTCATTCAGCAGCCAGTCAGGCTAGGGTTATATTTAGGGCACAGATTCTCATGGTGTCTACACAGCAAAGTTATTTCGGAATAACGGCTGTTATTCCGAAATAACTATGCTAGCGTCTACACAGCCATTTTGTTATTTTGAAATAACGAGCAGCTTATTCTGACTTCTGTAAACCTCATTCTACGAGGAATAATGCCTCTTCCGAAATTGCTATTTTGAAATAAGGCATATGGAGATGCTCCATTTCTGCTGTTTTAAAATAGCCCCTCACCAGGGCCATTCTAAGTTATTCCTCTACATCGAGATAGCACGTCTGCATTAGAGGAGCCAGCCTCGGACTCATTTTGAGGCTTCCCTACAGTGTAAATGGGCTATTCGAAATAGGTGATTTCAGACTAACTATTCCGGAATAGCTTATTCCAAAATAAGGGTACGTGTAGACTACAGGGTTTTGTCGACAGAAGTTTTGTCGACAGATACTGTCGACAAAGCTTCTGTCGACAAAGAGCGTCTAGACTACAGCCGGTTCTGTCTACAAAGCAAGCCGCTTTGTCGACATAACAGTGTGGATGCAAAGGACAGTGTAGATGCAATAACGCCTTCAATCGACAGAACTCTGTCAACAAAAGGCGTTATTCCTCATAGAATGAGGTTTATATACGTCGATAAAGCTGCTGAGTTTTGTCGACTCTATGTCGACATAACTCAAAGGCAGTGTGGACGCAGGTATAGTTTTGTCGACAAAAGTCCACTTTTGTCGACAAAATGCTGTAGTCTAGACACACCCTAACTGTGAAGTGTAGATATAGCCTGAGCTTTTATGTCCTTGCATCTTATGGGAAGTAAAGTCCTCTCACAGTGCAACATTTGCCTGCATGTTCACTCTCTGTCATTTCTGCTTAAATTTTACATCTGGACCGTTTCCTTAATCCTTTCCAGCATCTGGAGGAAAAAGCTCTTTTCCCCCTACTCCTCCCGTCTCATCTTCATTACACTATTCTGTGGGATTCTGATTATTGTCTTTATGTTCCTGAAGTCCCACTCACTGAGGGTGTGTCTAGACTACAGGGTTTTGTCAACAAAAGTGGAGTTTTGTTAACAAAACTATACCTGCGTCTACACTACTGCTGTGCTCTGTTGACATAACGTCGACAGAAATCAGCAGTTGTCGACAGAAGCAAACCTCATTCTCCAAGGAATAACATAGTTCTGTCGACAGAAGGCGTTATTGCATCTACACTGTCATGTCAACAAAGCAGCTTGCTTTGTCGACAGAACCGGATGTAGTCTAGACGCTCTTTGTCCACAGAAGCTTTGTTGACAGTATCTGTCGACAAAGCCTCTGTCAACAAAAGCCTGTAGTCTAGACATACCCTCAGGGTATGAGAGTCCAGAACAAAGGGTACATCTAGACTACAGGTTTTTGTTGACAGAAGTTTTGTTGACAGATATTGTACATCTAGACTACGGGCTTTTGTCAACAGAAGTTTTGTCGACAGATACTGTCGACAAAGCTTCTGTCGACAAAGAGTGTCTAGACTACATCCAGTTCTGTCGACAAAGCAAGCTGCTTTGTCGACATGACAGTGTAGACGCAAAGGACAGAGTAGATTCAATAATGACTTCTGTCGACAGAACTCTGTCGACAAAAGGCGTTATTCCTCGTGGAATGAGGTTTGCCACCGTCGACAAAACTTCTGAGTTCTGTCGATGTTATGTTGACAGAACTCAGCGGCAGTGTAGACACAGGTATAGTTTTGATGACAAAAGTCCACTTTTGTCAACAAAGCCCTCTACTTTAGACACACCCAAAGTGTCTACACAGCTCTGAGTTGCCTGATCCATCCCCTCATCTTGAGAGTCTGCAAAATACAACTCTAAAGGCAGCTCTGTTAGGAGATACAAAATAGGAACCAAATTGTTCATTTCACTATGGCATATATGGTCCAACATCTCTCCTTTTATACTCATGAGACAGATAGAAAGTGCTTGATCAAGCCCTGGCTGGGATGATTGAGTTGGGGTTGGTCCTTCTTTGGACAGGGGGCTGGACTTGATGACTCCTGAGGTCTCTTCCAACTTGAGGATCTGATGAAAGCAGGGATGTTCAAAGAAGCTTCAAAGGTTAGGTGCCCAACTCCCTTTCACATCCATAAGCAATTGGGTGCCTAAATCCCTTAGGTTTCAACTTTGTCCCTGTGGCAGCATAGGTGCTGTCTTGGCCTGTGTTTGGAGTCTGAGGTCCAGAGATCAGCCTGACCTGGGAGCATTAGCCTATTATCGGTCGTGGAATCATTTCTTTGTAAATTAGAACGGACTTTGATTCTTTGGTTCTCTTACTGTAGCAGATCAACTCAGCTAATACAGCCGATGAACTGAGATTTTCATTGACATCAAAAGTTCTCTCTGCAGTCATTTAGTTTGACTAAGGGTTCCCTTTGGAATGTGACCTCTCCTTTTCTCTGTGGCATTGTCATTGGGTTCAATTGTTCTCTTTTCTCTGTTGTTTTCCCTTTGGAATCAATGGTTTTTCATGCTTTCCCCTTTGAGGTTCACACTACTTCTTCTCTCATACTGGTATTTTCTCTTTCTTAAAATAAATATTAACTTTCCGTTATGTAATGATTTCAAATTCCCACGAGCAGAAATATCAAGAGAGACTACATCCGCTCCTAGGAAGGAGAAATTACCTAGTAGGACAGATATACATTTCGGTGAAAGGGAATAAGAAAAAAATATATCAAGAAGCCAGGATCCAGAAATCAAAAGCCAGGATCAAGATCAGTCATCAAGCTAGGAACCTGCAGCTATTTTTACTGAGATAACGGACGACTATTTATCGTGGAGGAGAATGGAAAATATAGTGCAAAACTAGAACCCTTAGCCCAGAATATCTAAAGCAAGGGTGAGGATCAGGCAAGAGATCATCAGGGTGAAAGGCAAAGCTGCTCAGCTGAAATGAAATACTCTGGATGTGGAAAAGAAAAAAAAAACCTGCTCAGGCATCTACTATGTCCGAAATAATAAATTTGCTTGTTCAATCCAGGGGGAATCTCAATGAAGATCGTGTTATTTACTTGTTCCCATAACACAAGAAGGAGGGGTCACCAAATAAAATTAATAGGTGGCAGGTTTAAAACAAACAAAAAGGAGTTTTTTCTTCAGATAATCAACCTGTGGAACTCCTTGCCACAGGATGTTGCGAAGACCAGGACTTTAACAGGGTTCAAAAGAGAACTAGATAAATTCATGGAGGTTAGGTCCATCAATATTTATTAGCCAGGATGGGTAGGAATGGTGTCCCTACCCTCTGTTTGCCAGAAGCCGGGAATGGGCAACAGGGGAGGGATCACTTGATGATTCCCTGTTCTGTTCCCTCCCTCTGGGGCACCTGGCGTTGGCCACTGTGGGGCAGACAGGACACTGGGCTAGATGGACCTTTGGTCTGACCCAGTCTGGCCATTCTTATGTTATGCCAAAACATGCCCAAGAAAGAATAACTAATGGCCCGCAGATTTAGAACATGAGAACTGCCCTCCTGGGTTAGACCAATGGTCCATCTAGCCCAGGATCTTCTCCTCTGACAGGGTGACATAGTCGGGGGCTGTCTGCTCTGTAACTGGGGTTCCCCTGCACTGGGCTGTGTGATTCCCACTGACTCACCCACATGTGGATTGGCCCAGACACCTAGTCCCAGCCTGAGCAGATACCAAGGTTCTTCCCAGGGGATAGACAAAGGAAGGGAGGTGGAGACGAACACCTGGCTGGGTGGCAGGGCCTGGGAGCGAGGGAGTTTCTGGCTGGGAAACATGAAGGGAACAGACTAAGCAAAGCGCTAAGGGGGCGATGGACCCCCTAACCCAAGCGGCCTGAGGCATCCTTGCCCTGACTCCTGTACCCACATCACATCTGTACTGGGCTGTATCCTGGAGAAGCAATAAACCTTCTCTATTCTACTGGCTGGCGGAGTCTGTTCTCGCTGCTACGGGGGTGCAGGTTTGGGGGGGGATAAGAGATCTTATGAAAAAGGGTTTATTTTTTGGAAGATCAGCCTCTAGAATGCAACTTTTCTCCAACAAAGCTCCATGCCAAACAAAAGCGGCGGCTATTTTTATGCTAACGAAGCGCAGGATAGTGAAATCCCGGCTTCATTAGCAATTTTGATGTACCTAATCTACATCTCTCTGGGTATGTCTACACTACCCCGCTAGTTCGAACTAGCGGGGTAATGTAGGCATACCGCACTTGCAAATGAAGCCCGGGATTTGAATTTCCCGGGCTTCATTTGCATAAGCGGGGCGCCGCCATTTTTAAAAGCCCGCTGGTTCGAACCCCGTGCAGCGCGGCTACACAGGGCACAAACTAGGTAGTTCGAACTAGGCTTCCTAGTTCGAACTACCATTACTCCTCGTGAAATGAGGAAGCCTAGTTCGAACTACCTAGTTCATGCCTCGTGTAGCCGCGCTGCACGGGGTTTGAACCAGCGGGGTTTTAAAAATGGTGGCTCCCCGCTTATGCAAATGAAGCCCAGGAAATTCAAATCCCGGGCTTCATTTGCAAGTGCGGTATGCCTACATTACCCTCCTAGTTCGAACTAGGAGGGTAGTGTAGACATACCCTCTTTCGGCAGAGAGGTGTAGTCTAGACACACCCCTAGCTTCTGGTGAACACACAGTATCCCTGCCCATTGACAGCCCTATTTTCCATGGATTTATTTAGTGTATTGGCTCTTTGTTTGTGTATATTATTTTTCAGCACAAGACTCTTTCTTTTCCTCAGATGGGAGTTCTATTGCCCATAAAATTTTGGAAACCAAAATTACTCCCTCTTCTCTTTGTGTGTGTGTGTGTGTGTGTGTGTGTGTGTGTGTGTGTGTGTGTGTGTTTCTTGATTTGCATTTCCTCTCTCATATTTTCTGTGTTGCTCAAGTGTACAATGGCCTTTATAAAGCAAAAGAAAACAAAATGGCTACGTCTACACTGGCCCCTTTTCCGGAAGGGGCATGTAAATTTCACCAGTCGTCGTAGGGAAATCCGTGGGGGATTTAAATATCCCCCGCGGCATTTAAATAAAAATGTCCGCCGCTTTTTTCCGGCTTTTAAAAAAGCCGGAAAAGAGCGTCTACACTGGCCCCGATCCTCCGGAAAAAGTGCCCTCCACCCCCCTCACTCCTTCCTAGCCCTCCACCCCCCTCACTCCTTCCTAGCAGGGTCACCAGGGTATCTTGGGAGGAAAATTCTAGCCCAGGATAATCCCCACGTATTTGCCAGATAGTTGGAGACTCCCAGAAAATAACACAAACACATACACTATAATAAACACAATTATATTAAACAAGAGACAATTATAACAGAACAGGGTAAAACACTATTTTTAGGGTCACCGGTGCCCAGCAACTGTGAGGTTAGTGTCCCGTTGGTACGCGCACTTTGTTGGGGCCCTTGATGACTGCTGACCACACAATCCTTCTCTGCAGTGGCTTAGCAGTGGGGCTGACTAGGTCCAGTACAACCCAAAGGACTCACACATGGGAGAAGGCAGTAAATCCCTCCACAGTTTAATATGCTGCAGGTAATAAAATCCCCAAACAAATTCCCTGCCTGACTAACTAAAAATTGGTGCACTCACACACTCCATGAATGACCTCAGGTTGAGAGATGACTCGTCTCTGCAAAGGGCTGCTCTCTTCTCACAGGGGTCCTCTTCAAGCAGGAACCAGGCTGCTTCGGTCCCAGAATTTCCCCTCCCCGTGAAGGGGTGCAGGGCTCAAGATGCAGACCACACAACTGCACCAAAATTCAAAACTATAGCCTCCCAGGCCAGCCTCCAGACCCACCCAGCAGGCAGCAGCCCTGAACTTACTGCTAGAGCCCAGCTGACCATGCAGTGACTCTCTCACCCAGGGAGCTGGAGCCAATTCTGCCTGGCTGGGGAAGCCTCCCAGCAAACTCCACAACTGGGAATCAACAGTGGAGACATAAACCTAGCTGAGGGATCCTGCCTTCAGGTCCCTAGAGGCCAGTTCTCAGGGGGAACCCTGCATGCAGGCCTGGGGCTTACTAGCTCCCACACACTCAGTCCTCCCCTTTTCCTGGCTGGCTCCAGACTCCCCTCAACAATGGTCTCCCCTTCCCCTGGGAGGGGCATCTCACTCCCCATGGGTTGCCAGGCAGACTCTGGCCCTGGTAGGGAGGGGAGCCAAGGCAAACTCAGAGCCTCTCCCTGAGCTGCCAGCAGACAAAGCCCCGGGAATCCAAGCAATCTCCTTGGGGGTTACACTTATGTTTCTGTTTCGAGATACGCGTTATGGAGGAGGAAGAAACCAAATGCCCATCATAGAATTCGTCCTCTTGGGATTTGGGAATGACTCTGAACTTCAGCCCCTTTTCTTCCTGCTGTTTCTACTGATCTACCTTGTGATTGTAGCTGGGAACAGTCACATCATTGTGCTGGTTGTGGCCGATCTGCACCTCTACCCCGCCCCCCATGTATTATTTACTGGGGAACTTGTCCGGTGTGCAGATCTGATACAGCTCCACATTCCTCCCTGCCTGGGGACAGAACCATGTCTGTAAAGGCCTGTAAAGTTAGCTAGAACATTTCTGTTAAGGGCTGCCTTGTGCAATTATATATCTTTGAGGTACTGTCTGCTACAGAATGGCTGCTACTCGCAGCCATGGCCTAAGCTCGGTACAAAGCGATATGCCAGCCCCTCCGTTACACTGCTCTGATGAACGGCCGGATCTGTGGCCAGCAATGTTCTGTGATTCCAATGAAATCGACTATTTCTTTGAAACAAAAGACAGGACTATGTAGCACTTTAAAGACTAACAAGATGGTATATTAGGTCATGAGCTTTCGTGGGCCAGACCCACTTCCTCAGATCAAATAGTGGAAGAAAATTGTCACAACCATATATACCAAAGGATACAATTAAAAAAAATGAACACATATGAAAAGGGCAAATCAAATTTCAGAACAGAAGGAGGATGGGGGGGAGGTAAATATCTGTGAGCTAATGATATTAGAGGTGATAATTGGGGAAGCTATCTTTGTAATGGGTAAGATAATTAGAGTCTTTAGTCAAACTTAGGCGTAAAGTGTTGAATTTAAGCATGAATGACAGTTCAGAGGATTCTCTTTCAAGTGTAGTCTTAAAAGGCCTTTGAAGCAGTTGAATTTATGGCTACATTTCTATGACTATTTCTTTGGTGATTTTTCACCCGTGATCAAGCTGTCCTGTGACGACTCCCATGTTCCACCACTGGTGACATTTACTATCTCTGCCGTGTGCCCTTTCTTTTCGCCCTCACGTCTTACATTTATTTGTATCATCACCACGATCCCGAAGATCCCGTCCAGCACCGGCAGGCAAAAGGCCTTTTCTACCTGTTCCTCCCACCTCATGGTGTTGACCATTTTCTATGGAACCCGTGTGATTGTCTACATTGCTCCACCAGCCAACACATTCAGGGTCCTATACCAAATATTCCCCGTCTTCTACACATCCCTGACTCCCAAGAGCAAGCCTGTTATCGACACCCAGAGAAGGAGGTGAGCGAGTCCCTGGGAAAAGTTTTTCATAAACTGGCTGCTTTCCGAAATGGGCAGAGGATGTGAAAGGATCAATTTTAGCACATGGCCCATCTGAGAACAGGTTCCTTCCTTCCTTCCGTCATACATTTAATAAACATTTCTTTATACACAACTTGATACTGTCAGAAACATTCCTCATCAATCCCAGTATAAGGCCTGGACCTGCTCTGTGTGTTGCTGCCCCGCCCTGTATAAGGCCTGGGCCTGCTTTGTCTGTTGCTGCCCCTCCCTGTATAAGGCCTGGGTCTGCTCTGTGTGTTGCTGCCTTGCCCTGTATAAGGCCTGGGCCTGCTCTGTGTGTTGCTGCCCCGCCCTGTATAAGGCCTGGGCCTGCTCCGTGTGTCGCTGCCCCGCCCTGTATAAGGCCTGGGCCTGCTCTGTGTGTTGCTGCCCCGCCCTGTATAAGGCCTGGGCCTGCTCTGTGTGTCGCTGCCTTGCCCTATATAAGGCCTGGGCCTGCTCTGTGTGTTGCTGCCTTGCCCTGTATAAGGCCTGGGCCTGCTCTGTGTGTTGCTGCCTTGCCCTATATAAGGCCTGGGCCTGCTCTGTGTGTTGCTGCCTTGCCCTGTATAAGGCCTGGGCCTGCTCTGTGTGTTGCTGCCTTGCCCTGTATAAGGCATGGGCCTGCTCTGTGTGTTGCTGCCTTGCCCTGTATAAGGCCTGGGCCTGCTCTGTGTGTGGCTGCCCCGCCCTGTATAAGGCCTGGGCCTGCTCTGTGTGTGGCTGCCCCGCCCTGTATAAGGCCTGGGCCTGCTCTGTGTGTGGCTGCCCCGCCCTGTATAAGGCCTGGGCCTGCTCTGTGTGTGGCTGCCTTGCCCTGTATAAGGCCTGGGCCTGCTCTGTGTGTGGCTGCCCCACCTTGTATAAGGCCTGGGCCTGCTCTGTGTGTTGCTGCCTTGCCCTGTATAAGGCCTGGGCCTGCTCTGTGTGTGGCTGCCCCGCCCTGTATAAGGCCTGAGCCTGCTCTGTGTGTTGCTGCCTTGCCTTGTATAAGGCCTGGGCCTGCTCTGTGTGTTGCTGCCCCGCCCTGTATAAGGCCTGGGCCTGCTCTGTGTGTTGCTGCCTTGCCCTGTATAAGGCCTGGGCCTGCTCTGTGTGTTGCTGCCCCGCCCTGTATAAGGCCTGGGCCTGCTCTGTGTGTTGCTGCCTTGCCCTGTATAAGGCCTGGGCCTGCTCTGTGTGTTGCTGCCCCGCCCTGTATAAGGCCTGGGCCTGCTCTGTGTGTTGCTGCCTTGCCCTGTATAAGGCCTGGGCCTGCTCTGTGTGTTGCTGCCTTGCCCTGTATAAGGCCTGGGTCTGCTCCGTGTGTTGCTGCCTTGCCCTGTATAAGGCCTGGGCCTGCTCTGTGTGTTGCTGCCTTGCCCTGTATAAGGCCTGGGTCTGCTCCGTGTGTTGCTGCCTTGCCCTGTATAAGGCCTGGGCCTGCTCTGTGTGTTGCTGCCTTGCCTTGTATAAGGCCTGGGCCTGCTCTGTGTGTGGCTGCCCCGCCCTGTATAAGGCCTGGGCCTGCTCTGTGTGTTGCTGCCCCGCCCTGTATAATGCCTGGGCCTGCTCTGTCTGTTGCTGCCCCGCCCTGTATAAGGCCTGGGTCTGCTCTGTGTGTGGCTGCCCCGCCCTGTATAAGGCCTGGGCCTGCTCTGTGTGTTGCTGCCTTGCCTTGTATAAGGCCTGGGCCTGCACTGTGTGTTGCTGCCTTGCCCTGTATAAGGCCTGGGCCTGCTCTGTGTGTTGCTGCCTTGCCTTGTATAAGGCCTGGGCCTGCTTTGTGTGTTGCTGCCCCGCCCTGTATAAGGCCTGGGCCTGCTCTGTGTGTTGCTGCCTTGCCTTGTATAAGGCCTGGGCCTGCTCTGTGTGTTGCTGCCCCGCCCTGTATAAGGCCTGGGCCTGCTCTGTGTGTTGCTGCCTTGCCTTGTATAAGGCCTGGGCCTGCTCTGTGTGTTGCTACCCCACCCTGAATAAGGCCTGGGGTTGCTCTGTTTGCTAAGGCCCTGTCCTGAATAAGGCCTGGGTCTATAAACTGCTGCTTCTCCCTGCAGAGAGGCGGGGACCCTACACTGTCTTTGTGCTGCTTGGTGCCCTGAACCAGGGCTGGGCTTGGGAACTGCTGCTTGGCCATTGCATGGGCCTGAGCCCCTAGACCAGAGAGGGGGGAACCTCATTGGGATCCGGGGGCTGCTGACCCACAGAAAAATCCGCCCGGGGCCGCACACAAGTGAGAAGCAGGGGAGGCCAAATGGGGGCTGCATCTGGCCCCCGGGCCAGTAGCTGGTTTCTGTGGGCATCTAACTGTGCTGGGCGCCATGTAAGGAGGCAGTTTGGCCTCCCCTCCCAGCTGAGATCTCTCCAGCAGCCTTTAATTCTCCTCTCGCTATAAAATAGACCTGACGCTGGCTCTTTTTTTACTATTATTCCAGCCAATCGACTCCTCTAATCCCTCAGTAGAACAGAGATTTCCATTAAGACCAGCAGTTCCGTCGCCGTTATTTTATTTTGAAATAGGACGTCCCCCCTCCACCTTTTTTTTTTAATTTCTTTGTTTTTCAGGACAGCAATTCTCCTGACTCGGTTATTTTCCTTTTGGAATCAGTTGTTTTGCGTGAGTTCTCCTTTGGGCTTCGGAATCAGACTCGCCTTTCGTTTGTAAAGAGACATATTCACGTTCCTCTCCACGATAATTTCCAATTCCCACCAGCAGAAAGATCAGGAGAGATGACATCATCTCACAGGGAGGAGACACTGCCGAGCAGAAGATACATAAATTTCCGCGAAAGGGAATTCCAACAAAAACACCCACCCACCGAGAAGCGCTCTATGCTCCCTACTTTCAGGTAGGAATCAGAAGCTTGTTTACTGAGGAAATTGAAATGTATCGATTGTAGAAGAGACTGAAAAATACAGTGCAGAGGAAATAGTCTTCGCTCTGCACATCTGAAGGCAGGACCAGGGCGAAGCTGGCACTAGATCATCAGTGTGAATGTTCAAAGAGGGCAGTTAAAATGGAAAAAAAAATCTGATTTAGAAATGAAAAACACCTGATCAGGCATCATCCACCATGCGAGGGAGAGAATGGGATTGTTTGTTCCATCCTGCAGGGGAGGAAGTGAAGGCAGATGTGCTAAAGCAAAACATGCCTAAGAAAGATGAAGGACTCTTAGGCTGTGTCTAGACTACATGGTTCCATCGACGGAGCCATGTAGATGAGGGTTGTAGGCAAAGGCAAATGAAGCCGCGATTTAAATGATCGCGGCTTCATTTAAATTTACATGGCTGCCACGCTGAGCCGACAAAGAGCTGATCAGCTGTTTGTCTGCTCAGCGCGCTAGTCTGGACGCTCCCCTGCCGACATCAAAGCCCTTTGTTGGCAGCTCCGTTATTCCTCGTGGGATGAGGTTTACCGAGGCTGCTGACAAAGGGCTTTGATGTCGGTAGGGGAGCGTCCAGACTAGCGCGCTGAGCAGACAAACAGCTGATCAGCTGTTTGTCGGCTCAGCGCGGCAGCCATGTAAATGTAAATGAAGCCTCGATCATTTAAATCGCGGCTTCATTTGCCTTTGCCAAAAAAACAAATCTACATGGCTCCGTCAACGGAGCCATGTAGTCTAGACGTCCCCTTAGATTTTGAATGTAGGAAAGTAAAGATGGGCATGGTGGAGGTCCATCTAGCCCTGTGGTTCTCAACTGGTGGTCCATGGATCGCTGGTGGTCCATGGTGACTTTTTTGGTGATCCACAGGAACATTGTCCAAAGTCACCCGGTGTGAGCAGGCACCAAAAATCTGTTAGTAAGAAATAAATTACAAACCAAAATGTTCGTTGTCTGCTCTTTTTTATAAGAACATAAGAACGGCCGTACTGGGTCAGACCAAAGGTCCATCTAGCCCAGTAGCCTGTCTGCCGACAGTGGCCAGCACCAGGTGCCCCAGAGGAGGTGGACTGCAGACAATGATCAAGCAATTTGTCTCGTGCCATCCCTCTCCAGCCTCTGACAAACAGAGGCCAAGGACACCATTTCTATCCCCTGGCTAATAGCCTTTTATGGACCTAACCTCCATGAAATTATCTAGCTTCTCTTTAAACTCTGTTATAGTAAAACATTATCATGTCTCAAAAAGGAGGTGGTCCATGAAAATTTTTTGATTAGCCTGGTGGTCCATGGACTGAAACGAGTTGAGAACCACTGATTATTCTAGCCAAATATCCTCTCTTCCAACTGTGGCCAATGCCAGAGGGAGTGAACAGAACAGGGACTCATCCAGTGATCTCTCCCCTCTCGTCCATTCCCAGCCCCTGACACACAGGGTGTGTCTAGACCACAGCGTTTTTTCGAAAAAAGTGGCCTTTTTTCAAAAAAACTTCCCTTGCATCTAGACTGCCGCCACGTTCTGTCGAAATTAAATCGAAAGAATGCAGCGGGTTTTTTCAACCATGGTAAACCTCATTTTACGAGGAAGAACGCCGTTTTTTGAAAGTGCTCTTTTGAAAAAAGGCGTTCTTGAATGAAAACAGGGCTTTTTCGAAAGAGAGCATCCAGACTGCCTGGGTGCTCTCTTTTGAAAAAGCGGCTCGCTTTTTCGAAAGAAGTGGTTGTAGTCTAGACACTCTCTTTCGAAAGAAGCCTGTAGTCTAGACGTAGCCTCAGAGGCCAGAGACACCATTCCTTCCTACCCTGAAAAATCACAAATGAACCTATCCTCCACAAATGTACATCCTTCACTGGATCCCCTGTGTGTGTCATGTATTTATTTTTTACCATATGAAAAGTGGTCTTCATAAAACTTGTGCAACAAAAATACTCTCTCTTTTGTGTGTGTGGTTTTTTTCGGGGGGAGGGGGTTCTGCATTTCTGTTGTCCTGTTGAACTTTTTTGTTACCCTAGCACCACTTCTGGGGTGAATATAGTTTATACGCGCCCTTCTTAAGTCAGCGGGGGAAGAGCTACGAAGGTAGGGTCTAACCCAATGTGTGTAGGGGAGAAGCAAAGAGGAGTTTTCAGATTTATTGGCTCTTGTACCTTTGGTTTAAAAGCAAGTGTCCGTCACTTCCCTCAAATACATGTCTGGATTTTATTCTTCACAACGTTTGGAGAAATATCTCTCTCTCTCTGTTTCTGTATTTTTTCTCATTCTTTCTGTATATATTTTTCTTTTTTCACTCCAAGTTCCACTTTCCTCCACGCACGTTCTCCCTTCCGAATAAAATGACTCTCTGATTTCTCTCTTGGTGAATTTTCCTTTCAATTTCTTCTACCTTTCTTTACATGGGGTTAAATTCTTCTCTCATTTGTTCCACTTGTGTAAATATACAGGATCATCATTCAATTTACTCTGCGGTAACAGCCGTTGGTGGGGCTTTACAAGTATTCTTTTTGTCTCGCTCTTTGTAGCTTTCACAACTGCCTATATTAAAGGCGGTAACGTGTTTTTGGCATTTCCTGTTGTTCCGCCATAGGTGGTATAGCGGTTAGCAGAGCTGCATTCCAGCTGGGTTCAATTCCCAGGCAACGCATGCTCAGCTCTTCCCTTTCTTCTCAGGTTGGACATAAGGAAAAACCGCTTCACTGTCAGGGTGGTTAAACACTGGAATAAGTTGCCTAAGGAGGTTGTGGAATCTCCATCACTGGAGATATTTAAGAGCAGGTTGAATGGACATTTGTGAGGGATGATCTAGAGTTACCAAGCAGAAGACATAAATTTCTGTGAAAGGGAATTCTGACAAACACCCCCCCCCCCAAGAAGTGCTCTATGATCCAAACTTTCAGGTAGGAATGAAAAGCTGAGTTTATTGAGAACATTGAAATGTATTGAGTGTAGAAGAGACAGAAAAATACAGTGCAAAGAAAATAGTCTTTGCTCTGAACATCTGAAGGCAGGACCAGGGCGAAGCTGGCACTAGATCATCGGTGTGAAAGTTCAAAGAGGGCAAAAATCTGATTTAGAAATGAAAAACACCTGATCAGGCTTCATCCACCATGTGCGTGGCGGTGTTAGGTCCTGCCATGAGGGGAGGGGACTGGACTCAATGACCTCTCGAGATCCCTTCCAGTTCTGGTGTTCGATGTGGTGGAGGACAGCTGGCAAGACCTTCAAATACAACTCAGCATCTGTGGGATTTTAGCATGTGTCTTAGGGGCTATGTCTACACGGCATCTGGGCGGGATAATCCCCTGCTCCGGTAGAGCCACACGCGCAATCTCTGTGCTAAAACTAACAGTGTCGCCTGGGCCGAACACACTAGCTGCCTCAGCCGGATCCCATCTTAGGTCGTAGGGACAGGTAGGTGGCTATTCCAAGCATTGTCTGTGCTGTCCTGTTCTCACTGCTAAGTCTAACCTGCTCACTTGGTCAAAGCTAGTGCAAGGTAGGTCTGCCCAATGTTGGGAATTGCTACAGGGTAGATGGAACTGTGTTGGAATTCTAAACACCAGTCACTTCCAGTCGATGGACTTGGGCGTGTTATCTAGATTGGTGGATACTTTTATCGGACACGTGGGCTACGTCTACACTGGCCCCTTTTCCGGAAGGGGCATGTAAATTTCACCTATCGTCGTAGGGAAATCCGCGGGGGATTTAAATATCCCCCGCGGCATTTAAATAAAAATGTCCGCCGCTTTTTTCCGGCTTTTAAAAAAGCCGGAAAAGAGCGTCTACACTGGCCCCGATCCTCCGGAAAAAGCGCCCTTTTCCGGAGGCTCTTATTCCTACTTCAAAATAGGTGTGGTGAGATGTCACGGCTCGGGACTTTAAAACGGTGTGGCCCAGCATTGCACTGCTCAGTTCGGCACATGGTCTGGAGCCTGGGCCGGGGTTGCGGCCACCCTGTACACTGGAAGGCAGAAGGTGGATGGCAGAGGAAGAGGCTTGTGCTGAGGGGAGGGGGGCAGGTCAGGAGAAGAAAAGGGAAGGCACCAAGGGACAGCGTGGAGGAGACCCAAATGCCAGGGGGCCAAGCATAGACAATGAGGAAAAGGGAAGGAGGGGAGGTGTCTGTGGGAGGGGGGACAGGGTGATGATGGGAGAGGAGAGGGTAAGGGCATTGGGTGCTAAAGGGGGAGGGGAAGGTGCTGGGAGAAGGCGTGAAAGAAGGGGTGGGCATGAGGAAGGCGGGGATGGAGCAAAGCATGTGTGGCGGCACAGAGGCATGGGGGAATGGGGGCAGAGGGTGGTGAGGGGGTGGGCATCAGGGAAAAAGGGGGGCAGAGCCAGTGAGGGAAGGGGGAGGCACCAGGGGGGTGCAGGGCTAAGGGAAGGTGCAGGTGCCAGGGGATTCTGGGGGTGAAGCAGAAGGGCAGACACCTGCAGAGGAGGAACCAGCACCAGAGGATAGAGGCAGGGCTGGTGCGTAGAGGGAGGTGTCAGGAGAGGGGATGAGGAGGGGTAGCTCACATGATCAGAGTGGGGCTACTGGAGGAGTGGGTATGGGGGGACGCCTTTTTTCTATTTTTTCTCCAAAAGGGCGCCCCACAAAATTGTGCTGCCCTGGGCCCCGCAAAACTCTTATCTGCCCCTGGTGGTAGGACCTGCTCCGGGTTTCCAGGGTAGCCAATAGCACAACTTGACTGTTTACTCCATCAATATTTTCTCTTTCTAGACACATATTATGGAGAAAGCAGAAGGAAGGAATCAAACGCTCATCATGGAATTCATCCTCCTGGGATTTGGGGATATTGGGGAATTTCAGCCCCTTCTCTTCCTGCTGTTTCTAGCAATCTACCTTGTGACGTTGTCTGGGAACCTCCTCATCGTTGCACTAGTGGTGGTCGATCCCCGTCTTCACGTCCCCATGTACTTCTTACTGGGGAACTTGTCCTGCGTGGAGATCTGTTACACCTCCACCTTCCTGCCCCGGCTGCTGGCCAGTCTCCTGACCGGCGACAGAACCATTTCTGTTAAGGGTTGCCTGGTGCAATTGTATTTCTTTGGTGCCCTATCATCTACGGAATGTCTGCTGCTCACGGCCATGTCCTACGATCGATATTTAGCCATCTGCCACCCCCTCCGCTATGCTGCATTAATGAATGGCCCGGTGTGTGGCCAGCTGGTGGCCGGGTCCTGGACGAGTAGTTCTCTGAGCTGCTCCATAGTCATTATTTTCTTGTTACAATCAACGTTTTGTGATGCCAAAGAAATTGACTATTTCTTCTGTGATTTTTCACCCGTGGTTAAGGTGTCTTGTGGTGACACCCGGACGCTGCAGCTGGTGACATCTATTATCTCAAATACAGGGGCACTTGTGCCCTTCCTACTGATCCTCACATCCTACATTTGTATCATCGTCACCATCCTCAAGATCCCATCCAGCACCGGGAGGCGAAAGGCCTTCTCCACCTGTTCCTCCCACCTCATCGTGCTGACCGTGTTCTATGGGGCCGTGATCACTGTCTATGTGTTTCCAACAGCCAACACGCCCAAGATCCTGCGCAAAATATTTTCCGTTTTTTACACCGTCCTGACCCCCATGATTAACCCCGTCATCTACAGCCTGAGAAACAAGGAGGTGAACGATGCGTTCAGAAAAGCTGTTCTCAAACTGGCTGCTCTCAGACACAGGCATAAACTCTGAAAGGACAAATTGTAGCCAATAGAAAAATAGAGATGAACTAATGTAGTTGCTTAGATATTGTCCATTTGAGTCTTTCTTTCAAGGTATTCCTACAAAACTTGATTGCCTCAGAGATGGCCTGTATGAAAGTGGTTTAGCTTTTTTCAGACCTGTGTTTCAATAAAGCACGTTACTTCATTCATCTGAATGTGAACACCAGTGTTCTAATTCCACCCAGAGCGTCATGTCTTTTGTGGGGTTCTGGGTCTCTTCCACGGAAGCTGGTTAGAAAGAACTATACACCTATCTCATAGTGCTGGAAAAGACCATGAGAGATCAAGGAGTGCAATCACAGTAGGACCAAATACCATCCCTAACAGGCTTACTCCAGATCCCTAAGTGGCTTCCTCAAGTATTGAACTCACAACCCTGTGTTTAGCAAGCCAATGCTCAAACGACTGAGCTATTCCTCTCTGCTATGGTCATACTTCACTTAATAGGACCCTCTTAATAGGACTTGGAGGAGTAGGTGACCCACGTTGCTGTCACAGCGAGTGGGGAGTTTGGGTTGGTTTGTGTTCTATGCCGATCTGTAGCTGGGTGGGATGGGGCATCTGTCCCGCATTGGCCCTTTAAGGGGTTAAAACCCAGCCTGGGAGAGGGCTGGAGCCTTTGAACCCTGGAGCCAGCAGCTGTGGCCAGTATGAGCCAATTAGGGCCAGCTGAGGGCAATATAAATAAAGGCTCCTGGAGGGAAAACAGACACTCTTGTTCTGGCTGGAGAGTGGGAGGGTCCTGGCTGCCAGGGAAGCTAGGGGCTGCCTGAGCCAGAACAGGGCTGGGGAGAGGGAGGCGGTGCTGGGGATCCCTGGCTAAGTGAGCTCCCAGGCTGCGGGGCCTGAAATAAGGCCAGAGAACACTAGGGCTGTAGTTACAGCAGGCCTGGGGAGAGGCAGGCAGAGCTGGGGACCTCTGGCCAGGCGAGCTCCCAGGCTGCAGGGTCTGGGACAAGGCCTCAAGATTGCAGGGGGGACGGCCTGGGCAGGTGAAGGCAGTAGGTCCTCACCCTTTTGCCAATGCTCAGTGGCCGTGTCAGGCTGCTGGTTGCTTCTGAGGAAGGGGCAAGATGACGACTGGCCGTGGGTCACTGAGGCAAGGTGGAGCTTGGGGTACCCAGAGCGTGGGGGTGCTGCGGTAGGGCCATACCCAAGGGGAGGATGCCACGGTCTGGCAGGAACGTGGGTCCTATTAAACAGAGATGCAGGAAAACTGGTACCAGCAGGCATGACCCCAGCCGAAAGGGGGTGCTTCTGAGCTGAGAAGCTAATTCCCAGCATGTCCAGCACAGGCGCCCCCTATCGGTGAGCAGCGCCCTGGGACACTGGGTAAACAGAAGTTGAAAGTCTGTGGCAGGTTGGACCTTTCAACATCCTGCTGTGTGAACTTTCCTGCCTTTTCCTCCATCTTTACTGGGTCACGGCAGCATTAAGATATCTATATCTGTGTGCACACCAGGATCACCGTGTACACTGACACGTGCATGGAAAAGGCAAACCTAGGGGGGAGGGCCAGTATTTTCCGGGATCATAAGAACTGACTTCCCTACTGTGCCCCCACACAAAGGCTATGTCTACACTCTCAGCTTCTTGTGGAAGAGCTACGCTGCCCGCCTGCTCTTGCGCAAGGAAATTTAGCGTACGGCGTGGTAAGAGAGGGCTCTTTGAGCAAGGGCTATGCTCTTTTTTATCAGGTGTAAGCTCTCTTACACAAGAGCTCTTGCACAAGAGGGCAGTGTGGACGCTCAGCAGGGATTTCTTGACCTCTGGAGGGTCGATCTTCTCTGTAGTGTAGATGTGCCCCAAGACCGAGGTAAATGCAGTTTATGGCTTGATGTTTCAGGCATCGTTTGGATGAAGAGTTGGTTGATTCGGTCTGAAGTGATTCATGACATTCAAATTACCTGACTATTTCCAGCAAAAATCAGCCTAAATCTTTCCGAAACAAGAAACAGGACTATGGAGCACTTTAAAGACTAACAAGATGGTTTATTAGGTGATGAGCTTTTGTGGGCCAGATCCACTTCCTCAGATCAGATTGTGGAAGAAAATTGGCATGACCATATACACCAAAGGGATACAATCAAACTTTTTTTTTGATTGTATCCCTTTGGTGTATATGGTTGTGCCAATTTTCTTCCACTATTTGATCTGAGGAAGTGGGTCTGGCCCATGAAAGCTCATCATCTAATAAACCATCTTGTTAGTCTTTAAAGTGCTACATAGCAGGGCTTGAAAAATAATGCAATCTACTCGTCCGTGGCAGCGCAGCTGGCGAGCGGGGCTTGCCACAGTTTGGGAAGCCCTGCTATTTAGTCCTGTGTTTTGTTTCAGCTAGACTAGACTAACATGGCTACATTTCTATTACTATTCTAAATCTTTCTGGACTTACATGCTGGGCCATACCCCCTCCCTGTGTTTCCTGGAAGCTGAGTGCTTGGGCAGCCAGACGGGAGAGATCCCAGGGCTATCCAGCCAATTAGCAGAGTGCCCACGGTCGGCAGCATGCATTTCTATGGGTGGTACACATCCACACATGCCTCAGTGCACATAACAAAATTTATTCCACATGTGAATGGAAAAAAATAGAGGGAATATTGTCCTCACTGCCCGTTACACTATTTAGCAGGTGGTTGGGACACTGCAGTGGGTGATGGGTGAAGCCCTACATTTATTACCCCTTTCATCTCAAGATAGGAGGAAGACAACAATCTTCCACGTTGTCAAAAATTGCCCTGGTCTATGGAATCCTCTCCACAGAAGATCTCTCTTGTGTGCACTCTCTCTCTCTTTCTTTGGTTGCATCTTTTCATACATACAACAGTGAAAGAGGCAAATAGTCACTGAACCAGGGAATTGAATTCAATGTCCTGCAGAGAATGCACAAGCCTCAACCTCTGATCCAGAGTTGTCTTTCTGCCCCGATAACTGTCCATTTCTCATTGTGAATGACACCAAGCAGACATTGGGCTGGGAACAGCCAGTGAGAAGCACTTTGTAGGAGGCCGAGAAAGCTTATTTTCCCCAGGACTTCTGGAGAAATGGGAAAAAAATGTGGTCACCGTGCTCTAAATCGGCATAACAAAAATAAATCCGGACTGGGTTTTCCATCAAGGGTTGGTTGTTTTGTGGCTAAGACTCAGTTCTGAGCATCACGACCCTTCATTTTGCTTCCCAGATGAGCCACCTACTGGATGGAAACATTGTCACATACGAATTCATTCTTATCCAGAGTTCGATGCATTGAAACTTGTGTTAAACTTACAAGCGATCTCTCTGAGGGCCAGGCTACACTCCAGCAAAGATCAACCCTGCCACAGTCGATCTTCTGGGGTTCGAATTAGCAGGCCTAGTGAAGACCTGCTAATTCAAATGGAAAGGGCTCTCCCATCGCCATCAGTAGTCCTCCTTCTCATGAGGAGTAAGGGAAGTCGATAGACGTGTGTGCTGCTCTTGACCTCTGGCTCTGTGGATGGTGCCAAAACAGGATTAGGCTATT
Source organism: Pelodiscus sinensis (assembly GCF_052426305.1). Lineage (NCBI taxonomy): Eukaryota > Metazoa > Chordata > Testudines > Trionychidae > Pelodiscus > Pelodiscus sinensis. The sequence goes on along the minus strand of NC_143081.1, from coordinate 14,587,332 downwards.
TCTTAATTAACATAGCTGGAGTTGCATATCTTAAGTCATAGAATCAAAGCATCATAGGGGTGGTAGAGACCTCAGGAGTCACTGAGTCCAGCCCCTGCCCAAAGCAGGACCAACCCAACTCAACTATCCCAGCCAGGAGTTGGTCAAGCTGGGACTTAAACACCTCTAGGGATGGAGATTCCACCCCCTCCCTAGGGAACCCAGCCCAGCGCTTCCCCACCCGCCTAGGGAAATAGTTTGTCCTCCTATCCAACCTAGACCTCCCACTGTAACTTGAGACCATTGTTCCTTCTTCTACCATCTGCCCCCCCGAGAACAGCCTCTCTCCATCCTCTTTGGAACCCCCTTCAGGGAGTTGCAGGCTGCTCTCAAATCCCCCCTCACTCTTCTCTTCTGCAGACTGAACAAGCCCAAATCCCTCAGCCTCTCCTCATAGGTCATGTGATCCATCCCCAAATCATTTTAGTCACCTCCGCCGGACCCTCTCCAATGTGTCCTCATCCTTCCTATAGTGAGGGGCCCAGAATTGGACACAATGCTCTAGATCAAGCTAAGAGGATAAACTTAGTGTGAACTTTAGAGTAGAGGCAAGAGCTTGGAACAACCACCTGTGGAGGTACCTGGGGTCTCAGATGGGACTGAGTTTGGGCAGCTAGTCTGTGTGATCAAGGCTACACCATTTTCAGTACAATCACACAATCAAAGGTTGTGTGTGTTACTCTACCAGCGCTCTTAACACCAAGCCCTCTTAATAGATACCACAGCCTGTTGCCTTATGTTTGTTAAAAGAGTGGTTACTGAGGAAGCGTCCCAGGTGTTTATCCAAGTGCAAATGATATGAAACTCCCACCCTTTAGAAAGACATGTCGGCACAATAAAAAAGAAGTCATCAAGGAAAAATAACAACAGATCCATATTTGTGAGGAAGGGAGAATTTATCTGGGGAAAAACAACCTGGAAAAAGTGATATCGGTAGAAAGTTAATAAAATACAGAGCGATTGAGAGAGCTTGAGTGTTTTCCAAATATTACGAGCAAAATATGCAGATATTTGAAAAGAGAAGTAGGACTCCTTGCTGTTATTCAGAACTAATACATCTGAAATGTATCGCTTGCTTTTCCCCTACAACTGTCATGATATACCCAGTCTTCGGATGTCTCCTTCCCTGGCTTATGATGTGCCTATATAAATTAGGTCTCCATCAGGAGTGACGATGGTGCATTGAGATTGGTTTAACTTCAAAGTAGGACAAAAAAATTTAAATCCTGAAGTCAAAGAGAGAGAGAGAGAGAGAGAGAGAGAGAAACAAATTTGTGTTCAAATGATCTGCAAGCCAGAAAACACATGTAGTGAAAAAACATACACCCATACAAGGAATGAGAAAGCTATGTAAATTCAGAGAGGATTGGTCCATAATTGGCTTCCAAATCGGAGGGCCCTTCATTGCATGTTTCGCTATAACCCATCCACGTGTATTCATTTTCCTTTCGCCCTGGACTGACCACATCACCTTGTTTTTTCTGACATGGTGATTTTTTTAAACTGTGCTCTTTTCACTTTCACACTGCTGATCCAGTGCCATCTGCGCCCGAACCCTAATCCATCCATCAGATTTCTATTTTTTTGCAGACAAGGTTATAATATTTGCAGCACATTTCCAAGGCTTCTATAATATTGTAGTCTTCAGTGATCTCAGTAAACTGAGCTTTGGATTCCTACCTGGACGTTTGGATACTCTTTCTTAGGCATGTTTTTCTTTAAGCCATCTGTGATGGCTTCCCCTTGATGCTACCTTGAATTGGGGTTCCTAGGGACCCTTGGACCGTCCGTCTGGGCCTCCTGTCACTCTGCGCTGCTGTTGAACCTATGCCCAGTTCTGTAGTTGCTTCAGCCTTCACACAGGCAGCTGTGGGTACAACCAGGCTCACCAACCAAACTCTGTGTCCACCAACTATAGAGAAGCTACCATAGCAATAACCAGCAGCGCCCCCCCCCCCCCCCCCCGCCTAAAACCCCTGGATTGTAAAACCTTGCCCTGGTCAGAACACCATGTAATACATGGGTTCCCAAACTAGGGGGGGGGGGCACGCTGTCCAGAGAGGTGTGAAGAAATTCAGGTGGGGGGGGGGGTGTGCGAGGCAACACAGCTCCCTCCCCCCAGCCAAGGCCAGTCTATCCGTTCCTCCAGAACATGTGCAGCTCGGGCTGGCTGGGGCAGACTTCAAAATGACCGCCTTAAAAGAGCAATGCCTTCTCTGTTCTTAAAAGGGCAATCTTTTGATTTTCTTCTCAACAAGTTTTGCTGCTATTTTGACAGTATTCTGGAAAAACTCTGCCATGTCCAAGGAATGAGATTGTTCTTCCGAATTTTTTTTTTTTCAAAAACGCAGATGCACTATTTCGAAAGCCATGTAAACCTCCTTTCATGAGGAAGAAAGGCTCTTCCAAAAGAGTAGGGGTTTTCCTAAAAATGTGGACCAGAAAAGCCTCTTCCAAAAAAAATTGGAAAGAGATACACAAATTGTGCCCTGCAATTTGTGTATCTCTTTCCAAAAAACAGTGTAGTGTAGATATATCCTCTATCAGCTGATTCTCAGAGAGAAAGAGAAAGAGAAAGAGAAAGAGAAAGAGAAAGAGAAAGAGAAAGAGAAAGAGAAAGAGAAAGAGAAAGAGAAAGAGAAAGAGAAAGAGAAAATTTTGCTCAATAAGGGTATGTCAACACTATTTTTTTTCAGGAGCAGTATGCAAATATTGTGGTGTATTTGCATACTTCCTCCATTTATTTTTTGGAAGAGGCTTTTCTTGTATTTTCGCCATCTACACAGGAGGAAATTTTGGGGAAAAAAACCCCTTTTTTGAGAGACTCCTTATTCCTCCTACAATGATGTTTACAGGGTCTTTCAAAATAGGATATCCTCCTGAAATTTGACCCCCACATAGTTGGGGGCCAATATTGGAAAATCGTCTTCCAGAAAAAAAAAGCCATAGGAAATATGCAAACGCACTGTGGTATTTTCATATTTCTCCTGAAACAAAAAAAGTAGTGTAGACATACTCTAAGGGTTAACCTTGTCCTTAAGGACAGAAATGGCTCATGTCTAAGGAAATAGATCAGTTTATCTATACCGTACACTATGCTAAAATGTGTCCTTCCTGATGGTATGCCTGTTGCTAAAAGCAACCAGTTTCTGAAGAGCTTTTCTCAGGGACACTTTGACGTCCTTGTTTCTCAGGCAGTAGATGACCGGGTTGACCATAGGAGGCAGGACTGTGCAGATGAAAGAGAATATTTTTTTGGGTATGGCTGCAGTGCTGACAATTGGAACCAAATAGACAGAAATTGTCATCACATAGTAAATGGTCAGCACGATGAGGTGGGAGGAGCAGGTGGAGAAGGCCTTTAGCTTCCCAGTGGTGGAAGGGATTCTCAGGATGGCGGTGATGATACAAACGTAGGTCGCCAGGGTCAGTAGCATGGGTGCAAGTATGCATATGACAACGACAATAAATGCCACCAGCTGGACTAACTGGGTGTCATCACAGGACAGCTTTAGCACGGATGTAAAATCACAAAAAAAATGGTCAATTTCTTTGCCATGGCAGAACTTGAGTTGGAAGAAGAAAATATCTACTATGGCACAAGCCAGAAAGCTGCTTATCCAGGACCACGCCACCATTTGGATGCAAATGGAGCCATTCATCAGGGCAGTGTAACGGAGGGGGTGGCAGATCGCTAAATACCGATCGTAGGACATGGCCGTCAGCAGCAGCGGTTCGGTAGCAGACATGACACCAAAGAAAAGTCCTTGGAGCAGGCAGGCCTTCACGGGGATGGTTCTGTCCCCAGTCTGGAGACTGGCCAGCAGCCGGGGCAGGATGCTGGAGGAGAAACAAGTTTCTAAGCACGCCAAGTTCCATAATAAGTAGTACATGGGGCTGTGAAGTTGCTGATCAATGACAACTAGCACAATGATGAGGAAGTTCCCAGCCAGTGTCATAAGGTAGATCATGAGGAAGATGAGGAAGAGGAGGGGTTGCATTTCAGGGGCCTCCTGAAACCCTAAGAGGATGAATTCGAGGATGAGAGTTTGATTTCTTCCTTCTTCTTCCATAATAGGCATCTAGAAAAAAGTAAGCCATGAAATATTGATGGAGCGCAAGGAATCCGGTTGTGTGGTCAATCCCACTATCAGACATCTGGATGGGCTAACCCCATGCCACCGGAACTCTGCACGAGGAAACAATGGCACTGTCAATCAACAGAGGAAATCTACAACTCACTGGCTGAGTGCCAGAATAGAGCGACCAAAATCACAGAGCCCCATTACATTACAGAAATATCCCATCCAAGGGTGTTTCTACACATCAGGGCTTAACGAGAAATAAGCATAGCATATTTTGAAATAGCTAATTTCGAAATAGGGAGCGTCTTCACGGCACTTATTTCGAAATGAAGGAGTCTTCCTTTGAATTTCCTGCACTGTCCTCTGTCACAGCTGAGTCAATGAAAAACCTACTTGATGGATGAAGTCCTGCTCTGCACTGATTAGGCCTCAGTTCAAAAAGGAATAAGGGATCTTTCGGAAAAGGCTTTATTTTCCGAAAGATCCTCATCTAGACTGGTGCTTTTTTCCGGCAAAGCTCCGAGCTGGAAAAAAGAGGCAGCCATGTTTATGCAAATGAAGCGGGGGGGATTTAAATCCCCACCTCATTTGCAATTGCGATGTGTCTAATTTGCATCCCTTTTACAGAAAAGGGATGCAGTCTAGACACAGCCGTGGAGAAATTGGAGAGGTTCCAGGGAAGAGCAGCAAGAATGATGGAAGGTCTAGAGAACATGAGCTATGAGGGAAAGCAGAAGGAATTGGGCTTGTTAGAAAGGAGAAGACTAGGAGAGGACATGAGAGCAGTTTTCAGGTACCTAAAAGGTTGTCACAAAGAGGAGGGAGAAACATTGTTCTCCTTGGCCTCTGAGGACAATACAAGAAGCAATGGGCTTAAACTGCAGCGAGAGAGTTTTCGGTTTGACGTTAGGAAAAGCTTCCTGCCTCTCAGGGTGGTGAAACACTGGAATAAATTACCTAGGGGGGTTGTGGTATCTCTATCACTGGAAATATTTATCTGCAGGTGTCAAGGCTGTTCCCCACTGTGGTACGACAAATGCAGAAGTGCAGACCCGCAAAAGCATCCCCAATGCTTCTCTCTCCAGGCTTTGGTACAAAACCTTCCCCCCAAAATCCTAATACCCAGACTTTGGGGAATATCTGCTGCCGCCACCCAAGTATTCCAAGAAAACCAGGGGGGAGATCACTTGGGAAATCTTCCTAAAGCCTCAGGGGTACCCCAAGCTCTTTCCCCCCCCCAAAAAAGAGAAAAGAGAAAAACAAGCTGCAGTCTGTGATAGCTGACCCCTCAGCAGACAGACAAGCAGACAGATCTTCCAGGACATAAGAATGAACTAATATGTATTAATTAGAAAAAGAAAACAAGCTTTTATTATCAACACCAAACTACCATTGCAAGTATAGTTGAGGTGTCTAGATGATAAGAGCCAACAGTTGAAATACTCAGAGAAAATTCCCTAGGTTAGAAAGCTTCATTACAAAAGAGGGAGAAAAAGAGAGAAAAAAACACTTTTAACAGCACAGACATCACTTCCAAATGCCCAAGAAAATAATAAAACCTGATGGGCTAACTAAACTTTGCCCTACTTACACATTGTGAGAAGACTTTTCTTGGAGAGAGACAGGCCTTCCCATCTCCATTACTTGAAAGGAAACTGCTGTGACCCAGACAAACGAGGGAAAAAATAAAATTTCCTTTGTCCCTGTTTGAAATCCCTACCTGAATTGTTCTTGACTGACCAAATACCTGGCTAGGTTAACCCCTTAGCCACCAGGCTGCTGGTCAGCCCTCCTGATTATGATAGCAGGTTCGAGAGACAGCTCTTATGGATGGTCTAGATGGTGCTTTGCCTTGCTGTGAGGACAGGGGACTGGACTTGATGACCTCTTGAGGTCCCTTCCAAATTCTAGTGTTCTATGAGTCTGTGATTCTATATGAGAGTTAAATATAGTTCAGGGACACAGAAATTCCATGAACTCACACCCCAGACTGCTTCCTGATCTGAGTAACATGCGTACAAATTTTGTCAATTTCATTATCCTATAATTTCCAGTTTCCCCTTCTATCGGTCATCTTCAGTTATATCACAAAAGTGAGCTTTGGGTTCCTACGTTGAAGTCTGTCTTTTTTTCTGGTGTATTTTGACGTGATTCCTGTGAGACGATGTATTCTTCCATGATATTTCTGGTAGTGGGAATTTGAAATTATTGTACATAGAAAAGTTATTATTTAGTTTTAGAAAGGAAAAATTATAGTAGAATGATATTGTTCCTATGAAAGGATCAAAGGGGAATGTCTGACTTCAAAGAAAATTAATGGAGACATTTGTCGTTAGAAATCTCTGAATTTTTTTTGCATTTGATAAATAGACCCACTAGAATGATAGGAATAAAAGGAAGCAGTATCTTTCATACTTTAGAATAAGAACATAATGAAATGAGACGACGTTACAAAATTCTTGTCTAAAGCTGCCAGGTCTGTCTGATCTCTGGACTGGCAACTCAAAATGCTGGCCAAGAAGACCCCTAAGTTGACACGTGAAAAACGTTTCAATCCGCTGGTTGACATTGGCTGGGATTTTGGAAGGAACCCAAGGGAACTAGGTTCCCCACTGCCTTCCAAAATCAAGGGGAGTAGAGACCGTCACCTTTCAATGCTCCTCCGAAATCCCTGCTTGGATGACAGCCTGACTTGGCCCCACTTTTCTGGTCTTTCTCTCACACAGTGAGACTATGACTCCTCTAAGCAGAACAGCTGTGCACAAATCAAGCCACACTGCTCCTGCCCTCAGACTTGGTGGTCTTACAGACTTCCCCAACCGCCAGCACACACACACTGTCTGTGTGTCACACTCACAGAGAACCTCTGGGGTTTTTTCACATCTGTACACTTACTTTGTCTCTGCCTCAGACTGACACACTCTCCCAAACTCTTCCATGCTCACCTCCCTTCATGTGCATGCGGTGTCGTTGTTATTTCTGGTATGCGCACACAGTCTGTGAAACGTTGTTCTCCGGAAGTGCTTGTCTTGTGGGTTTTGGGCTGGTATTTGCTTCTCCCACTTTGGCTCTTCATAAAAATGGTCAAGAGACCAAATAAGAAGTGTCAGACAAGGTCATTGCTATAAAACAATAATAGCATAGCACAGGAATACGGGGAGGTATGACGTGGCACCTGGTATTGGCCACTGTTGGAAGACATGATGCTCGGCTTGATAGACCTTTGGTCTGACCTAGTTCGGCTGTTCTAATGTGCTAAATCTGGGGACCATTCACGACTGTTTCTTAGGCATATTTTCCTCTAACCCAATTATGATGGGTTCCCCCATAGTGCTAACTAAAATGGTGGTTCCACTGATTCCTCCAATCCACCAGTCTGGGCTCCTCTTGCAGGTTGCTAACTCTGCTCCTAGCACTGGGTACATGCAGGCTCTCGGAGGAGCAGCAAGGGAGACGTTACAGTCGACATTACAACCACAGCTTAGAGTCCCAGAGCAACACTGTTCTGCCGGGTCGAACCACTGAGCAATAAAATTTTATTATCCAGTTCACTGCTTCTTCCTTGTGGAGGGGGATATGCACCCTGCGCTAATCAACCACACTGTGATTTTTTTCCCCCCAGACACATCCCTATGAAGCAGGCTGGTGCAGGGTAAGCTAGAAATAAATGTATTTGCTGCAGAAGTGATGATAAAGGTTAGGAAACAGAGCAGAGATGATTACCAGCAAATACCCCAAACTGCAAACTGGGCATTACACAGTGGTTAGATTGGTCATACGGTGGCAGTTTCTCACCCTGACTGATGATATCGGTCCAATGGCAGATTCTCACAGCACAAGCTGCATTCGCAGTGAAGGCTGGGTTTCCATAAACTGCCCAGCAAACCCTGTGACCAGCACTTCCCCCCTTTCGGCTTTTGTTCGTCACGTTTTTCCAGGAGTCCTCTAGTGTGTGGCGTGACGAGGAATTGAAGAGATCATGCCCAGCCTTATATAGCTTTGACACAGGGCAGGAACCCTTTGTCTGAAAACCTGATTCTGAAAAAAAAGTTGGTGGAAAAATACAGACATCCCCAGACAGAGTCAAGAAACACGGGGCCTGATCACCACCCTTGGAAAATCCCAGCAACCTTTAGTTACAGGCTCTCGGGAGTGTTCTCACCGAGACTCAGATGGTGAGAGATGAGTGTCTCCTAAGGGCTACCTGAAATAGGCCGTTCACAAACAACTGTGTCAACTGCAATATCTTGCCATGTGGGAATTGCTCAGGTGTGACTGAGTTTGGAACCCAGATGTCGAGTCAATATTCATAACAGTAGATAGAAAACTGAGACTTTTGGAGTGGAAAAGACACAGGAGCACTCACCAGATATTTCAACCCCTTGCCAAATGTTGCAATGAGCATTTATATGCAGATGACTCATGCAGAGTAGTTTACATATATCTGGAAAAAAAGACCACTTTTCATGATTTTTTAATTTTTTTATAATATCAAGCTTTTATAAAGTAGTATGTAGTAAATATATAAAAGATGAATGCTAAATGATAGAGAGGAAGGAAGAAAGGAAGGAAATAGGAATTAAGGGAGGAAGGAAGGGAAGAAGGAGAAAATACTCAAAACCTAACCCTGGTCAGTACACCGTGTAAAAGGATTTTGTTACCTGTTTTATCCCCCCAGTCAAAGTGGAGAGGAACTTGCACACTTTTGCTAAGCAAGATTGGATCCTCACACCGTTAACTTCAGGGTGCACTGGTTTAGGTGAAACTGGAAACACACATAGGCTGTGTCTACACTGGCACCCTTTTCCGTAAAAGGGATGCTAATGAGACACTTCAGAATTGCAAATGCCGTGGGGGATTTAAATATCCCCCGCGGCATTTGCATGAACGTGGCTGCCGCTTTTTTCCAGCTCGGGGTTTTGCCGGAGAAAAGCGCCAGTCTAGACGTGATCTTGCGGAAGATAAGCCCTTTTCTGGAAGATCCCTTATTCCTACTTTCAAGTATTCCTACTTTCAAGTAGGAATAAGGGATCTTTCGGAAAAGGGCTTATTTTCCGCAAGATCATGTCTAGACTGGCGCTTTTCTCCGGCAAAACCCCGAGCTGGAAAAAAGCGGCAGCCACGTTCATGCAAATGCCGCAGGGGTATTTAAATCCCCCACGGCATTTGCAATTCCGAAGTGTCTCATTAGCATCCCTTTTACGGAAAAGGGTGCCAGTGTAGACACAGCCATAGATTTTAAGGGGTTTATGGGATGGGAAACAGATCCAAGCATATTACCAGCAAATACACCAATAAGCAAATTGAACTTCATACACTGTTGGAATGACGGGGCAGAAGCAGTTTTTACCCTGACTGGTGATACAAGCGAAATGGCAGGTTTGTGAGGTTACATTTGCCTTGCTCCTGAGGTTTCTTGGGTAGACATTGCGTTAACCTGGATGCAGCATTTCTCTAGTTCCATCTGTCTTCCTCGGGTCTACCCAGGAGTCCGCCTGTGTGGGGAGCAGAGAAGAATTGACAAGATCCCTCCCCACCCTACATATATTTAGCTTTTGTCTCAAACTTAGTACACTAGAATGGAGGGGGTGGAATGTCCATCTCTAGTGGTTTTTAAGTCCCAGCTTGACAAAGCCCTGGCTGGGATGATTGAGTTGGGGTTGGGGGCTGGACTCGATGACTCCTGAGGCCTCTTTCAGCTCTAGGATTCTAGGATTCAATCGTTGCTTCCCAGACAAGTGAGTGGAAAACCAGAGACTTTGCAAAGACACTGCCCTAGCAGAGCCCCAGCGACCATTAATTGCAGACTCTCTGGTATATCTTCAGGAAGACTCCACAGGTGGGAGATACATTTCTCCTCAGGTATATTCTTTTCCCTAATGGCTCATCACCCTGGACAGTTCCTTCACAACCAGCTCTCTGGACCATGTAGCCTATTAACCATTATTTCCCTTATTTTGGCCTATTAATATAATATTCACTTGAGTTCAATAATGGTTTTATGTTATCCTTATTTTTCTTTAATATAGATGTGAAATATGCTGGTAGCGCAAGGGGCCTACAGAATTCAGGTTCTGTAAGATGGCCGATGGCAATAACATATAAGTGGGGTACTCTATGCCTTGTGTCTGTAATTTTCCATAAAGGGGTGAAGTAAGAGTTTGCAGTCGGTGTAAGTTTATTTTTGAACCTTACCCGGAATTTATGGTATAAATCTGCTAACGTGAGAGTTACGAATGTTTCAGTCTCTTTGTGCAATCGCAAGCAGATGGAGACTGTTAGACCATGGTTTCCGTATAGCTTCTCGCCCTTTCTGTGTGGTATAGGGACAGCGTCCAAAAAGTCATCAGGCATCCATAATGAATATTCATAAGATACCCAAAGACTTCTTCCAATCAAAAATGGTACCCTCAGAAATTTCAGGGTGTTAGGCCCAGTTATGGAAAAGGGGTGGTTTATCTGGAATGCTTTGGTGCCCAAAAGACGTATGTAGACCTAGTGATTTGGGAGATTGAGGCTGCTGTAATCTGGCACGTAGTGGAGAGAGCAGTCCCTCCTAAGACGTGTGAGTATAAGGTCAGAGAAAGCTTAGGATTTATCTCTATTCCTCTCTTTGGTAACGGGTTGCTTTCCCTTTCTTGCTTAAGTCTGCTTTTAGAACTCCTACTAACACTTGCTCCCATGTCTTCCAGGGGAAGGGAAGCCCCCCTTCTCCATCCAACCTTGGGATCCTTGTGTGTGTAGGAATTAGTAGTACTCTTATTATTATTATTTCTCTTTGTACTCTTAGGTAAGTTGGGAGTTAATTGTGTTATTGGCATCTTCAGAAGGAATTCAAGTGATTTGGGTTCTTACTGTAGTTTGTGCTGTGGTGATCATAATCATTATTCCATTAGCAATAAACCTGTTTTCCATTTCGTTTTCTGAGTTAAGGTGTGGTTGCTGTCTGTCGCCTGTTGACGCTCAAGAGGGGGAGCCTTGTGGTTCCACGGAATTGTAATCTGGGATAGAGGACGAACTTAGATAATTTCTGATCAGATTGGCCAGCTTTACCCATCCACATTTCACAAAACTCCTTCCCAGGCTACAACTACAAGTGTCTTGCCTGGTCAGAGTTCCTCAGGTGTAACTCCATCTGAACCATAGCCAAGAGTCCCACTTTTGGAGATGAACATGATACCTGCACATACGCATGGAACCCCTCCTGTTGGCTGGCCCAGTGTGAGGTTATTCAGCATAGGGGAAGCCTTGTCACTTCTTACCCCACCGTGGGAGGCTAGGCCTGAGGCTGCTTGGTGTGCTCTGCCTTGTGTACTGTGAATGGGTGTGTGTGCACCTCAGACCAGACCCACTCAGACAAAGCACCAGGAACAAGCTTTATTCTGTAACAAATACAGAACACGATCGCAGTTCAGCAGCCCCTCCTCTCGGCATGCAGTCCGTGTTCTCGCACAGTCCCTTCTGAGACCCTGCCGGGGTCAGAGGGCACACCCTGGCAGAAACCAGGCAGCTCTCCCAACATGCTGGGGTTTGTCGTTCCCAGGACTGCTGCTGAAGCCCACTGGGAGTTGGGCTACACAGAGAACAATCAGATTCTGCAAATAATCATTTTTCAAAGGACATCTCCAATGTCACGTCAAAAAAGTGTAGACATATCCTAAGGGGTAATTTTGTCCTCAAGGATACAAATGGTTGACGCCTAAGGGTACATCTAGACTACAGGCTTTTGTCGACAGAGGCTTTGTCAACAGATGCTGTTGACAAAGCTTTTGTCGACAAACAGCATCTACACTACAGGCAGTTCTGTTGACAAAGCAAGCCGCTTTTTCGACCCAAAGTCTAGACGCTCTCTTTTGAAAAAGCCCAGTGTGGATGCAATAGCGCCTTTTTTTGACAGAACTCTGTCGAAAAAGGGCATTATTCCTTGCAGAATGAGGTTTACCACCGTTGACAAAACTGCTGCATTCTGCCAACTTACTTTCAAGAGAACTCAGTGGTCATGTAGACGCAGGTATAGTTTTGTCGACAAAACCTTGCAGTCTATACACTCCAATCTCCTATCCACCCTCATTCCCAGTTTCATTGCCTCATCAGTTTCAGAAAAGCTTTTCTCAGGGACACTTTGACGTCCTTGTTTCTCAGGCAGTAGATGACCGGGTTGACCATAGGAGGCAGGACTGTGCAGATGAAAGAGAATATTTTTTTGGGTATGGCGGCAGTGCTGACAATTGGAACCACATAGACAGAAATTGACATCACATAGTAAACGGTCAGCACAATGAGGTGGGAGGAGCAGGTGGAGAAGGCCTTTAACTTCCCGGTCGTGGACGGGATTCTCAAGATGGCGGTGATGATACAAATGTAGGACACCAGGGTCAGTAGCATGGGCACAAGAGTGCACAGGACAGCGACAATAAATGCCACCAGCTGGACTAACTGGGTGTCATCACAGGACAGCTTTAGCACGGGTGTAAAATCACAAAAAAAATTGTCAATTTCTTTGCCATGGCAGAACTTGAGTTGGAGGTAGAAAATATCTATTATGGCAGAAGCCAGAAAGCTGCATATCCAGGACCCTGACACCATTTGGATGCAAATGGAGCCATTCATCAGGGCAGTGTAACGGAGGGGGTGGCAGATCGCTAAATACCGATCGTAGGACATGACCGTCAGTAGCAGAGGTTGAGTAGCAGACATGACACCAAAGAAATATGATTGCACCAGGCAGGCCTTCACGGAGATGGTTCTGTCCCCCGTCTGGAGGCTGGCCAGCAGCTGGAGCAGGATGGTGGAGGACAAACAAGTTTCTAAGAAGGCCAAATTCCACAGTAAATAGTACATGGGGCTGTGAAGTTGTTGATCCGTGACAACTAGCGCAATAATAAGGAGGTTCCCAGCCAGTGTCATAAGGTAGATCATGAGGAAGACAAGGAAGAGGAGGGGTTGCATTTCAGGGGCCTCCCCAAACCCTAAGAGGATGAATTCGAGGATGAACGTTTGGTTTCTTCCTTCCTCTTCCCCCATAATAGGCATCTAGAAAAAAGAAAGCCATGAAATATTGATGGAGCGCATGGAATCTGGTTGTGCAGTCAGTCGACATCTGGATAGGCTAACCCTATGCCACCAGAACTCTGCAGAAGGAAAAAATTGAGCTGTCGATCTACAGAGGAAATCTACAACTTACTGGCTGAGTCCCAGAATCAAGTGACCATAATCATGGCCTCAGTTGGAGTATTGTGCCCATTTCTGGGCACCACATTTCAGAAAAGATGTGGAGAAATTGAAGAAGTTTCATGGAAAAGCAAGAAGAACAATGAAAGGTCTAATAAGTACGAGCTATGAGGGAAGGCTGAAGGAATTGGGCTTGTTTAGTTTGGAAAGGAGAAGACCAAGAGAGGACATGATAGCGGTTTACAAGTACCTAAAAGGGTGCCACAAGGTGGAGGGAGAAATATTGTTCTCCTTGGCCTCTGAGGAAAGGACAAGATGCAATGAGCTTCAACTGCAGCAAGGGAGGTTTTGGTTGGACATCAGGAAAAACTTCCTAACTGTCAGGAAGACAGTTAGGAATAAATAGTCTAGGGGGGTTGTGGAATCTCCATCCCTGGAGAGATTTCTCAGCAGATGTCAAGGCTGTTCCCGACTCTGACGCAACAAATGCAGAAGTGGGGCCCCGCAAAAGCACCCCAAAATCACATCTCTCCAGGCTTTGGGTACAACCCCCCCCCCCCCCACACACACACAGAATCCTAATACCCAGATTTTTGGGGAATATCAGCTGCCACCATCCAAGTATTCCAAGAAAACCAGGGAAGAGATCACTTGGGAAACCTCCTTCCTAATACCTCAGGGGTACCCCAAGCTCTTTTTCCCCAAAAAAAGACAAAACAAGCTGCAATCTGTGATAGCTGACAGAGAGACAGTTCTTCTAGGGCACAAGAAAGAACCAATACTGATTAATATGAAAAAGAAAACAAACTTTTAGTATCAAAACCAATCTACCGTTGCAAGCATAGTTGAGGTGGCTAGATGATAAGAGCCACCAGTTGAAATACTCAGAGAAAATTCCCTGGGTTAGAAAGCTTCATTACAAGAGAGAGAGAGAGAGAGAAAAACACTTTTAACAGCACAGACATCACTTCCAAATGCCCAGCCCAAAAAACAATAAAACCTGATGGCCTAACTAAACTTTGCCCTACTTACACTTTGGCTACGTCTACACTGGCCCCTTCTTCGGAAGGGGCATGCTAATTTTGAAAGTGGGAATAGGGAAATCCGCGGGAGATTTAAATATCCCCCGCGGGATTTAAATAAACATGTCCACCGCTTTTTTTACGGCTTGGGGAAAAGCCGGAAAAAAGCATCTAAACTGGCCCGATCCTCCGGAATAAAGCCCTATTCTGGAGGATCTCTTATTCCTACTTCAAAGTGGCTACATCTACATTGGCACCTTTTTCTGGAAATGCTTAAAACGGAACAGTTTTCCATTTTAAGTATTTCTGGAAAAAGAGCGTCTACACTGGCAGGCTGCTTTTCCGGAAAAGCGTCTGTGGCCAATGTAGACTCGCTTTTCTGGAAAAAAGCCCTGATTGTCATTTTTGCGATGTAGACTTTTTTCCGGAAAAGGCTACTGTGCTGTCTACACTGGCCCTTTTCTGGAACAGTTTTCCGGAAAAAGGACTTTTGCCCGAGCGGGAGCAGCATAGTTTTTCTGGAAAAGCAGCTGATTTCTTACAGTAAATCGTCATTGCTTTTCCGGAAATTCAAGGGGCCAGTGTAGACAGCTCGCAGCTTATTCCGGAAAAGCGGCTGCTTTTCCGGAATAAGTGGCCCAGTGTAGACACAGCCAGTAGGGATAAGAGATCCTCCGGAATAGGGCTTTATTCCAGAAGATCGGGACAGTCTAGATGCTTTTTTCCGGCTTTTCCCCAAGCCAGAAAAAAAGCGGCGGAAATGTTAAAAGCATTTCCGGAAAATCATGCCAATCTAGACGCGAATAAAGTCTCAACCCCCTGGGTGACGTTGGCTGGGATTTTGGAAGGAACCCAAGGGAACTAGGTTCCCCACTCCCTTCCAAAATCAGAGGAGTAGAGACCGTCACCTTTCGATGCTCCTCTGAAATCCCTGCTTTGATGAGAGATGGTCTTACTCTCACCCAATTTTCTGGTCTTCAGTGGAAGAGTGAAGGTCTCTTTCTGCCACACAGTGAGGCTGGGATCCCGCTAAGTGGCACGGCCATGCTCGAAGGAAGCCGCGCTGCTCCTGCCCACAGAGTCGGTGTTCTTATCGACTTCCTCAGCCACCAGCACACACACACACTCTCTCACACACTCCTACACACACACACAGTTTCTGTGGAGTGTTTTTTCACATGTGTACACAGATTTTGTCTCTGCCTCGGACTGATGCCCCCTCACAAACTCTTCCACGCTCACCTCCCCGCATATGGATGCAGCGTCATTGTTATTTCTTGCATCACACACACAGTCTGTGAAATTTTGTTCTTTGGAGGTGCTTGTCTTATAGGTTTTGGTCTGGTACTTGCTTCTCCCACTTTGGCTCTTTATAAAGAGACCAGATAACGAGTGTCAGACAAGTTCATTGCTATAAAACAACAATAGCATGGTACAGAAATACGAGGAGGGACACCTGGCATTGGCCATTGTTGGAAGGCATGACACACAGCTGGATAGACCTTTGGTCTGACCTAGTACGGCCGTTTTTGTGTTCTAAATCTGGGAACCATTCACGACTTTTTCTTATGCATATTTTCCTCTATCCCAGTTGTGCTGGGTCCCCCAGTTGTATTAACTAGAACGGGGGTTCCACGGATACCTCCAAAAATAACAGTCTGGCTCCCTCTTGGAAGCTGCTGACCCTGCTCCTTGCATTCACACAGATAGCACTGCTGCAGGTATATGCAGGCTCTCGGAGGAGCAGCAATAGAGACGTTACAGTCAAGATTTACAACCACAGCTTAGAGTCCCAGAGTGACACTGTTCTGCCGGGTCGAACCACTGAGCAGAAAAATTTTATTACAATTCTCTGTTCCCTCTTTGTGGCAGGGAACATGCACCCATGTGCTAACCAACTACGCTGTGAATTTTTTTACCCCAGACACATCACTATGAGGCAGACGGGTGCAGAGTAAACGAGGAACAAATTTCTTTGCTGCAGAAGTGTTAATAAGGGTTAGGAAGCAGAGCAGATACACAGCACTACAAACTGGGCACTACACAGCAGTTAGTTTGGTAATACAGGGGTAATTTCTCACCCTGGCTGATGATACTGGCAAACAAGCAGATTCTCACGGCACAGGCTGCATGCCTGGTGAAGGCTGAGTTCCCGTAAACTGCCCGGCAAACCCTGTGTCCGGCCTTTCCTCAGCTTCGGTCTTTGTTCCTCATGTTTTTCCAGTAGTCCTCTTGTATGTGGCGTGATGAAGAATTGAAGCGATCACACCCAGCCTTATATAATTTTGACAAAGGGCAAGGACCCTTTGTCTGAAAACTTGATTCTGAAAAAAAAAGTGGGTGGAAAAACACAGACATCCCCAGACAGAGTCTAGAGACACGGGGCTTGGTCAACAACAGCCATTGGGAAATTCCCAACAGCCATAAGTTATAGTCTCTTGGGAGTGTTCTCATCAAGGCTCAGCAGGTGGGAGATGAACGTCTCCTAAGGGCTATTTTGCCCTTACCGGCTCATTACCCAAATAGGCCCTTCACAAACAACTGTATCAACGTCAACATCTTGCCACGTGGGAATTGCTCAGGTGTGACTGTGTTGGAAACCCAGATGTCGAGTCAATATTCTTATCTTTAGATAGAGATCTGAGACATTCATACAATAGGATAATCAGAGGCAGCAAATCACGACTTTTCAACTGACACCTCCAATGACCCATCTTGCAGAAAATGCATCTTAGTTACGTTACAAAATATATGATCTCTATGAAGAATGGTGGTGGGGAAGCTGTGTCTTTCTTCACTTCCATTCTTCATGGATTGACCGAAGAGTCTTATTGATAGTTCTCTATTATCCATTAAACTGAGTTTGGGTTCTGACCTGGATGTCTGAATACTGCGCCATTTCTTGGTGTTCTTTCATGATCGTCCCTTCCCCAGAGTTAATGCTCTCCTGGCTGGAAGATTCTCCTTCCTATGAGATGATGTCATCTCTGTCGGTATTTCTGTAGGTTGTAAATTCAAATCATTGCCCAAAAGAACATTCATATTTATTTGGAGAAAGGAAAACAACAGTCCAGAGCCATCTTATTAATTTAAAAGTGAACTCATGGGAAAGCACTGAGCGAAAGAGGAAAATTAATGGAAACAGGAGAACGACAGACCCAGAAGACAAAGAAAGAGAAAAAAGGGAATGTCTCCTTTCCAAGGAAATAAAAACACACAGAACTTTTGATCTCAGTGGAAATCTCTCTTTATCGGATGTTTTAGCTGAGTAGATGTACTAGAACATTAAAAAAGGAACCAATGTGATATCTATTTCACTAGGGGTACGTCTAGACTACAGGTTTTTGTCGACAGATACTGTTGACAAAGCCTTTGTTGACAAAGAGAGTCTAGCCTGCATTACGTGGATCGAAAAATCGATCCGCTTTGTCGACAAAGAGCGTACAGACTGATGGATGCTCTGTCGACAAAAGGAGGCACCCGGAAGTGCTTCTGGCAGGTCACAGGGGCAGCCTTAAAGTCAAGGCGCTGCTACATGCTCTTTGCAGAGACGCGTGCTTCAAGGGAACCTCCTGGACAGCCATTGCTCTGCTCCTGCTTCTGGCTTGCCTACCTCCTCAAGGGAAAGCAAAGCTGCTGCAGTTCTTGCTCTGGTTGCCCTGCTTCTTCGGACACCACAGACGTTTATTTTCAGGTTTTGTTTTTGTGCTTTGCACTGTGTTTTTGGCCATGGAGCCTGAGCTGCCCTGGGCAGGCGAGGACCCATCGAGCAGCACAGTATATTAATAGAAAGGGATACTTCTCACTGGTGCTGCAGGTCCTGGTCGACCATCGGGGACAATTCACTGACATTTGTGTCGGGTGGTCAGGCCGGGCACATGATGCCCGCATATTCCGGAACTCATACCTATACCAAAGGCTGCAAGCTGGGGCATTTTTCCTGGAGAGGAACCATGCAGTCGGGGATGTGCAGATGCCTACATGCATCGTGGCCGGCACGGCATACCCCCTTGTGCCCTGGCTCATGAAGCCCTACAACAGCCCCCTGGATGCGAGCAGGGAACTGTTTCACTCCCGCCTGAATCCAGCTCACTTCCAGGTGGAGT
Source organism: Pelodiscus sinensis (assembly GCF_052426305.1). Classification (NCBI taxonomy): domain Eukaryota; kingdom Metazoa; phylum Chordata; order Testudines; family Trionychidae; genus Pelodiscus; species Pelodiscus sinensis. Next base: position 14,568,909 of record NC_143081.1, on the reverse strand, counting down.
GCGCCTTTGGCCGTCTGAAGGGCAGGTTTAGATGCCTGCTCATTCGGCTGGACATGGGGGAACACAACATCCCCGATGTGGTTGCAGCATGCTGCGTGCTGCACAACCCGGTGGAGAGGAAAGGGGAGGCCTTCCTTCCTGTGTGCGGACATGGTTGATGTGGAGGGAAGGCACTTTGAGCAGCCCTGGACAGCCGCCATCTGGCAAGCCCACCAGCTGGGCTTGTGCATTTGAAAAGCCCTGAGGGAGCAATTCTCCCAAGGAGGCCGATGAGTTTCCCCAGGGCCTTCCAAATGTGGGATTTCCCCCATCCCCCCGGTGCCTTCCTCCCCAAAATGCCTCCCGGCCCCACATTGACACATTGTACGCATTCATCACACACTGAGAACAGAGACAGGTGGTGGTGAAAAAATGTTTGCAGTTTATTTCACTGTTGGTTCACTGGGACAGAAGGGGGCTGGGCAGGAGCTGCGTACCTGGGCCATGGGGCAGGAGTTTGGGGAGGGCAGGGGCTGAGGAGGGGAGGAGTTGGGGGGTAGGGGCTGAGGCAAGGGGGCAGGTTGAGCAGGAGCAGCAGGACCAGGCACAGGACCAGGGAAAGCCGTAGCCTCCCGGATAGCAGCACAAATATCAGTGCGCTGCTGGGCAAATTCCTCCAGCAAGCGCCGGCGCCACTCTGCCTCTGATTCCATCCTCCGGTTAAATGTGTCCTGCATCCCTTGCAGGACCGAGATGTGCTGGTGCACCAGGTCCAAGTACGTGCACCAGTGCTGACGGGTTTCCTGAAGCCATCTAGGTGGTGGGGCGGGTGTGGCGCCCTCCTCCTGGTCAGCTGATCCAGCAGTGGCGGACAAGAGGGAAAAGTCATCAGTCATGCATGCTCACACTTTTCCTGGGAGGCCCTCCTTCTTCTCAGCAGGCAGTGCCTGTCCTAGGGTCAGCGGATGCTCATGTGCGTCCCAGTAAGGCCTGGTGTGGCTTGGCCAGCAGTGACAGCCTCCCTGGAGCCCAGGCGGTGTGCAGGCCACCATCCTGCCCCCCCTCCACACACCCCGTGGCCAAGCAGCACAGACAAGTGTCAGGCCACGGATGGGGTTCCCACAGGTTGCTGAGAGGCCTGCAGCTGTGAGGCAATCCAAGCGTCCCCAACCCAAGTCTGAACCTGGCATCACTGCCTGCAGGAGCAGGTGGTGCCTCGCAGCCATGCGGGTGCAGGGGTAGGACGGCCCTCCCTGAGGTCGGCCATGGGTGTGCCCACCCCGGCAGTGATCAGCATGACATGTCACAGCACCGCACCGTCTACTTTGCTCCTGCCTGCCCTGCCCTGTGTGTGTTGGACCCTCACAGCACCCACCTGATGTTCCCTCCCTGGGGTCCGAATTTGTTTGGGAGGCCTCCTGAGCATGGGTGTCTGGCTCCTGGTGCTCCTGGTGCTGTCTTCCTCCTCCTCCTCCTCCTCTTCTAGGAGCTCCTGGTTGTCTGTCTGAAGTTGCAGCCGCTGCTGCACAGGGGTCTCTACACCACACTCCACAAGCCTCTCGGGAGGCAGGGGTTCCCCTGCCCCCAGGATCCAGTTCAGGTCCTCGTAAAAGGCACAATAATGTGCCGTTTCCCTAGAGCGGGAGCTGCGCTCGTGGGCCCTGATGTACCCCTGCCGCAGCTCCTTCACCTTGGCTCTGACCTCGGGTACGGTGTGGGGGTGGTGGCCTTGCCTTGACATCAGCCATTCTGCTGTAAATGTCCCCGTTCCTGCGCCTGGACTGTGGGACCTGAAGAGACTCCTCCTCAGACCACAGCTCCAACAGAGCTTTGATCTCGGGCCCAGACCAGGAGGGTGCCCGGCGTTTGGTGCCTCTGGCTTTCTGGGGGGATGTTGTAGCCAGACATAAAGCCCCATTTTAACATCCATCTTTGTCTGCTTAAAACCATGCAGGGCACATAAGAGCTGGAAAACAGCATATTCTTTGAAAACCTTGGAGCAGGAGGTTTAGATATGCTGGCTCAGTGACCGTGACCAACTGTAAGCAGAGATAGGAGGGTGGTCGAACTAATTGTTGACCAAGAGGCTGTACATTGTGCCCTTGACTGAAACCCATATTGATACGAACACATACCCGTCCACGGGGGAAGGAATCTCCCGCCCAACAGAACATCCGGCAGTCCTAATTTAGTTATCTTCCTCTCTTACAAGTGTAAATTAACTTGTAACCTGCTTGTAAGAACTGGCACCACAAAATGGACCAGTAAAATTTGGCCTCTGAAGATAAGAAAGAGAATACGGGCCCCCAGGGGTATAAAGATGAGCCCAGCAGCACATTTGCTTTGTGTGTCAATCTACCATCTATCTGCTGGTCGGGTTTGGTGTTTGACCTCCCGAGGTTCCAGAGGGGACGCCCACCTCGTATTCGTCTTTCCGAGGAATTGAGAGACCGGCCCTGGCCTGACACGCTGGAGTCGAGAGGCACAGAAGGGGGTAAAAATTGTACCTGGATGTGGTCCTTTGTTTAAGTATATATACATAGTGTTAGAGCTCTTTAAAGATTAAGCTGTCACTTGGTACCATTATTTTTCTATCTTTACCTTTTTCCTGTAACCATTTTTAAGATCTATATTTTGCTAATAATTAAGAAATAGAGCAATAGCCATTGTAACCATATGATTTATAAGTTCCTTTAATAAACCTGTAACTGTTTAAGTTTTTAACCTGACTCCTTCAGTTGCTGTGATAGAACCAAGCACAATTTAAAAGAACTTCAGCCGGTTATAAAGGGACAGTCATAGGAAGAGCTTGGGCGTTTGGATCTGTGTCACTCCCAGGTGACAAGATCCGTTGGGGCACCTTTCAGCCTTTCCCAGGCTGCCCGCTGCGAAGGAACTTTTGTGTTCTAGCAGTTAAAATCTAAGGTGTAATAAGCTCTTCCTACACACTGGGGCGTCTGTTAGCCTGTTTGGCTACCCTCTGCGACGGGACCTTGGTCCTAGCAGTAAAGTCATGGACGTTAAACACTCGGGGCTCCTTTCAGCCTTCTGGGCTGCCCGCTGCGACGAGACTTCGTGTCTTAGCAGTTAAAGACTTAGGAGACATACCCACACACACTGCCCTGACCGTCGGCTGACAGATGTGTCCCTGGAAGGGCCAGAGGGGTTTTGGGGGGGGGGGGCTTGTCCCTGGGACATGGCTCTGAGTTTCCTGACTGGACAGAGCTGCGCGGTCTCACGGTCCTGGCTGGAGCTGGCTTGCTGCCAGAATGCTAATCGTGGGTGCCTGTGCCTTTTAAAGATTGCTACAGGCAGGAGCAATAGAGTTGAAAGCTGTGCTAGGAGTGTCCACCAGGGCTTCTTCCTGGAGGCCTTTATCGTCGACATAAATTCTCTCCTGCATCCACACTTGCCTTTTGTCGACATAACTCTGCCGACAAAGGCATCATTCCTCGTAGAATGAAATTTACCTCCCTTGACAAAACTGCCGCCTTCCATCGACTTACCGTTGACAGAACGCAGCAGTAGTGTAGACGCAGGTATAGTTTTGTCGACAAAACCCTGTTGTCTAAACACACCCTATGTATGTATCTACACAGCAAGGCTAACCTCAAAATATGCTACGCAAATTGAGCTACTTCAATTGCGTATTTTATTCGAAATAGCTTATTTCGAAATAGGGAGGGTCTATCCAGCACTTATTTTGAAACAGAGAGCTCTTCCCCCGACTTCCCTTATTCCTCTTACAATGAGGGTTACAGGAGTCGGAGTAAAGTCCTCCAGCTTGACAGTATTTTGACGCTATTTTGAAATAACAGGGAAATAGTTTGTCTTAATATCTGTGATTTATTCATTTGTCCCCTCCCTTCATCAGCCAAGAGTGAGAGACACACATAGAATCCAAGCACTTTCCCCTCGCTCCTAGATAGTCAGGAGAATGGGAAGAAAAGCAAGACACGTTCCAGTAGGCATGGCTGCTACACCATCCCCCCCAGCGCTTGCCTGAAATGGCACATCTGTGTCAATCCCCTAAGCCCATAAACCACTTTTGTTCCAGTCACCTCATTGGATTTTCACCAGCAGGGAGCTGAGCCTTTTGTGTAGCTGAGCCAGCTTGTATTTGTGATACCAGAGTACACAGCCACATCCATCCTTGAGATCCACAAATTCACGTTCTCATAGCTTTGTCTTATATTGAATGAACAGTATCCACCACAGCTCGGCCTTCAAAGGAACTTCAGATCGGAGCAAAATTGGATGGGGGGGGGGGGGGGTGTTATAATTCAACGGCAGGTGTTATGAAAATCTCTCTTAGTGCGCCAAGACTACCCCAACTCTTCCCAGCCAGGGCTGTCATGTTGTATCTTTGCGCTTGTCTCTCTGTATCGACTTGCAGTCCGTTGGTCTTACACTAAGGCTACGTCTAGACTGGCATGATTTTCCGGAAATGCTTTTAATGGAAAAGTTTTCCGTTAAAAGCATTTTCGGAACAAAGCGTCTAGATTGGCATGGATGCTTTTCCGCAAAAACACTTTTTGCGGAAAAGCGTCCGTGGTCAATCTAGATGCGCTTTTCCGCAAAAAAGCCCCGAATGCCATTTTCGCGACTGGGGCTTTTTTGCGGAAAATAAATCTGAGCTGTCTACACTGGCCCTTTTGCGCAAAAGTTTTGCGGAAAAGGGACTTTTGCCCTGAACGGGAGCAGCATAGTATATCCGCAAAAAGCACTGATTTCTTACAGTAGGAAGTCAGTGCTTTTGCGGGAATTCAAGTGGCCAGTGTAGAAAGCGGCTGATTTTCTGGAAAAACTGGCCAGTCTAGACACAGCCTAACACTCCAATCCTGCAAACACTCATGCTCACATTTCCTGCCCTGAACAATCCCATGGATTCTGGTCTTTGGAGCAAGGAACAGCTGTTTGTTCTGTGTCTGCACACAGCCAAGCACAGTGGAATGCTGGACCAAGACCGGGAGCTCCTGCACAACAAAGTTAGCTAATACGTGCTAAAAAAAAATAGCCATGGCACTTCACTGCTCTTGAAAATTGTAGCCCCAAACTGATCAGACAGAAGGATGCGAACCTTTTCTCAGAGGCGGTTGCAGAAGAGAAAGCCATAATGAGTCAACTGAAAATGGAGAGGAGAGCAGAAGAAAGAAGTCACTGAAGCCTGGCCTACACTGGAGCAGAAGGTTGACTTAAGATACACAACTCCAGCTAGATGAATTATGTAGTTGGAGTCGACGTATCTTAAATCGCTATCCGCACATTGAGAGGCTAATGGGAGCAAACACGCCCATCTGTTTCCCTTAGTGCTCATGAGGAGCAGGAGTACCACCATTGTGGGTATACCCTCTGAGTTTGATTTAGTGGGTCTTCACCAGACCCACTAACTCAAATCTGGAAGATTGACCGTGGCAGCAGCAATTTTCCGCGTAGTGTAGACATGGCCTGAGTGAGAGAGAAGGAAAGACCTGAGAGCTAATGTACACATATAAATTGTATCACACCAGCACTGTTAAAAGTGCCCCAGTGCAGATCCTGTGACACCCCTATGAAGGTAGTAGGGTATTACCAATTGGGGCAATAAGCTACACCAGCATAAGGCAATGATTGTTGTCTTTCCTTGATATACACACTGCTCACTGCAACAGGCAATCACCAGGAAGGAAAATGTTCCCTCACGCAACATCTACGGGATGACGTTGTTTCGTGTTGTGCTTGCGAGCATAGAAATGGTGCATCTCTGTTCTTGTCTGGAAAAATATAATATTTTTCTCTGAACTGCCTTACATCTTCTTTCAAACAGGCACAAACCACTGAAGGATTATTTCTCCTTACATTCCTGGTCATGTAAATGTATAAAACATCAGTGAGAGTGTCACTAGAATTTTGTTTCCAGTCGACAGGGCCCTACATTAAAATCATGAGTCACTATAATACTTTCAGGGGAAAGTGATTGATTCATGGTCTGGAAAACTGCCTCATGACGGAGACTGAAGGAGCTACGGGTATTTAATCACAGTCTGGAAATCATGCTATTTAACAGAGAGAGTAACCAACGCTCCAGTTACGGACTTCACACCAGTCCTGCATTTGGAGCTGTAGCCATGGTTTTGACCAGTGTCCACTAGGAAATGGGCCAAAGCTTCCAAATTGTTGTCATGTTTTACCGACATTTGGACAGTACATCAACTGGATTCATATCAATGGAAAGCCCGGCCAGCTGTTCCAAGACTCTTGAGTTCACCCATTTGCAACAACTGGGGAATTTGGGCTTTAAATAACTGAGATAGAAACACAACACAAGCATTGCCCAATTGACTCTAAACTGTGTCTTCTCTAATAGAGCTCATTGGGAGGGAGACGGTTTGTAACGAAGACCTTTGGGAATTAATCAAGGGAAACTTTGGTTTTCCTCTGAACTATAGTGCGGAAGTCATAACGAGTTTTCATTCCCATGGTTCAAACTTTTTCCCTGGTGTAACCACTCTCTTTCCATTATGTTGACATCAGGCTCCTCACCACTATAGGTACCTAAATTCCAGAATCCTGCCCCAATGGGGTTCTCTAAAGGTAGGTCTACACTACAGGGTTTTTTTCGGAAAAAGATATGCAATTTGCTTATCTTTTTACGACTTTTTTTGGAAAAGCTTTTCCGACATTTGGCCCATCTACACAGGGCCAAAAGTGGGAAACCCTCCTCTTTCCAAAGATCCCCTGTTCCTCATACAATGAGGAATACAGGGCTTCTGAAAGAACGTAGCTACTTTTTCGGAAACTGCCAAAAAACTGTGCTACGTGTAGCTTTCTTATGGCCAGTGCTTTGATTCACACCAATGGTTATTCTGACTCTTTCATTGAAATCTCTTTGGCAGAGATTTGGCAGCCAGCCTGCAATCCAAGGTTAATATTTTCCCCATTTTTTGTGGGAGATGCTTGTTGTTTTTCAGAGTAGTCCTTCAGAGTATCAAAGGTGAGATTTTCAAAAACAGCAAGGGATTTAGCATCCCAGCACCGAAGGAAGGTCAGGAAGGGTTGGTGGTGTATTTCCCAGGTCCTTCACGAAAATCTACCCCCCTAATTTCAAGCATAAGGGAAGAGTCCATAAGCGAGAACACTTTGTTTCCAATATAGGAAACTGAAGATTCCCAACCCCATCAGGCAGGGTGATATTAGATGTGAGTTTTCCACCCAATCCCCCACACAACTGTGCAAAACACCTGGTTAAATATTATCACAGGTGCAGGTCACTTCTCAGCATCTTAGTCTTGGAAGATTTTGACAGATTTTTGCTGAAAATATTCAGTTGAGTTGAGATAGTTTCATGGATAACTTTGGGCTGAACAAATCAACTCTTCTCCAAAACACCTCATACACAAGGCCGCAATCAATACAGCCCCGTCTGTGCCTCTCACATGGCATGTAATCAGGGGATTCTAGGAGGCTGGGAAAGGATCAACAGGCCTCAATGAGATTAAAAACAGGGGAAGGGAATATGGATATTTTGGGCCAGAAAACAGGACCAAAAAGTCTGGAGAAAGATCACAAATATAAGGAGACTCAGTGTGATTTTATTCCTTAATTATTGTCAAATGTTGTTATTTCTACAGCACGTTTCTGGCTGGAGCGACTGAGGCTGGTGCAACAAAATCTAGGCAGAGATTTGCAAAGTTGCCTAGTGCTTTTGCCTGCTCATCTCCTGTTCATTGTCATTCATTCACAATGTCTTCTGAGTTTTGAAAATGTTGATGATGCCTATTCTGTTCCAATTCTACAGACCTACACCAATATCAGCATCAGTAGAGATTGGGCTATTTTAATATTGCCTTACCTGACAATAATATCAGGCCAGGACAGAAATCTCACCTCATAGGACACTGAGGCTCCCAGACCTCCCCAGTCTTTAATTTTTTGTTTATCCAGCTACCCATCAGCATGGAACGCTGCCCAAGCACAGTTCCCCATTCACTGCGGTGTCAACATTTCACCCACTTCTCAGAAGTGTAATTGACAAAAAAAGGACCCTCCTTAGTGCAGGAATGAGGGCTGAGAGATTCCGTGGGAGTGGAAAAGACCCAGGAGCACTCACCAGATATTTCAACCCCTTGCCAAATGTGTCTATGAGCATTTATATGCAGATGACTCACACAGAGTAGTTTACATGTCTGGAAATTAAAGACTACTTTTCATGATGCATGTTTCTTACAATATCAAGCTTTTATAAAGAAGTGTGATTTAAATATATGAGAGATGAATGCTAAATGATAGAGTAATAGGAAGGAAGGAAGGAAATATTCAAATAAAACCCTACCCTGGTCAGTACACCGTGTAAAAGGATTTTGTTACCTGGTTTATCCTCCCCTCAAAGTGGAGAGGACCATGCACACTTTTGCTAACCAAGATTGGATCTTTCCCCAAACCCTTCACTTCACTGCAGTTTGTTGTCCACAACTTGTAGTTCCCAGGGCTGCTACTGAAGCCCACTGGGCCTTGGGCTACACAGAACAATCATATTTCACAAATCATAATTTTTCAAAGCACACCTTCAATGTCGCGTCATCCACAAACACATCAGAATTGTGCTCTACTCATATAATACCATAGCTGTGCAGAATTTTGGGGGCATAGTCACTCCAACTACTTTAATGTCCATACCGCCTGGATGGAACAAGCATCAAACATTTTCAGATAGGCTGGATGGCTGTACCCGTGGGGGTTTTTGTGTTGTTGCAAAGCTGTGTTGCTTTTCTTGGATGTGTTGCCAGCTGCCCCCATCTCTAAACCTTCCTTCAGAGTTTTGGAATATGAGTTTAGCCTTTCCACTCTACTGTCCAGTCTCTTCTACCATGGACAGGCTTTAGTTATCTCAGGGTACATCTAGACTACAGAGTGTTTCCCAGAAAACCTCTGCCACATCCAAGGAATGCGTTTGCTCTTCCAATTTTTTTTCTGAAGGAGCAGATGTGCTATTTCAGAAGCCATGTGAACCTTCTTTCATGAGGAATAAAGGATCTTCCAAAAGAGGAGGTTTTCCTAAAATTTGGCCCAGAAAAGCCTCTTTGAAAAAAATTGGGGAAAAAAAGCGTAGTGTAGACATTACCTCAATCAGCTGAGCTTTGGTAGAAAGAAAGAAAGAAAGAAAGAAAGAAAGAAAGAAAGAAAGAAAGAGAGGCCGTGTCCAGACTCAGGGGTTTTTTCGGGAAAAGTAGCCTTTTCCTGAAAAAACTTCCCCTGCGTCCAGACTCAAGCCGCGTTCTTTCGAAATTATTTCGAAAGAACGCGGGTTTTCATTCGATGGCGGTAAACCTCATTTCACGAGGAAGAACGCCTTCTTTCGAAAGTTCCTCTTTCGAAAGAAGGCGTTCTTCAATGTAAAGAGGCCGTCTTCGAAAGAGAGCATCCAGACTCGCTGGGTGCTCTCTTTCGAAAAAGCGGATTTTTCTTTCGAGAGATCCGCCTGCAGCCTAGACGCGATCTTTCGAAAGAGCCTCTTTCGAAAGAAGCCTGCAGTCTAGACATAGCCAAAGAAAGAAAGAAAGAAAGAAAGAAAGAAAGAAAGAAAGAAAGAAAGAAAGAAAGAAAATTTTCATCAATAAGGGCATGTCTAAACTACATCCCTCTTTTGAAAGAGATGTAGTCTAGACATAGCCTAAGGGGTAACCATGGTTCATGTCTAAAAAACTAGATCAATTTTTGTCTACCGTACTCTATGCTAAAATGCGTCCTTTCTGATTCTATGCGTGTTGCTAAAATCAACCAGTTTCAAAAAAGCTTTTCTCAGGGACGCTTTGACCTCCTTGTTTCTCAGGCAGTAGATGACCGGGTTGACCATGGGAGGCAGGACTGTGCAGATGAAAGAGAATATTTTTTTGTGTACGGTGGCAGTGTTGACGATTGGAACCAAATAGACACAAATTGTGATCACATAGTAAACGGTCAGCACGATGAGGTGGGAGGAGCAGGTGGAAAAGGCCTTTAGCCTCCCAGTGGTGGAGGAGATCCTCAGGATGGAGATGATGATACACACATAGGACACCAGGGTCAATAGCATGGGCACAAGTGTCCATATGACAGCGACTGTAAATGCCACCAGCTGGAGAAACTGGGTATCATCACAGGACAGCTTTAGCATGGCTGTAAAATCACAAAAAAAATGGTCAATTTCTTTGCCATGGCAGAACTTTAGTTGGAAGAAGAAAATATCTACTATGGCACAAGCCAGAAAGCTACTTATCCAGGACCACGCCGCCAGCTGGATGCAAATGGAGCCGTTCATCAGGGCAGTGTAACGAAGGGGGTGGCAGATCGCTAAATACCGATCATAGGACATGGCCGTCAGCAGCAGAGTTTCAGTAGCAGACATGACGCCAAAGAAATATGATTGCACAAAGCAGCCTTTAACGGAGATGGCTCTGTCTCCCGTCTGGAGACTGGCCAGCAGCCGGGGTAGGATGGCGGAGGAGAAACAAGTCTCTAAGCAGGCCAAGCTCCATAGTAAGTAATACATGGGGGTGTGAAGTTGCTGTTCCGTGACAACTAGAGCAACAATGAGGGTGTTCCCAACCAACGTCATAAGGTAGATTACAAGCAATATGAGGAAGAGGAGGGGTTGCATTTCAGGGGCCTCCCCAAACCCTAAGAGGATGAATTCCAGGATGAACGTTTGGTTTCTTCCTTCCTCTTCCCCCATAATAGGCATCTAGAAAAAAGAAAGCCATGAAATATTGATGGAGCGCAGGGAGTCCGGTTGTGCAGTCAGTGTCACTATCAGATATCTGGAGTAGCTAACCTCATACCACCACAACTCTGCCTGAGGAAACAATGGAGCTGTCAATAAGCAGAGAAAATCTCCTACAAGTCACTGGCTGAGATGCCAGAATTGATGGACCAAAATCATGAACCCCATTGAATTACAGGACTGTCCAATCTAAGGGTACGTCTACACTTCAGAATGAACTATAGCAATTGCATAGTCTATTTCAAAATAGTTTACTTAAAATAGGGAGGGTCTACACAGCACTTATTTTGGAATAGAGCGCTCTTCCCCCAACTTCCCTTCGGGTATGTCTACACTAGCTTGTTAGTTCGAGGTAGGTAGGTAAATGAGGGCAACTGGAGTTGAAAATGAAGCCCGGGATTTAAATATCCCAGGCTTCATTTGCATGTTCCCGAGCGCCGCCATTTTAAAATCCCCCTTAGTCCAAAATAACTGCCCGCGGCTAGATGCGGCAGTTAAACGTTAATTCGAACTATCTCCTTAGTTTGAATTAACTGTTACTCCTCGTGGAACAGTTAGTTCGGACTAAGGGGGATTTAAAAATGGCGGCGCCCAGGAACATGCAAATGAAGCCCGGGATATTTAAATCCCAGGCTTCATTTGCAACTCTGGGTTGCGCTCATTTGCCTACCTAGCTCGAACTAACGAGCTAGTGTAGACATACCCTTAGGGTCCATCTACACTGCACCATTACTTCGAGATAACTAGCGTTATCCCCAAATAATGATGTGAGCATCTACAAAGCCATTCCGTTATTTCGAAATAAATTTGAAATAACAAACAACTAAATCTGAAATCTGTAATCCTGCTTCTACAAGGAATAACGCCTCTCCCAAAATAGCTATTCCGAAAGAAGACATGTGAAGACGCTCCACGGCTGCTATTTCGAAATGGCCCCTCACCATTTTTTCCTAATGTCCAACCTCAACCTCCCTTGCGGCAGTTTCAGCCCATTGCTTCTTGTCCTGTCCTCAGAGGCCAAGGAGAACAATTTTTCTCCCTCCTTTTGACTCTTTTAGATACTTGAAAACTGCCACCATGTCCCCTTTTAGTCTTCTCCTTTTCAAACTTAACAAGCCCAATTCCTTCAGCCTTCCCTCATAGCTCATAGCTAGACTTTTCATCATTCTTGTTGCTCTTCTCAGGACCTTCTCCAATTTCTCCACCGCTTTTTTGAAATGTGGTGCCCAAAACTGGTCAGAATATTGCAACTGAAGCCTAACTGGTACAGAGTAGAGCAGAAGAATGACTCCTTGTGTCTTCTTGTGATGGGTCTCCCCACTGTGCTAACTAGAATAGTGGTTCCATTGATACCTCCAATCCACCAGTATAGGCTCCATCTTGCAAGCTGCTGACCCTGCTCTTCGCATTGACACAGGTAGCCCCGCTGCAGGTACATGCAGGCTCTTGGAGGAGCAACAATAGAGATGTTACAGTTGAGATAGCAACCACAGTTTAGGGTCCCAGGGCTACACTGTACTGCCAGGTCAAACCACTGAGCAGTAAGATTTTGTTACGGGGTTCACCGCTCCCTCAATGTGGAGGGGAACATGCACCCATGTGCTAACCAAGCACACTGTGATTTTTTTTTTCTCCCCTGACACATCACTATGAGCCAGGCGGGTGCAGGGTAAGCTTGAAATAAATGTATTTGCTGTAGAAGTGATGATGAGGCTAGGAAACAGGGCAGAGCCGATTACCAGCAAATACACAACACTACAAAGTAGACATTACACAATGGTTAGATTAATAATGCCGGGGCAGTTTCTCACCCTGACTGATGATACCGGCAAACAGGCAGATTCTCACGGCACAAGCTGCATTCGTGGTGAAGGCTGAGTTCCCATAAACTACCCGGCAAATCCTGTGCCCAGCAATTCCCCCTTTTCGGCCTTTGTTCCTCACATTTTTCCAGGAGTCCTCTTGAGTGTGGCGTGATGACGAATTGAAGAGATCATACCCCACCTTATATAGCTTTAATGTACAACAGGAACCCTTTGTCTGAAAACCTGATTCTGAAAAAAAAAGTGGGTGGAAAAATACAGACATCCCCAGACAGAGTCTAGACACATGGGGCTTGGTCATCAGCTCTTGGAGAGTCCCAACAACCATTAGCTACAGGTTCTTGGGAGTGTTTCCAGCGAGGCTCAGCTGGTGCGAGATGAACGTCTCCTAAGAGCTATTTTTCCCTTACTGGCTCATTACCCGAAATAGGCCCTTCACAAACAACTGTGTCAACGTCAACATCTTGCCACGTGGGAATTGTTCAGGTGTAACTGTGTTGGAAACCCAGATGTCGAGTCAATATTCATAACTTTAGATAGAGATCTGAGACATGCATACAATAGGATAATCAGAGGCAGCAAATCACGACTTTTCAACTGACACCTCCAATGACTCATCATGCAGAAAATGCATCTTAATTCTGTTACAAAATATATGATCTCTATGAAGAATGATGGTGGGGAAGCTGTGTCTTTCTTCACTTCCATTCTTCATGGATTGACCGAAGAGTCTTATTGATAGTTCTCTATTATCCATTAAACTGAGTTTGGGTTCTGACCTGGATGTCTGAATACTGCGCCATTTCTTGGTGTTCTTTCATGATCGTCCCTTCCCCAGAGTTAATGCTCTCCTGGCTGGAAGATTCTCCTTCCTATGAGATGATGTCATCTCTGTCGGTATTTCTGTAGGTTGTAAATTCAAATAATTGCCTAAAAGAACTCGGAAAGAACCGTTAACTCTATTGCTTCCCAAGAACATTTGAGGCTATGTAGAGAGCTCCAGTTTCATCCACCTCAGCTGACCCTGAAAGTGCCGTTGTTGGCAATACCATCAACTGTCTTCCAATGGGGCACAGAGAGAGGGCCAAAAACACCACAGATAGGCGAGAATGAACCCTGGTTAAAATGCATGTCTCTGGATTCGAATTCTAGGGGTTATTTCTTTGGAATTGGATGGAGTCTACAGCGTAAATATGGGTAAATGAGGTCCAAGCCTACTATGAGGTTTGTCGGGGGTTCTCATATGAATCCTAGAACATTAGAACTGCAAGGGACCTTGAGAGGTCATCAAGTCCAGTCCCCTGCCAAACATCAGGACCAAGCACCACCTAGACTATCCCTGACAGGGGTGTGTTCAATCTGCTCTTCAATATCTCCAGGGATGGAGATTCCACAACCCCCCTAGGCAATTTATTCCAGTGTTTCACCACCCGGACAGGCAGGAAGTTTTTTTTTCTAATGTCCAACCTCAACCTCCCTTGCTGCAGTTGAAGCCCATTGCTTCTTGTCCTGTCCTCAGAGGCCAAGGATAACAATCTTCTCTCTCCTCCTTTTAACACCCTTTTAGATACTTGAAAACCACGTCCCCCCTCAGTCTTCTCTTCTTATTTTATAGGAAGATGAACGTTAATTGCGGCCATGTCTTTGGGTCAATCCAATACATGCCTCTGAATATAACTCCCTAACTGTCGCCATGGTAAAAGAATCATAGAGCCTCATCTGGACAACTGTCCAATTTACCTCGGCCAACAATGACTTCAGATAATGCGGGCAATGCTGTTATGGGATACTTGGCACAAGGCAAGAGGAGTGTAGTTATGGGAAGACACACGCAATTGTCAGTGTCCCATAGAATACGGTAAAGGAGAGGTAAAAAACGCCTTTTAGTTCCCAGAGGCAGACGAGATGCTCAGAATGTGCCTATATTAGCAACTTACGATAGAATGGTTAATAGAAACCGCAGAGAGAGAAAAACGAGGCGAACAAGAAAGCTATATGGTTATCAGGCAGGTGCCCGTTGTGAGTTGTTTTAACACAGGGGACCAGAGAAAGTCAATTTCCTTAGAAGAGACCATCAGGACAGCTAGGGACTCACTCTCTTCCCTCTGTCTCAGATCTTCCCTTTCTGTAGCACACTCGAGATTGGGTTGCATCTTTTACTAAGCCTGCTACACCCTCCTGATGCTCTAACTGTACTCTGCAGTTCCCTATGGGGCATCTGTGGCGATTGCCAATTTGCTCTCGCAGGGACTTGTCACTGGTGGAACCCAGGTCTCTCCTTTTCAGCCTGAGCTTACAACAGTCAGGTTTCCTGCAGTCTGAAAGGCATTTACAAGGCAGTTTACAAGGGTCAGCTCTTACTGGTGTCTGGGGATTCGAAACATCTACCAGTTTTTCAGCTCAGCAATACTTCTCTTGGGTCTGTGGAGAAAATTGGCTACTTTCAAGGAGGAATAAGGGATCTTCCGGAAAAGGACTTATTTTCCGCAAGATCCCATCTAGACTGACGCTTTTCTCTGGCAAAACCCCCAGCCGGAAAAAAGCGGCAGCCATGTTCATGCAAATGCCGTGGGGGATTTAAATATGCCCCCCGCGGCATTTGCAATTCCGACTGGTCTCATTAGCATCCCTTTTCTGGAAAGGGGTACCAATGTAGACACAGCCATGGAGTCCCACCACGGATGACCATAGAATCATATCATAGAATCCTAGGGCTGGAAGAGACCTCAGGAGTCATCAAGTCCAACCTCCTGACCAAAGCAGGACCAACCCCGACTCAATCATCCCCACCCAGGGCCTTGTCAAGCTGGGACTTAAACACCCTTAGGGATGGAGATTCCATCCCCTCCTTAGCGAACCCATCCAAGTGCTTCCCCACCCACCTGGGGAAATTGTTTTTCCTAATATCCAACCTAGACCTCCCCCACCGCAACTTGAGCCCATTGCTCCTCGTTCTACCCTCTGCCCCAACTGCCTCTCTCAAGCCTCTGGAACCCCCTTCAGGGAGCTGAGCCTTCAAATTGTTTGTCCAACATGGTCAGGTCTGACAGAAATATTTGAAATATTCTGCATTTGAAATATTCTGACATTTTTTGGAAATTCAGAGGAAAAAAAATTAGAATTTCCAGTCAGAAACTAAATTTGGTTTAGAGAAATAAGGGTGAAAATCACATCGACTGGATGCTGACTTGAGGCAAAATGAACAAAGACAAATTCCCTACAACAGCTTTAATTGCCAGCAGCACACCGAGAATTCATCGACTCATAGAATCCTTGAACTAGAAAGGATCTCGTGAGGTCATCGAGTCCTGCCCCCTGCCCAAAGCAGGACCAACCCCAACTCAATCATCCCAGCCAGGGCCTTGTCAAGCTGGGACTTAAACACCTCTAGGGATAGAGATTCTACCCCCTCCCTAGGGAACCCAGCCCAGTGCTTCACCACCCTCCTAGGGAAGTAGTTTGTCTTAATATCGATGATTTATTCATTTGTCCCCTCCCTTTACCAGCCAAGACTGAGAGACATGCATGGAATCCAAGTACTTTCCCCTCGCTTCCTGATAGTCAGGGGAACGGAAAGAAAAGCAAACAACGTACTAGTAGGCATGGCTGCCCACCACCCACTCTCCTGAAATGGTGCCTTTGTGTCGATGGGGCCAGATCCCCAAAACACGGAAAACACTTTTGCTCCAGTGTTGGAGCTGGAGTTGACTTATCCCACTGACACGATTGGATTTTCACCAGCTGGGAGCAGACTCTTTTGTGTAACTGAGCTAGTGTCAGGGCTTCTGTTTGTGACACCAGAGGACACAGCCACACACATCCTTGTGGTCCACCAACACATATTCTCATAGCCTTGTCTTAATTAAATGGACCGCATCCACCAGAGCGAGGCCTTCAGTGGAACCTCCGATCGGAGCAACATTGGCGGGGAGAGTTATAATTCAATAGCAGGTGTTATGAAAATATCTCCTCCAGTGAGCGGAGACACAACTCTTCCCAGCCAGGGCTGTCATGTTGTATCTTTGTGCTTCTCTCTCTGTATTGACTTGCAGTCCATTGGTCTTACACTAATGCTCCAATCCTGCAAACACTCATGCCCATGCTCACATGTACTGCTCTGAACAATCCCTTGGATTCTGGTCTTTAGAGCAAGGAACAGCTGGTCTGTGTCTGTACACAGCCTAGCACAGTGGAGTGCATGCCCGCGGAGCTCCTGTATGACAAATTCAGCTAATACACTATAAAAAATAATAGCTGTGGCACTTAAGTGCTCTTGAAAATTGTAGCCCCAAACTGATCAAACACAGGGACCTGAGCCTTTTCAGAGAGAAGGGTGCAGAATATAAATCCATAATGAGTCAACTGAAAATGGAAAGGAGAGCAGAAGAAAGAAACCACTGGGGCCTTGTCTACACAAGAGCAGATGGTTGACTTAAGATACACAACTCCAGCTAGATTAATTACATTGCTGGAGTCGACGTATCTTAAATTGCCATCCACACGGCGACAGGCCAATGGGAGAAAATGCTCCCATCTGCTTCCCTTGCTCCTCATGAGGAGCAGGAGTGCCTGTGTAGATGGGAACACCCTCTGAGTTTGATTTAGTCAGTCTTCACTAGACCGACTAAATCAACCCCCAGAAGATGGATTGCAGCAGCATCTATCTTCCATGTAGCGTAGGCATGGCCTGAGTGAGAGAAGGAAAGACCTGAGGGTTCATGTACACATAAATATTGAATCACACCAGCGTTGTTAAAAGTGCCCCAGGGCAGATGCTGTGATACCGATATGAAGGTAGTAGGGTATTACCAATCGAGGCAATAAGCTAGACCAGCAGGAGACGCTAGCATAAGGCACTGACTGGTCCCTTTCTTTGATACACACACTGCTCACTGCAACACTGAACCCGATATTTGCAGCCTGAGGAACACGGAGAGAAAACGTGCTCTTAGGAAATCAGCAGGAAGGAAAATGTTCCCTCACATAATGTCTATGGGATGATGTTGTTGTGTGTTGTGCTTCAGAGTATGGAAAAGGCACGTCTCCATTCTTGTCTGGAGAAATATCATATTTTTCTCTGAACTGCCGTACAGCTTCATTCACCCAGGCACAAAGCACTGAAGGATTATTTGTCCTTACGTTCCTGGTCGTGTAGATGTATAAAACATCGGTGAGAATTTTGTTCCCAGTTGACAGGACCCTACATTAAAACCATATGGAGTCAGTAGAATAGTTTCAGGGAAAGGCTAGACGGCCGATTCATGGTCTGGAAAACTGCCTCATGGCAGAGATTGAAGGAGCTAAATATATTTTGCTGAGTAACCGATAATTTAATCACAGTCTGGAAATCAGGCTATTTAGTCGAGAGCGTAACCAACGCTCCAGCTACTGGCTTCAAACCAGTCCTGCGCCTGGAGCTGTAGCCATGGCTCTGACCGGGGTTCACTAAGAAATGGGTCAAAGGTTCCAAATTGTCGTCATGTTTTACCAACATTTGGACAGTACAACAATCAACTGGATTCATATCAGCTGAAATCCCGACGGGCTGCTCCAAACCCCTTGTGCTCACCTGTTTGTAACAACTGGGGAATTTGGGATTGAAATAATTGATGCTGAAACACAACACAAGAATTGCCCAATTGACTTCAAACTGTGCCTTCTCTAATTGATCTCATTGGGGGATGGAGGGTTTATAATTGAGATCTTTGGGAATTAATGAACAGCGACATTGATTGTCCTTTGAACTATTGCTAGAAGTTATAGTGAGTTTTCATTCCCATGGTCCAAACAGTTCATTGGTGTAACCACTCTCTTTTCATTATGTTTATATCAGGCTCCTCACCACTATAGGTGCCTAAATCCCAGAATCCTGCCCCAACGGGATTCTCTAAACCTCCATTCAGCTGCCCCCAACCTCTGCAGGCATCAAACTGCAACGTGCCGCTTTCTACTGGCCAGTGCATTGATTTGCACCAATGGGTGTTCTGACTCTTTCAGTAGTAGACTCCTTTGGCAGCTAGCCTGTAATCCATGGTTAATATTTTTTCCCATTTTGTGTGAGAATCTTGTTAATTTTCCAGCTATTCCTTTCAGCAATCCTGAAGGTGGGATTTTCAAAAACACTACGGATTTAGGAACCCAAGGAAGATCAGTGAGGTTTGGTGTCGTATTCCCCGAGTCCTTAGAGAAAATCTAACCCCCAATTTCAAGCACAAGGGAAGATTCCGTAAGCGATAGCACTCTGGTTCCAATATAGGAAACTGAAGATTCCAATCTCCATCAGGCAGGGTGATATTAAATGTGGGTTTTCCACCCAATCCCCCACACAACTGTGCCAAACACCTGGTTAAATATTATAATGGGCTGGTTGCTGCTCAGCGTCTAAGTCTTGAAAGATTTTGATAGATCTTTGCTGAAAATACTCAGGTCATTTGAGAAAAATTCATGAATAACTTTGGGCTGAACAAATCAACTCGTCTCCAAAACAACTGATATGTGAGGCCACAAAATCAATACACCCCCGTCTGGGCCCCTCATGTGGCCTGTAATCAGTGGACTGCAGGAGGGTGGGAAAGGATCAGCAGGCCCCTAGCAAGTTAAAAACAGAGCAAGGGAATATGGAAGGAACAATCAGTTCCATACATACAAGATGGGAAGCGACTGTCTAGGAAGGAGCATGGCGGAAAGGGATCTAGGGGTCATAGTGGACCACAAGTTGAATATGAGTCAACAGTGTGATGCTGTTGCAAAAAAAGCAAATATGATTCTAGGTTGTATCAACAGGTGTGTTGTAAGCAAAACTCGTGAAGTCATTCTGCCGCTCTACTCTGCACTAGTTAGGCCTCAGCTGGAGTACTGTGTCCAGTTCTGGGCACCACATTTCAAGAAAGATGTGGAGAAATTGGAAAGGGTGCAGAGAAGAGCGACAAGAATGATTAAAGGTTTAGAGAACATGACATATGAAGCCAGGCTTCATGAACTGGGCTTGTTTAGTTTGGAAGAAAGAAGATTAAGGGGGGACATGATAGCGGTTTTCAAATATCTAAAAGGGTGTCACAAGGAGGAAGGAGAAAATTTGTTCCTCTTGGTTTCTGAGGACAGGACAAGGAGTAATGGGCTTAAAGTGCAGCAGGGGAGGTTTAGATTGGACATTAGGAAAAAATTCCTAACTGTCAGGGTGGTCAAATATTGGAATAAATTGCCCAGGGAGGTGGTGGAATCTCCCTCTCTGGAGATATTTAAGAACAGGTTAGATAGACATCTGTCAGGGATGGTGTAGACGGAGCTTGGTCCTGCCTTGAGGGCGGGGGGCTGGACTCGATGACCTCTCGAGGTCCCTTCCAGTCCTATGATTCTATGATTCTATGATTCTATGGATATTTCGGGCCAAAAGAGAGGACCGAAAAGTCTGGAGGAAGATCACAAATAGGATGAGACTCGGTGAGATTTTATTTCTTAATTATTGTTCAATATTGTCATTTCTACGGCACATTTCTATCTGGAGCGACTGAGGCAGGTGCGACAAAATCTAGGCCGAGATTTGCAAAGTTGCCTAATGCTTTTGCGTGCTCATTTCCTGTTCCTTTAAATTCATTCACAAGGCCTTCTGAGCTTTGAAAAGGTTGACCATACATTTTTGTTTCAATTTTACAGACCTGCATTAATATCTATATGGGTATCAGCTTTGATCCAGAGATATTTTAATGTTGCCATTACCTGACACAAATATTGGAACAAGTCAGAAACTTCACTTGGACGGGCAGAGACCCCAAAACATCCACAGACTTTCATTTTTTGTTTATCCAGCTACAGATTTGTGCAGAACACTGTAACTGGTTGGACACGACCTCCCCTTCCTTCTTTTCACTGGTGTTTAGCTGACGAGACGTACTCCCCTGCTTACCCCTTTTTTTCTGACCTTGGCTTTTTTAGTTACAGTTTGTGATGCTTTTTATCATGCCTTGGGTATGTTATCTGTAGTTTCTTGTATTCAAGGCTATGAGGCCCTATTTTGCTTAGTAACCATGTCGCCTGTGGAATATCTGTGACATGTGAATGAGAAATAGACAACCAAAAGGGCAGTTTAGGATACGTGACCTTTTAAAGCAAAGACCCTGCAAGTAGATAAATTCACTGAGAAGCAGCCAGAAGCTTTCTCCCTCTTGGATAAGATGTAACATCCCAGCAGAAGCCTGGGACCGGCCCGGAGGAAGTGAAGCCTCCTAAAGATCTGAAGGGATCTCCCAAGGAACCTCATGGCCGAGTCTCTGGGAAGCTGACGCCAGCCACCAGCAAAATAAAAGTAATCTACACCACGCTTGCAGCCCGCCTCCGAACTGCCTGCATGAATGTGATGTGTGTGTGTGTGTGTATGTGTGAGTATCACTTTACTCTTAAGAATCTGGACCAATACACAACCCCAAAAGCCATCCTGCTTCATCCCACCCTTTGTCCGGGTTCGTTCCTCAGAAGGTCTGAGGAAGTGCAACAAACACCGCCCAATCACAGTTCCCCACTCGCTATGGTGTCGACATTTCACCCACTTTTCAGAGGTGTCATTGACAAAAAGGGATAAGCACCAAGAGATTCTGTGGGAGTGGAAAAGCCTCAGATGTTTCAACCCCTTGCCAAACGTGACAATGAGCGTTCATTATGCAGATGACTCACGAAGAGTGGTTTACTGAAATATACGTCTGGAAAAAAAGACCACTTCTCACGACGAATGTTTCTGACAATATCAAGCTTTTAGAAAGAACGGTGCATTAAATATATGAAAGATGAATGCTGCAAAAATAATGGGCTACATCTACACTGCAGGCTTCTCGTGCAAGAACTGTTTTGCACAAGAGTTCTTGTGCAAAAGGTCTTCTGCAAGAACGCATCCACACTGCCGTGTGCTTTTGCGCAAGAGTGTCCATGGCAGGGTGGACACACTCTTATTCAAGAAAGCTCTGTTGGCCATTTTAGCCATAGGGGTTTCTTGCGCAAGAAATTCATGGTGCCTGTCTACACTGCCTTCTTATGGAAGAGCTCTTGCACAAGAGGGCTTATTCCTTGTGGGGAGAGGAATAACAATTCTGGAGAAGCCCTGTTTTCTGACACTTCGCTATAAATTGACTTACGCAAGAACGTGTGGGCTGTGTCTACACTGGGCCACTTATTCCAGAAAAGCAGCCGCTTTTCCGGAATAACTTGCCAGCTGTCTACACTGGCGGCTTGCTTTTCCGGAAAAGCAATGACGATCTACTGTAAAATTGTCAGTGTTTTTCTGGAAAAACTATGCTGCTCCCATTCAGGCAAAAGTCCTTTTCCGGAAAAACTGTTCTGGAAAAGGGCCAGGGTAGACAGGACAGTAGTCTTTTCCGCAAAAAAGCCCCGATCGCGAAAATGACGATCGGGGCTTTTTTGCGGAAAAGCACATCTACATTGGCCACGGACGCTTTTCCGGAAACAGTGCTTTTCCGGAAAAGCATCCTGCCAATGTAGACGCGCTTTTTCTGGAAATACTTATAACGGAAAACTGTTCCGTTTTAAGCATTTCCGGAAAAGGGTGCCAGTGTAGACATAGCCATAGAGTAATAGATAGGTAGATAGGTAGGAAGGAAGGTAGGTAGGTAGGTAGGTAGGTAGGTTT
Source organism: Pelodiscus sinensis (assembly GCF_052426305.1). Classification (NCBI taxonomy): domain Eukaryota; kingdom Metazoa; phylum Chordata; order Testudines; family Trionychidae; genus Pelodiscus; species Pelodiscus sinensis. Next base: position 14,546,735 of record NC_143081.1, on the reverse strand, counting down.
TCCTCTGTTACCCAGGATTCAAGTAGGCCTTTTCTAACATGATATATCAGTTCATCTCTATTTTATTATGTGATAAAATTTGTCCTTTCATATTCTGTCCCTGTGTGTGAAAGCAGCCAGTTTAAGAAAAGCTTTTCTCAGAGACTCATTGACCTCCTTGTTTCTCAGGCTGTAGATAACAGGGTTGATCATGGGCACCAGGACTGTGTAGAAGACGGAGAATAGTTTGTTTAGCAGCTTGGGGCTGTTGGTTGTTGGAACCACATAGATCGTAGTAAGGGTTCCGTAGAAAATAGTCACCACAATGAGGTGGGAGGAGCAGGTGGAAAAGGCCTTTTTCCTCCCAGAGCTGGACGGGATCCTCAGGATGGTGGTGATGATACACACGTAGGACGCCAGGGTCAGGAGACAGGGCACAAGCGTCCCTATGGCAGAGATAACAAATGTCACCAGTTGCAGAATCCGTGTGTCGTCACAGGACAGATTTATCACGGGGGAAAAGTCACAGAAGAAATGGTCGATTTCCTTGGAATCGCAGAACGTTAATTGGAACAAGAAAATATGTACAATGGCACAGCCCAGACAGCTACTCAGCCAGGACCCGGCCACCAGCTGGCCACACACGCGGCCGTTCATCAGCGCAGCGTAGCGGAGGGGCTGGCAGATCGCTAGATACCGGTCGTAGGACATGGCGGTGAGCAGCAGACATTCTGTAGCTGACATGACACCGAAGAAATACAACTGCATGATGCAGCCTTTAAAAGAAATGGTTCTGTCCCCAGACAGGAGACTGGCCAGCAGTCGGGGCAGAATGGCCGAGGTGTAGCAGGTCTCCAAGGAAGACAAGTTGCCCAGTAAATAGTACATGGGGATGTGAAGATGACGATCAGCCACCACTAGAGCAACGATGAGGAGGTTCCCGATCACGGTCACTAGGTAGATGGCTAGAAACAGCAGGAAGAGAAGGGGCTGCAGTTCAGGGCCATTCCCGAATCCTAAGAGGATGAATTCGGCAATGGGTGTTCGGTTTCTTCCTTCTGCTTTCTCCATGCTGTCTATCTAGAAAGAGAAAAGAGTTCAATATTTGGTACATGCCCTCAGTTTGGCCAAACTGGACAGTCTCTACGGGAAAGAATGAATGGACACAAATCAGACAGCCGAAAGGGCAACACACAGAAACCTGTTGGAGAACACTTGAACCTGCACTCATAAATGGATCTCCAACTCACCGTGTTGTTTCAGGCCAATTCGGCAAACCAAATACACAGGGAAGGGTTGGAACTGAACTTCAGTTACAAGTTTGATTCCTATCAGGGAGAAATGAGTAAAGACATTGGCTGGGTACTTTCCACATCCTAACGACGTAACCAACCAACCTAGCAATGTTTACTTAGAGAAGGTGCCAATTGTTCTTATCAGCCTCATGTAACTTGAACAATCCAATTCACTATTTTTTCTCCTCTTCCCCATCCCCGTCTTCCCTTCGGGTATGTCTACACTAGCCCCCTAGTTCAAATTAGGGAGGCTAATGAGGGTGACCAAAATTTCTAATGAAGCATGGAATTTAAATATCCCGTGCTTCATTAGCGGTCGCCATTTTGGAAATTGACTACCCCAGAAGAACTGCCTGCGTCTACATGCCGCAGTGAAACGGGAGTTCGAAGTAAAGCCCTAATTCGAATTAGCTGGTATTCCTCTTGGAATGAGGTTTAACAGCTAATTTGAATTAAGGGCTTTACTTCAAACTCCCATTTCACTGCCACGTGTAGACGCGGGCAGTTCTTCTGGGCTAGTCAATTTCCAAAATGGCGACCGCCGGGAACATGCTAATGAAGCGCGGGATATTTAAATCCAGCGTTTCATTTGCAATTTTGGTCACCCTCATTAGCCTCCCTAGTTCGAACTAGGGGGCTAGTGTAGACATACCCTTATTTATTATTGGATCTGGACTTTGAATGCTCCAGTCATGTGAAGAAGTGAGTTGTACCCACAAAAGCTCATGATCCCATCTACATGTGTTGGTAGTCTTTAAGGTGCTGCTAGACTATTCGCTGTTTTTTACGTTTTTTCCAGTTACACACTAACTTGGTTCCTCCTCTGAATCAGTTTGTGCTGTCGGTTACACTGGCAAAAAGTTGGACTAGGCAACACCTTAGAAATGCGCCACTCCCCTATAGAAATGACGTTGTCAATACACAGAGAAAGTCCCAAATACAGGTGACCCAAGAGCATGGAACCCTATTTTGTTACAGAAATGTCCCCTCTACCTACCTTAAACTCACCTGACACTGAAATAAAGACAATCAGGCTGGCATTTGGAAAAGTCTTTAGCGTACAATAGTCATATCAACTAATCTGGAAGACGTAACAGAAATCAAGAGATTGGAAAGGAAAAATATTTGGAATTCAGCCAGGGGCGTATCTACCCTGCAGCCGGGAGGTGTAATTCAAGAGCGCTGGTAGAGATGTAGGTTCATTTGGATCAAGCTAGCAGAATAAAAATATCAGTGTGAACACAGCAGGACAGGCAGTGGCGTGAAAGAACTAACTGTGCACATACCTAGGGTTTCAGATGGGATTGGTCCTGGGCAGCTACTCTGTGCTGTAGAGGTTACACTGGTATTTTTAACACAAGAGCACAATCAAAATTACTGTGCATTGGTGAACCAGGGAAAGGAAATTCACTTTCCAGATGCAGTGTATACATCCCCCATAAGTCTGGCGTGGAAACAGTGAATAAGGAAAAGTTATTCACGTATTCCCACAATATAAGATCTAGGGGTCACCCAATGAAATGAATAGACAGGTTCAAAACAAACCAAAGGAAGTTTTTCTTCACTCAGCACATCGTCAACCTGTGGAACTCCTTGCCAGAGGATGTGGGGAAGGCTAGGACTTTAACAGGGTCCAAAAAAGAGCTAGATAGATTCATGGAGGTTTATGGCTGTTAGCCAGGATGGGTAGGAATGGTGTCCCTAGCCTCTGTTTGTCTGGATGTGGGTGAGAAGAGAGGGATTCCCTGTTGTGTTTCCTCCTTCTGGAGCATCTGGCCTTGGCCACTGTTGTCAGACAGGAAACTGGGCTGGATGGGCCGTTGGTCTGACCCAGTCTGGCTGTTCAATCCCTAGAGGTGTTTACGTCCTGGCTTGACAGAGCTCTGGCTGGGATGGTTGAGTTGGGATTGGTCCTGCCTTGGGCAGGGGGCTGGACTTGATGACTTCTGAGGTGTCACCCAACACTATGATTCTATGATTCTTACGTTCTTATGTTCTTAAGTCACAAACCAAAAGTCCAAAGAGGTGAAAATTACCGGAAGGTTTATCTAGCGGTCGTCTATTTGACCATGTCGAAACTAAAATTTGCAGCATGTGACAGATGCAGCTGAGAAGGTGACAAAGACACACACACAAACTAAACACAAGCGGGGGGGCTACAACCCGCTCTCAGGTACACCCGTGTAAATTGTAACAGCTGCATGTGGATTTACAATGGAAATCAAAGGTCAGAGTCTGAGCTCAGAATCCAGCCACTTATAAAGAAATGTAAGCAAAATGAAAACGGAAACCCATCGAGAGAAATAAGAGAGACGTGACTATCTACAGGGTAGAATGTGCCGGGAGAAAAATGAGAAACCGGAGAAGAAAGGAAGAGATATAGACAGAATGAAATGAAAATACAGAGAGAGAGAGAGGGAACATAACGTAAGAACAGCCCAGTACCTTGTCTGCTCACAGTGGCTAATGCCAGGTGTCCCAGAGGGAGGGAATCGAACAGGTACTGATCAAGCGATCTCTCTCCTGCCATCCATCTCCCCCCTCTGACAAACAGAGGCTGGGGACACCATTCCTTACCCATCCTGGGTAATAGTCATTGATGGACTTAACCTCCATGAATGTATCTAGTTCCTTTTTAAACCCTGTTATAATCCTAGCCTTCACAACCTCCTTAGGCAAGGAGTTCCACAGATTGACAATGCGCTGAGAGAGAGAGAGAGAGAGAGAGGATACTATTTTTGTTTCGAAACTGTTACCCAGCAATAATCATCACATGGAGGGAAAGAAAAAGTGACTTGCGGTGAAAAATAAAATACACATGATGAAACTATAAACTAGATCAATTCATGGAGGACAGCTCCATGAATGGCTATTACCCAGGGTGGGTAGGAATGGTGTCCTCAGCCTCAGTTTGTCAGGCTGGGAATGGGTGACAGGGGAGGAATCACTTGATGTTTAAAACTAATAAGCGAAAGTTCTTCTGCAGACAGCGTGTAGTCAATCTGTGGAACTCCTTGCCAGAGGAGGCTGTGAAGGCTAGGACTATAACAGAGTTTAGAGAGAAGCTAGTTAATTTCATGGAGGTTAGGTTCATAAAAGGCTATTAGCCAGGGGATAAAATGGTGTCTTTGGCCTCTGTTTGTCAGAGGCTGGAGAGAGATGGCAGGAGACAAATCGCTTGATCATTGTCTTCGGTCCACCCTCTCTGGGGCACCTGGTGCTGGCCACTGTTGGCAGACAGGATACTGGGCTAGATGGACCTTTGGTCTGACCCAGTATGGCCGTTCTTATGTTCTTATTCCCTGTTGTGTTCCCTCCCGCTGGGGCTTGTGACATTGGCCACTATTGGGAGTCAGGACACTGGGCTAGATGGACCTTTGAACATAACCAGTTTTGTTCTAACCCATCTGTGATGCCCACGGGTGCTACCTGGACCTGGGGCACTCAACCCTCCGACCCATCAGCCTGGGCTCCCTCTCACACTGTGCTGCTGTAGGAAACGGCAAACCCAGTCCTTATCCTACACTTCCACCAGCATTTGCACACCCAGCCGCAATTACATGCAGGTTCTTTGTCCAGTCTCTGCATGAGCCAACAGTAGAGACGCTACAGTGAAGATACTCACCAGCCTCGGACCCCAGATCTCCACCACGCTGCCCTGGTCAACACCCCAAGCAGTGTGGATCTGGTACACAATTCCCCTCTCCCTCAATGTGGGGAGGAACATGCACCCTTGGGCTAACCAACCTGGGAGTGTTTTTCTCACAAACACTTCACTTCATGGCAAACTGGTGTCGGCTGCAATACCAACAAGTGTGTGAACTGCACAAGGTAGATGTCGAGCGATGATCCTGGATGGGCCACAGCTCGAAGCCGATTCCTTCGCAATAAATAAAGAGGCACACGACGCTTAGCACAGTGGTTGTTGGACTCACAATGAACGTGCCGTTTCTCGCTCTGACTGGTGACAGCAGCCGATTGTCCGTGTCTCAAGGCACATGCTGCATTCCCCTAGCTCATTCTCTGTTGCCTAGTGTGGGGCATGAAGAAGAACCAATGATATCACCTCCTGCCTTATATAGCTTTGCCACAGGGCGGGAACCCTTTGTCTCAAAGCTTGGCTCCCAGACCAGTTTGTTGAAAACTACGGACATCTCAAGATGGAGTCTGGGGACACGGGGCCTGGTCACCTGCCCTTGGGGTGTCCTAGCAACCATTAATTACAGGCCGTCTGGAGTGTCCCCAGGAAGGCTCACTAACTGGGAGATGACGTCCTCCGAAGGTCTATTGTTTTCCCTAATGACTCAACAAGGACAAGTGCAGAGTCCTGCACTTGGGACGGAAGAATCCCAAGCATAGTTACAAGCTGGGGACCAACCAGTTAAGTAGTAGTTCTGCAGAAAATGACCTAAGGGTTACAGTGGATGAGAAGCTGGATATGAGTCTACAGGGCGCCCTTGTAGCCAAGAAGGCTAATGGCATGTTAGGTTGCATTAAGAGGAGCATTGCCAGCAGATCCAGAGATGTCATTATTCCCCTTTATTCAGCTTTGGTGAGGCCACATCTGGGGTGTGTCTAGACTACATGCCTCCTTCGACGGAGGCATGTAGATTAGCCAGATCGGAAGAGGGAAATGAAGCCGCGATTAAAATAATCGCGGCTTCATTTAAATTTAAATGGCTGCCCCGATCTGCCGATCAGCTGTTTGTCGGCAGATCGGGGGAGTCTGGACGCGATGCCCCGACAAAGAAGCCTTTCTTCATCGACACAGGTAAGCCTCGTGAAACCAGGCTTACCTGTGTCGATGAAGAAAGGCTTCTTTGTCGGGGCATCGCATCCAGACTCCCCCGATCTGCCGACAAACAGCTGATCGGCAGATCGGGGCAGCCATTTAAATTTAAATGAAGCCGCGATTATTTTAATCGCGGCTTCATTTCCCTCTTCCGATCTGGCTAATCTACATGCCTCCGTCGAAGGAGGCATGTAGTCTAGACACACCCCTGGAGTATTGTGTCCAGTTCTGGGCCCCCCGCTACAAAAAGGATGTGGACGCATTGGAGAGGGTCCAGCGGAGGGCAACCAAAATGATTAGGGGGCTGGAGCACATGACTTATGAGGAGCGGCTGAGGGAGTTGGGTCTGTTTAGTCTGCAGAAACGAAGAGTGAGGGGGGATTTGATAGCAGCCTTCAACTTCCTGAAGGGGGTTCCAAAGAGGATGGAGAGAGGCTGTTCTCAGTGGTGAGAGATGGCAGAACAAGGAGCAATGGTCTCAAGTTGTGGTGGGAGAGGTCCAGGTTGGATATTAGGAAAAACTATCTCACTAGGTGGGTGGTGAAGCACTGGAATGGGTTCCCTAGGGAAGTAGTGGAGTCTCCATCCCTAGAGGTGTTTATGTCTCGGCTTGACAAAGCCCTGGCCGGGTTGGTTTAGTTGGGATTGGTCCTGCCTAGAGCAGGGGGCTGGACTTGATGACCTTCTGAGGTCTCTTCCAGCTCTATGGTTCTTTGATTCTATGACTCATTATCGTGAACAAGCTCTTCCCAAACAGCTATTTAGAATGCAAATATTTTGCCTAGGGCGAGTTATTCTGCTATTACTACATTGAAATTCACAGACATCATGATATTCGTGACGTCAGCCACAAAACTGCATAAAAATAGGATAGTCCTATGTGGCAAAGCATGTAGCCAATGGCACCTTACGGTTGCATCTACACAGCAAAGTTATTTCGGAATAACGGCTGCTTTTCCGAAATAACTAGGCGAGTGTCTACACTGCCATGCCGTGATTTCGAGATAATTTCGAAATAACAGATGGCGTATTCTGACTTCTGTCAACCTCATTCTACGAAGAATAACGCCTCTTCTGAAGTCGTTATTTCAGAATAGAGGCTGTGTAGACATTCCTCTGCTGCTATTTCGAAATAGCTCCTCAGCAGGGCCATTCTAAGTTATACCTTCTGGGGCTCTAAATCGAGATAGCACGTTTACATCAGGGAAGCCATCTTTGGACTAATTTTGCGGCTTCCCTGCAGTGTAGACATGCTATTTCAAATCATAAAATCATAGAACTGGAAGGGACCTCGTGAGGTCATCGAGTCCATTTCTCTGCCCTCTTGGTAGGACCCAGCACTGTTTATATCATCCGTGACAGGTGTCTGTCTAATTTACTTTTAAATATCTCCAGTGATGGAGATTCCACAACCTCCCTGGGCAATTTATTCCAGTGTTTAACCACCCTGACAGGTAGGAAGTTTCTCCTAATGTCCAACCTCAACCTCCCTTGCTGCAGTTTAAGCCCATTGCTTCTTGACCTGTCATCAGGGGCCAATAACAATAAACCAATAACAGTATAGTACAAGAAAAATGTAGCATGTCACATATGCCTAGGAAACCGTTTTGTGTAGTCGTGTAACAGTCACCTGTTGCAGAAGGTGGGATCCCAAAGTTCCACTTCATTAGCCATCTTGTTATACCTGCTTTGTTTACAATTAAATGTACATCATTTGAAACCAATCAGGAGAGCATTCTTGGCTGCACTTTGGGGGCCCCATGGAGTCTGGAGGGGTAAGGGATCTGGAGCCAACATCAGCGGGTACTGTGTACTGTCGGGTTCTCGTTTTCCTCCCAACATCTGTTCCATCTCACTGCCACAATGAAGGTTCTAGCTGAGACGGCCCATCTAACCTAAGCCTTTATTTGACAGACTTTTCAATGGCCTTAAAATTTGGTCTCTGTTTGAATCTGCATCTTTTGGGAATGGAAATGCCCATGTTCCCAGGATGCAGACACGGGCAGTACAAGAAATGAGAGGTGTTCTTCATCTGCTCCCTTGATCTGAAGAACTTCCTGTTCTAGTAAACTAGACAGAATGTGTGGGCCTAAAGAGTATAGAAATCAAAGAACACTACAACTGGAAGGGACCTCGAGAGGTCATCGAATCCAGTCCCCTGCCCTCACGGCAGGACCAAGCACTATCTAGACCATCCCTGACAGGCGTCTGTCTAATCTGCTCTTAAATATCGCCAGAGATGGAGATTCCTCAACCTCCCGGGGCAATTTATTCCCATGTTTCACCACCCTGACAGGTAGAAAGTTTTTCCTAATGTCCAACCTCAACCTCCCTTGCTGCAGTTTAAGCCCATTGCTTCTTGTCCTGTCCTCAGAGGCCAAAGGGAACAATTTTTCCCCTCCTCTTTGTGACACCCTTTTAGATACTTGAAAACCGCTATCCTGTCCCCTCTCCGTCTTCTCCTTTCCAAACTAAACAAGCCCAGTTCTTTCAGCCTTCCCTCATAGCTCATGTTCTCTAGAACTTTAATCATTTTTGTTGCTCTTCTCTAGACCTTCCCCAATATCTCCCCATCTTTCTTGAAAACTTCACCTAGGCATTGTCCAACCTTAAGAAAGTGATAGAACTAGCAAAAGCAGTGAGGGGTCCCGTGGCACCTTATAGACTAACGGAAGTGTAGGAGCATAAGCTTTCGTGGGCAAAGACCCACTTCGTCAGATGCATGTCGTGGAAATTTCCAGAGGCAGGTATAAATATGCAGGCCAGGATCGGGCTGGAGATGACGAGGTGGATCCAATCAGGGAGGATGAGGCCCACTTCTAGTAGCTGATCTGGAGGTGTGAATTCCAAGCGAGCAGAAGCTGCTTTTGTAGTTAACGAGCCATTCACAGTCTTGGTTTAATCCTGAGTTGATTGTGTCAAACTTGCAGATGAACTGTAGCTCAGCTGTTTCCCTTTGAAGTCTGGTCCTGAAGTTTTTTTGCTGCAGGATGGCTACCGTAAGATCTGCAGTTGTGTGTCCAGGAAGATTGAAGTGTTCCCCTACAGATTTTTGTATGTTGCCATTCCTAATATCAGATTTGTGTCCATTGATTCTTTTACGTAGGGACTGTCCAGTTTGGCCGATGTATATAGCAGAGGGGCATTGTTTGCACATGATGGCATATATTACGTTAGTAGATGTGCAGGAGAATGAACCAGTGACAGTATGGCTGATCTGGTTAGGTCCTGTGATGTACACCTGTGATGTACACCAAGAGCCAAACTTACTGATTACTGTGGCAAACACACCCAAAGCATCCTTTTCAGCTTTTATTAGACACACAAAAAAGAAAAGAAAACAAATGCCAATCTGGAATAACGGGTTTTTAGCTGGGACAAGTTTTCTGAAAGGAAATCAAAGGCTTGATTTGACAGACTTTTCAATGGCCTTAAAATTCAGTCTCTGTTTGAATCTGCATCTTTTGGGACAACACAACTAAGTTAGTAGCACTTGACTAGAGCTGTCACGGCTGTTGATAAAGTCTGACCCCACGGCCTATAATAACAAAACACGACAAATATACACAAAAGGGATAGAGATGCAGCCGTGTTAGTCTGGTCTAGCTAAAGCAAAAGACAGGACTATGTAGCACTTCAAATACTAACAAGAGGGTTTATTAGGTGATGAGCTTTCGTGGGCTAATAAACCATCTTGTTAGTCTTTAACGTGCTACATAGTTCTGTCTTTTACACACAAAAGGGGTGAGAAACAAAACAGAAGAACAGAAGAGCGGCCAGACCGTCCTGTCTGATCATGCACCCTGATGGAAGGAAATCGATGTGAGGTTCCCCAATCCATCGGCTGCAAGAACTGTCCCCTCTTCTGATTTGCAGCCGCGCACCTATCTCGGCCAAAGCCCTGCCGTGCTACAGCGAGCTCTGCTTCTTCAGAGACCCCCCGGGGGTCTGGTTCCCCCAAAGAGAGGTCCTCTTTTGAACTCCTCCAGTCCGCTGGTTCCAGTTCCTTCTTGGGCTTCAGCCATAATGGATAGCAGCTAAGAACACAAGATCGGCTATACTGGGTCAAATCAAAGGTCCATCCAGCACAGAGTCCTGTCTGCCCACAGTGGCCAACGCCAGAGGGAGCGAACGCAACTGGGAATCCAGTGAGATTTTCAATAACTCATCCAGAGGCTGGGGGTAGGTGGGTGGGGTCAGTCGCCATGTGCCGGAACTCAGGAGACATGATCCCAGTGGTCTCTTCCGGGCTTCAATTCTGAGTTGGAAACGGTTGAGCCAGAACGGCTGATTTGCCATGCAAGGGCATGGACTAACCAATGGATCACAGTGCCCCAAGGGCACCCAGGAATCTACCTCGTCGCCGTGCATTGATCAGCCAGGAACACAATCGGGTGAACTGTGAGACCAATGGGAGCTTGGTCTTTGAAACCGGCGAGGTTGGCCCCGTTATTCAGGAGGATGGCGTCTGTCTAGGGGGCTAAATGCGTCTCAGTGGGGTGGAGTTTGAGCCCACCACAGTCCACGGTAAATGTTTCCTCCTGTCATTCATGTGAGATGAGGAGAGGAGATATTCCCCATGCAAAATGGGAGGGGGAAACTGAGGCACATAATGGCGTCTTTGCAACATCCAAGGCCCTCGCCATGTATGTGGTGTAGGTATTTACATCGGTCTCATCTGGGCCGTATCTGAGGAGTTCTCAGCCATGACCAGCCTTTAATGTCATAATGTCCTTGTGAGGAAGACAGGTGTGATGATCCCTGCTTTACGGCGGGGGAAACTGAGGCACGGGGAAGCTTAAGTGATAGACATAACGTCACCCTAGGAGCCTGTTGGCACCAGCCGGCGTCTGACCCCTCCGCCCCAATGGAACGACACCCAGTCCCTGCCAGAGGACGGCCTGTGCCCACTGCTTGTGGGATTTGGAGACACAGTTCCCATTTGTTTCTGTTTTCTCAGTTTCTGCCTCAGTCACCGTCTACCTGCCCCAGGCCAGGCAGGGTCCAAGGGAAGGGCAGGAAGGGAGCGGAGAGGCCTGAGAGCTGGTTGAGGGCTGGAAACCCACAACCAGACACCTTGGGCAGGACGCCAGGGTTGTCAGTGTCTTACCCAGTTGGGGGTGATCAGCTTGCACGTGTGTGTGTACATGAGGGGGGTATGCATGTGTCTGTGTGTGTCCGTGTGTGTGTGTTCGTGTGTGTGTCCGTGTGCATGTGTTCGTGTATGAGTGTATGTATGTGTATGTGCGTGCATGTACATGTGTATGTGTGTGTGTGCATGTACATGTGTATGTCTGTGTGTGTGTCCGTGTGCATGTGAGTGTGTGTGTTTGTGTATAAGTGTATGTATGTGTATGTGCGTGCATGTACACGTGTATGTTTGTGTGCGTGTGTGCATGTTTGTGTGTATGTGTGTGTGCATGTTTCTACATGTGTGTGCATGTGTGTGTGAATGTGTGAGCATGTGTTTATATGTATGTGTGTGTGTGTGCATGTCTGGTTCTACATGTGTGCATGTGCGTGGTTATGCGGATGTGTACGATTGTGCACACGTGTGTATGTGCCAGCACGCGTGTGTATGAATGTGCATGTGTGAGTGTGCATATGAGTGTGTGCGTGTGTGTGTGTGTTGGGCTAGCGGAGGGCCAGGTCCCAGGAGCACTGTCAGCGCTGTGTGAACAGGGAGGGCGGCAGTGCCTGTGGGCGTGTAGCTCTTTCGTCCGATGCCATGGCGGCGGCGGGGCGCGGGGCCGATCTCAGTCAGGATGGAAGCGTGACGCTGGCCCGGGACACACGCTGCGCTCACGATGATTCCACCGGAACATCTCCGCCCGTCGTGCCTGAACCGGGCTCGCTGTGTCCCCGGTCTCTGCGGGCAGCGGGCGGTACCGAGCTGCCGCCTAACGGGGGGCTCTTTTACCGCCCCACCGGCATGGGTTCGTGCCCTGGGACTCGTGCCGCTGAGGCCTGAGGGTATCTGCAGCATCAGCCCTGTGCTTGCCGACTTCTCCGAGCAGGGCCCAGATCTCCGGCCTCTCCCCCAGCTGGGGAGACGCGGGCTTCTGTTTCAGCGCCTCCTCTTGCTCCATTCAACCAAAGCTGTGAAGGGGGTGTGATCCCAGGAGCTGTGGGTTCAGCAGAGGGCCCTAGAAGAGCAGTGTATAGACAGCAGAGCAATGTCTGTCGCAGCTCAGGTACATTGGCTGACCTCACCTTAGAAAGAGGAGACTAAGGGAGGATAGGAGAGAGGTCCATAAAATCATGGCGACTGTGGAAAAAGTGAATAAGAAACAGTTATTTACTTGTTCCCATAGCACAAGCACTAGGCCGCCAAATGAAATGAACAGGCAGCAGATTTAAAACAAACAAAGGGAAGTTTTTCTACAGGCAGCGCACAATCAACCTGTGGAACTCCTTGCTGGGGGATGTTGTGAAAACCTGGACTTTAACAGGGTTCAAAAAAGAACTGGATACAGTCATGGAGGAAAGGTCCATCAATGACTATTAGCTAGGATGGGTAGGAATGGTGTTTGTAGCCTTTGTCACAGGCTGGGAATGGGCAACAGGGACGGGGTGACTGGATGGTTCCCTGTTCTGTTCACTACCTCTGGGGGAACCTGGTATTGGACACTGTGGGCAGACAGGACACTGGGCTGGATGGACTTTTGGTCTGACCCAGTCTGGCTGTTCTTATGTTTTTATGTATTTATCTGCACAAGCCCCACAGAGCATAGAGTTGTGCTGTTGCTTTGCAGGAAAGAAACTGAGGCACGGTGAGGCTAAGGGGAAGGAGAGGGGTGAACTCAGGTGCTCTGAGCTAATGAAGTTAATCAGCTGCTCTCTCTGAGACCTGCCATTGAAACTTGCAGTGCCCGGGTTATTATAGAAGACAGGTACCGTTTATTTTGGTATTATTATTAGCTGATTACAAGTAGAGTCTGTGTTTCCTAACCTCTAAATTTACACTTCTAAAGGCGCTCAGAGTGCTTAGGTTCACTGCCCTAGACAGGGGACCTAGCTGCACCTAAATACATTTAAAAATCCACCTTAGAGAAACTAAACCAGCACTCGCACTGAGCTTTGAGGAAAACCAAGATGAGAACGCCAGGGTAGGACCTCAGCTACTGGATGTTCATTTAGTTGTAGCGGTCGGTGACTTCGGAGTGTCACCATTTTGTCCAAGGAAATCCCCATAGCCAGCCTGACAGGATCCAGAATATGCTGTTCTCGCTCACGCAGGCATGCCAGTTTACCCCTATTCTAACTGAAACGTATGGCATGAGAACACACTCTCCTAGTTCTTCCCAAAAGCTCTCCGCTTATTGGCCGCCCATCTCCTCAGTGCGTTGCGTACTTCTTGGTTTCTCAGGGTGTAGATGAGCGGGTTGACCAGAGGAGTCAGGACGGTGTAGAAGACCGAGAACACTTTGTTCAGGTCTCGCAACGTGCTGGTGTCCGGGAGCATGTAGACAATGATGATGGTCCCATAGAAAATTACAATCACCATGAGGTGGGAGGAACAGGTGGAGAAGGCCTTCTGCTTTCCCCTGGTGGATGGGATTCTCAAGATGGTGGTGATGATGAAGATGTAGGAGGCCAAGGTTAATAGACACGGTGTCGGTGTGAATATAAAGGCCATGACCAAGGTCACGAGTTCAACAAGGGAGGTGTCACTGCAGGAGAGGTTCATGATGGGGGAGAAATCACAAAAGAAATGGGGAATTTCGTTGGAGTCGCAAAAAGTTAATTGGGATGCCAAAAAGATCACGACGCAATTGGCCAAAAAAGCACTTATCCAAGAACCAGCCGATAGCTGAAGGCAACATTTGGTGTTCATCAATGCTGTGTAATTCAGGGGGTTACAGATGGCTAAGTACCGGTCATAGGACATCGCGGCCAGGAGATAACTTTCGGCAGCTGCCAGGGAACCAAAGAAATAAAATTGGGAGATGCAACCGCTAACGGAGATGGTCCTGTCCCCCGTCAGGAGACTGGCCAGCAGCCGGGGCAGGATGGCGGAGCTGTAGCAGATCTCCAAGCAGGATAAATTCACCAGGAAGAAGTACATGGGGGTGTGGAGGTGCCGATCAACCACAACTAGAAACATGATGAGGATGTTCCCGGACATTGTAGCAAGATAGATGACTAGAAATAGGAGGAAGAGAAACAACTGGAGTTCTGGCAGATCCCCAAATCCCAGGAGGATGAATTCTTTGACGAATGTTTGATTTCCCATACCTGCATTTGCCATGGGGTGTAAAATCCAAGAAAACCTGGAGGGGAAAATAAAAAATAGATAGTCATCATGCAATAGATCCCATTGGAAAATGGATTTTCCATTCTGTGGGTAATTCTAACGTTGCAAAATGGTTAGAACCTGGGTGAAAAAAAAATGTAATTTCAAAAATTCTCAGGGAACAAAGATTCTGCAAATTTTGGACTTGGAAACGTCAACATTCTGTCTTCCGATAAAATGTATCCTTTTTTTGCTAATGTCAAAACATTTCACCGAGGTAAGGTCAAGGTGGAAGCATTTTGATTAGATTTCTCAGTCTTTTGAAATATTAAATATACTAGTGTCTAAATAACGTTAATAATAATGCATTGGTAAAATAGAATGTTAACATCTACTGTGCTTTTGAGCGACTGTGCAGCCGTCTGTCTGTCAATCTGTCCATCCATCTGTCTGTGAGCCTGTTTGTTCAAGAGCTCCTACTAAACCCTACGAGCTAGGGCCGCCAAATGTGGATTGCTCTTATTATCATGGAATAAGCGTCCTCTTATTGTCATGGAAAGCAAGGTCTGGCTTTGTTTGCGCCTGGAAAATGGTTCCAAAAGGACACAGCTGAAATAGAATTCATTTGCATATGCAACCTTATCAATTTAGGATTGAATACAGATCTCTACTGGTTAATGAAGTACAAAGGCAATTTCCCCGCTCTGGATATTCAGATCTCCACGCCAAATGCCGGGAATGCCTCACTTCCACCTTGAGTTGATTAGCCATTCACTCAAGCAACTTCTCCCTTATATACATCCCTTCTTCTGTACCTTCCGCTCCCATTCATCTGACGAAGTGGGTTTTACCCATGAAAGCTGATGCCCTAATAAATCAGTTAGTCTCATAGGGTGTGTCTAGACTACAGGGTTTTGTCGACAAAAGTCCACTTTTGTCGACAAAACTATACCTGCGTCCACACTGCCTTTGAGTTATGTCGACATAACGTTGACAAAACTCAGCAGTTTTGTCGATGTATGTAAACCTCATTCTATGAGGAATAACGCCTTTTATCGACAGAGTTCTGTCGATAGAAGGCATTATTGCATCTACACTGTCCTTTGCGTCCACACTGTTATGTCGACAAAGCGGCTTGCTTTCTCGACAGAACTGGATGTAGTCTAGACGCTCTTTGTCGACAGAAGCTTTGTCGACAGTATCTGTCAACAAAACTTCTGTCGACAAAACCCTGTAGTCTAGACATACCCTAAGGGTACATCTACACTAGCCCCTTAGGAGGCTAATGAAGGTGACCGAAATATCCTGTGCTTCATTAGCATGTTCCCAGACGGTCACCATTTTGGAAATTGACTAGCCCAGAAGAACTGCCCACAGAGAAGGGCGATTCCAAAATCAACCCCTTACTTTGAATTACTAGTTAAACCTCATTCCACATTTACCTTACCTCATTCCATGAGGTTTAACTGTTAATTCGAAGTAAGGGGTTTATTTTGGAATCACCCTTCTCTGCCGCGTGTAGACGCGGGCAGTTCTTCTGGGCTAGTCAATTTCCAAAATGGCGACTGCCCGGGAACATGCTAATGAAGCGTGGGATATTTAAATCCCTCGCTTCATTTGCAATTTCGGTCGCCCTCATTAGCCTTCCTAGTTCAACTAGGGGGCTAGTGTAGACATACCCTAAGGTGCCACAGGGCTCCTAGCTGTTTTGGCAGATACAGACTAACACAGCTCCCCTTCCGAAGCTAAGAAAGGTAATTACACAGTGTCTGCAACCTAAGGGGGTATTCTCAGATGAACCACAATGGTAGCTGTGACAATGTTCACAGAAATGTATGTCATATTTCTAACATTTTTCCATCAGCCAGAAGCAAGGCTGGGAATGTAATCCAACCCATTGATGGGAAGAAATCTAACACCAGAGGGAATAAAATACCATTCTACATGGAAAGCAGATTACTGGCATGGCATATTGAGCTGGAGACACAGGGTTATCGAATTGTGACAGGCTTAGCGGAAACAGATGCACAGTGGAAACCATTTGCAATACATGACCACGACAATCTACTGGTCTTGATGCTGTTGTGTATTTTTAAACAACACCTGCTGGCCCCTTATCAGATAACTCACAAAGCTTCCTGTTCTACAGAACATACTCCTAACAACAGCTATCTAGGCAGACCAAGAAAAAGTCAGTAAAGTAGCCAATAGATAAAAATAGTATCGTAATAAGGATTTTCCATTAAAAAAATTATAAATTGGTCCCCTTTCGCACCCATATGAAATATTTGAAATGAGCATTACATGTATTGTGTATTGGCTTTGGGCTTCTTATGGGCTGGACAACCTGGATAAATCGTCTGAGGTCAATAGGATGAAGGTTAATAAGGACAAATGCAAAGTGCTCCACTTAGGAAGGAACAATCCATTTCACACACACAGAACGGGAAGCAACTGTCTAGGAAGGAGTCCTGCAGAAAGGGGTCTAGGGGTCACTGTGGATGACAAGTTAAACATGAGCCAACAGTGTGATGCTGTTGCAAAAAAAGCAACCATTTCTGGGAGGCATGAAGAGGAGTGTTGTGAGCAAGACACGAGAAGTCATTCTTCTGCTCTACTCTGCACTGATTAGGTCTCTGCTGGAGTATTGTGTCCAGTTCTGGGAATCACATTTCAGGACAGATGTGGAGAAACTGGAGAAGGTCCAGGGAAGAGCAACAAGAATGATGAAAGGTCTAGAAACCATGAGCAATGAGGGAAGACTGAAAGAATTGGGCTTGTTTAGTTTGGAAAGGAGAAGACTGAGAAAGGACATGATAGCAGTTTTCAGGTATCTAAAAGGGTGTTACAAAGATGATGGGTGAAAAATTGTTCTCCTTGGCCTCGGAGGACAGGACAAGAAGCGATGGGCTGAAACTGCAGCAAGGGAGGTTGAGGTTGGACATTAGGAAAAACATCCTACCCGTCAGGGTGGTGAAACACTGGAATAAGTTGCCTAGGGAGGTTGTGGAATCTCCATCGCTGGAGAGATGGAAGAGCAGGTTGGACAGACACCTGGCAGGGATGGGCTAGCTGGCGCGTTGTCCTGGGACTGGACTCGATGACCTCTCATGGTCCCTTCCAGTTCTACTGTTCTATGATTTTATGGTTTCCACAATTCACTCTCTCTCTCTCTCTCTCTCTCTCTCTCTCTCTCTCTGCCTCTCTCCATACATTTTTCAGTATTCCAGTGAGGCAGAACATAAACTCAAAGGTAAAATCCAGCCCTGAACAGAGGTGATGGAAGACCAGCTGCCCGGTCTGGTCCATCTGTAATTCTGACATAAATGAAAAGCAGAATGGAGATCAATTTACCTCTGTGATGGGTCTATTGCTCGCTGGACTGGTGTGACGTGACCCGTTCACTCAGCCTTTCAGGAGCAAGATTCAGGACCCCCGTCAATCTTCTAACCCCATTCCTTCCTGTTCTCTGTTTCCAGCACAAAAGGGATGACGCGCTGACCATTTAGGTGCCTTTGGAGCTGGTGATGTTCTTGGCACCATGCATCTTGCCTTCTGTAAAAGCACACCCAGTGTTTGCATTACTTATCTTTCATGCCGCACAGTGAAATCTCCCTGGACATTTCTGCAGATGGGGATTTTCAATTGCCACCAAGGGAAAATTCCAAGATGAGGCGGGGGAGGCGATATCATGTGTTGGACCACCTTGCATCGAGGAGAGAGA
Source organism: Pelodiscus sinensis (assembly GCF_052426305.1). Classification (NCBI taxonomy): domain Eukaryota; kingdom Metazoa; phylum Chordata; order Testudines; family Trionychidae; genus Pelodiscus; species Pelodiscus sinensis. The sequence goes on along the minus strand of NC_143081.1, from coordinate 14,528,709 downwards.
CGAGTTTTTGAAAAGTTGAGATACTGTCGAGACAGTCAAACTCTTAACCTCAATAGCTACATCTACACTGGCATGATTTTCCGAAAATGCTTTTAACGGAAAAGTTTTCCGTTAAAAGCATTTTCAGAAAAGCGCGTCTAGATTGGCAGGATGCTTTTCCGCAAAAGCACTTTTTGTGGAAAAGCGTCCGTGGCCAATCTAGATGCGCTTTTCCGCAAAAAAGCCCCGATCGCCATTTTCGCGATCGGGGCTTTTTTGCCGAAAACAGTCCTGTGCTGTTTACACTGGCCCTTTTGCGCAAAAGTCTTTCGGAAAAAGACTTTTGCCCGAACGGGAGCAGCACAGTATTTCCGGAAAAGCACTGACGATCTTAGATGAGATCATCAGTGCTTTTCCGGAAATTCAAGGGGCCAGTGTAGACAGCTGGCAAGTTTTTCCGGAAAAGTGGCTGATTTTCCAGAAAAACTTGCCAGTCTAGACACAGCCAATAGGAAAGAAATTGGGTGAGTAGATTGGGTATCCTCACGTAAGAGCGGTCAGACTGGGTCAGTCCAAAGGTTCATCCAGCCCAATGTCCTGTCTGTCAACAGTGGCCAATACCAGATGCCCCAGAGGGAGGGAACACAACAGGTAATGCTCACATGATCCCTCTCCTATCACCTATTTCCAGACAAACCTGAAGGAAAATTCTTCCTCTCTAGTACATCTGCACTACCCCCCTAGGCTACGTCTACACAGCAGGCTTTTTGTGCAAGAGTTCTTGTGCAAAAGGTCTTCTACAAGAGCGTGTCCACGCTGCCATGTGCTTTTGCGCAAGAGTGTCCATGGTAGTGTGGACGTTCTCTTGCACAAGAAAGCTCTGATGGCCATTTTAGCCATAGGGGTTTCTTGCGCAAGAAATTCATGTTGTCTGTCTACACTGCCTTCTTGTGGAAGAGCTCTTGCGCAAGAGGGCTTATTCCTCATGGGGAGAGGAATAACTCTTCCGGAAGAAGCCCTGTTTTCCGACGCTGCGCTGTAAATTTACTTGCACAAGAACGCACGTGAAGTGTAGACGTTCTGCACGTTTTTGCGCAAGAACAGCCGTTTTTTGAGACTGTTATCTTTGTTATCTTCTCTTCATGTCAACCCATTCTATTTGGCAAAATAAGGCCACAGTCACATGGAGAGATGGGCACCACGCTGCCTTGTTAGGTGCCCAACTCCCCAAATCTGGAATCTCCGAGAGGCATGAAAAGCTGCTCCTCTGCTGCCCAACCTGACAGGCCCCAAACGCTGAGTTTTCACGATCCACGTTCCCTTTTCAGATCTCCTGTTCCCTCTGCATACATAGGTGGGAACCTAAGCCACAGGGTGCTCCACACAGTAGGACAATTTAAATGTTCCTCTAGTTTGCCAGCTGGACCACTGGCGACAGGGTAACATGAAGGGATTGCTGTGAGCTGTGCCGCCCCCGCCCCCAATTTGTCTCCTTCTCCTGCCTCAGTTTCCAGACCTGGGGGGTCTGGAACGCTGCCTACGAAGCCCTGCACCAGTTCTGTGTCATGCTGCCTCAGGTCTGTGAGCCAGTCCCTTCCAAGCCCCATGTAACCAGTAAGATGGGGAGGGACCTCCCCCTCCAGCAAAGGGGGAAGGGACAGATAGTCCTGGGGTGGGAAGAACATGGGGGGAAAGCTAGGGGGATTCTGGCAGCCCCAGAGTTGGGGGATTGGAAGGTGTGAGGGGTGGATGGAAGTTCCAGCCCCAGGTTGGTAGGGGGGTACCACAGCTCTGGGGACGGTGGTAATTCGTGGGGTGGGGAAGATGACACCACCCATGGAAGCTCGCAGCAGCCATGTTTCTGCGGGACTGCAAATGGGCAGTGGGGACATGGGGGGTACCTAGGGGATGGGGGATGGGCAGCAGGAAAGTGAGGCATACATGTGAGATGAGGGATGGGCTGTGGGAACATGGGGAACCTCAGGAATTGAGGATGGGTGGTGGGTACCTCAGGGAGGAGGGAAGCAGAAACATCAAGAGAACTTTGAAATGGGTGAAGGGCACCAGGAAGATAGGGGTATCTGCAGTATGGGGGATGGGCACCAGGAACATGGTGGGGTACCTGTGGGACGTGCATCTTGGCTGGGAGATGGAAGAGCAGGATGCTGGGTAAAGAACATAAGAATGGCCAGACTGGGTCAGACCAAAGGTCCATCCAGTCCAGGGTCCGGTCTGCTCACAGTGGCCAATGCCAGGTGCCCCAGAGGGAACGAACAGAACAGGGAATCATCCCGGGATCCCTCCCCTGTCATCCAAGAATTCATCTAGCTCTTTTTTCAACCTTCTTAATGTCCTGGTCTTCACCACATCCTCTGGCAAGGAGTTCCACAGGTTGAGTGCACTGAGTGAAGAAAATACTTCCTTTTGTTTGTCTGAAACCTGCTGCCTATGAATTTCAGTGGGTGACCCCTAGTTCTTATGTTATGGGAACAAGTAAATACCTTTTCCTTATTCACTTTTTCCACACCAGTCATGATTGAGAAGCTGGAGATGAGCCAACAGGGCATCCTTGTAGCCAAGAAGGCTAATGGCACATTGGGGTAAATTAGAAGGAGCATTGGCAGTAGATCTAGAGAAGTGATTATTCCCCTTTATTCCGCACTGGTGAGGCCACATCTGGAGTATTGTGTCCAGTTCTTGGTCCCCCCACCCCATTGAAAGGATGCGGACGCATTAGAGAGGGTCCAGTGGAGGGCAACCAGAATGATTAGGGAGCTGAAGCACATGATCGATGAGGAGAGGCTGAGGGATTTGGGTTTGTTTAGTCTGCAGAAGAGCAGAGTGAGGGGGGATGTGAGAGCAGCCTTCACCTTTCTGCAGATGTTCCAAAGAGGATGGAGAGAGGCTGGTCTCAGTGGGGGCAGGTGGCAGAACAAGGAGCAATGGGCTAAAGTTGCAGTGGGAGAGGTCTAGATTGTACAGTAGGAAAAACTATTTCCCTAGGTGGGTGGAGAAGCCCTGGGATGTATTCCTAGGGAGGGGGTGAAATCTTCATCCCTAGAGGTTTTTTAGTCACAGCTTGACCAAGCCCTAGATGGGATGTTTGAGTTGGGGTTGGTCCTGCTTTGGGCAGGGGTTGGATTTGATGGCTCGCTTAGGTCCCTTCCCACCCTAGGAGTCTATGATTCTTTGATCACCCCAGTGATCTCCAGCTTTTCCACAGGGTTTGAAATTGACTCGTCTTTAAAGATGTTCCGGTGATCCGAAATCTCTATGCAATTTGCCAAATAGCTGCTGCGCAGCAACTGACCAAAAACCTGATGAAACCATTTTGGAAATCCAAAATATCTGAATGTAGCCAAGAGTGGAGGAGGGGCAGCGGGCCAACAAATGAAGACGGTTGAGCACCGTTTCAGGAAATGTTTTGATTACAATTAAAATACCTTAAAACATGGCCATAACGTGGAGCGTTTTGGTGAGCGACTCTATTTGGGGGATGACCATTTGAGAAGGAAGATGAAACCGAGACACAGAGACAGGACAACTTGGCTAAATGCGGGAGCCAGGGCTCGATGACCCTATGTTTCTATACAATAGCCTTTTCTTAAGAGCAGTTGCTTAAGAAAGAAGAGTTATAGTCACCACTGATATGGCCCAGAAGGTATCTGGACACCATAATTGTTTTAAAAATATATCTTTCCAGTGCGGAAGGAATCACCTTTTTTTTCAACTTTGTTCTGTAAGGGTGTGTCTAGACTACAGCGTTTTGTCGACAGAAGTGGACTTTTGTCGACAAAACTATACCTGCGTCCACACTGCTTTTGAGTTATGTCGACATAACGTCGACAAAACTCAGCAGTTTTGTCGACGTATGTAAACCTCATTCTACGAGGAATAACGCCTTTTATCAACAGTTCTGTCGATAGAAGGCATTATTGCATCTACACTGTCCTTTGCGTCCACACTGTTATGTGGACAAAGCGGCTTGCTTTGTTGACAGAACTGGATGTAGTCTAGACGCTCTTTGTCAACAGAAGCTTTGTCGACAGTATCTGTCGACAAAACTTCCGTCAACGAAACCCTGTAGTCTAGACATATCCTAACTGAACCTAAGGCGAAACTCATATTTTCCTTCCCTTAATCTCGGCCCACACACAAAAAGAGTGGAAACCCACTTTCCTTCTTGTCAAGATAGAAATGTAGGCACAAAAGAGACCTCCAGAGGTCATCCAGTCCACCCCCAACTGCTCTGAGGTGGAACTAAGTGACCCTAAACCATCCCGAAGAGCTGTTGTTGCAACCTGTTCTTTAAATCCTCCAACTAGAGAGATTCTGCAGTCTGCCTAGATAATCTGTTTCAAAAGTGAACTCTCCTGGGAGCCGGAAAGTTTCTTCTTATACCTAACCTCACATTTGGCCTCTTGTGTAAATAGATAAATGCCTACGAAGACACAGTGTGGCCATGCACCCGGCGGGTGCTGAGTTACGTTTCAACCAGGCGGAGCAATAGCCTCGTACAGTGAGGAGCAGAAGGTGTTTCCTCTGGGAGTGGGAGGTTGGTTGCGCCGGGAGAATAGTTCATTCTGTCTGCCCAGAAAACATTGCGCTAACTCCCCAGCCTCAGCTCGGTCAGACGGGGTATGCAGGGCGAGGCAGCCTGGCACGGAGAAGGGCTCAAATACCCGGAGAGCTCTGCCCTTTCCACAGGTTGGAGGCAGAGCGTGTTCTAATGCGGCTGCTCCTCCGTTCGGGTCGATACAGATCTCTCCACTGGGAAGACCCACATTCTCCAGAAGGAGGAGAGAAAGAAACGGAGCCGATGAACCTGGATCCTGGTTGCCAAACCCTGGGAAATACGGGTCCATCACGTCAAGCTGGAACCACTCCGTGGTTGCAGGTGAGCACCGTCCACAGAACAGAAAGTCAGTCCCACCTCCCAGAAAGGGGCATGCACGTGCTTTGTGGTGATTCATCGCTTCTGCCTCACCTCCCCCAGGCAGTGCCCATCCGTGGGATGAGCAGCATTTCACAAGGGGGACATTGAGATGTGTCTCGTGAAATGCCCTCAACTAGGGATCTGTGCTAATGCCACCAAGATGGCCAATTCACCCAACCTGAGGGTCTTCCTTGGTGTGGTCCCTCCTGAGGTTGGTGCGTGGTGTGAGCGTGACCAGCCTCGCTTGCACGGTAGCACGTCGGCTTGTTTCTGAGTTCCAGAGCCGCCCCCGTCTCCTCCAATGCCTTGCTCGTTCCTGTCTTATCAGCTCACCATCATACTGGCGTGCAAAGGGTCCCTCCCCTGCACATCGTGGGTTTTTTTTCACGTTTCCTAAAATCTAGTTTATTGCTGTGACAGGGCTATCGTGAAAAATTCTCCAGCAAAAAAGAAAAGGTGTTGTCTTTCCCCCCACCATGTCATTCTCATCAGTGTTAATACATGAGGAAGAATGAGGGGGGATTTGAGAGCAGCCTTCCACTCCTTGAAGGGGGGCTCCAAAGAGGCTGGAGAGAGGCTGTTCTCAATGGTGAAAGATGGCAGAACCAGGGGCAATGGTCTCAAGTTTCAGTGGGAGAGGTCTAGGTTGGACATTAAGAAAAGCTGTTTCCTTAGGAGGGAGGGGAAGCGCTGGGATGGGTTCCCTAGGGAGGAGGTGGAATTTCCATCCCTAGAGGTGTTGGCTGGACACAGCCCTGGCTGGGATGGTGGAGTTGGGGTTGATCCTGCTTTGGGCCGGGGACTGGACTCCGTGACTCCTGAGGTCTCTCCCAGCTCTAGGATTCTATGAAAGATTGACCTGACTTCCTTATCCATGACAGAAGCCGGCGTCTTGTGAGGGGGAGTGAAAATAATGATCCCTTTCCCTACAGACCAAGGTCTATTTGATTAATTTGTGTGAATCCTAACCGAAGACCGGTACCTAAGGACAGGAATCAATCCGTCCAAGATTTCACTGGATGTCCTTATTGGTGTGGGGCCCTGCTGAGGCAGGGCATCATTCAGGCAGAAGGGAAATGCTGCTTTGAAGCATCATGGTTAAGCTCCTGTATGTCAGCAGGAGGTCTATGATAGCAGGGAGGGAAGCGGTCGGATTGTCACCTCACTGCTTGGCTTACCAGAGGAATAGCTGCTCGAAGAGGTCTTCCTCTGATGTGGCCGAGGTTGGGTCTACATTCAGTTCTCACACTTGAAGATGGACAGGCAGCCTTACGTTGTCGTTGTTGTGCTTAAATGAAGCACCCGGGATCTTTTTCAGGGGGATAAGGCACCACACCAGTTATTGGGCATGCATGGATCAATCAACACTTCATCATATGTCTATGATACATCGCACTCATGTACTCACACACAGATACACAAGGACACGCCGTCTTGTTACCAATAGTTGCTCCCCCTAACTGCACTGGCCAGGTGAGTTAGATGGGGGAGGGGTGGAGCCAGGCTCCTGCCGATCCGGATCGATGCTCCCATGTTGACAGGAAGACAACCCGGGATCCCTCTGCAAGATGCCTCCTATTTATCCCTCTCATGCAGCCAGTTAGTCATCACCTCGCCTTTCCTAATGCTGCTTCAGAGAGGGTCCTTCCAAGGGCCGGCACTTGCTCCTTGACTCCCAAGCTCCTCTGCCTGTCCAGTTTTCTTTTCAATGAGCTCACTTCACAGGTATTGTCTTGGATCTGGTTCCAAGCCCCCTTCCATCCTTGCAACTGCTGCTGGAGGTGCTCACCTTTCAGTCTCCATTCACACCTCATTCATTTCAACAGGTCAATCAAAGAAAGGGGAGAGATCTCAAATGACATTTTTCTTTACGTTAACTATTCCTAGGACCTATAACATAAAGAGCTTGATACAAAGTTTCTTAATACAAGGGATTCTATAAGAACACTTAACATAAAGACATATCTAAAAAGATCAAGATCTATCTATCTATCTATCTATCTATCTATCTATCTATCTATCTATCTATCTATCTATCTATCCCCACACACCCCCTCTATCTATCTATCTATCTATCTATCTATCTATCTATCTATCTATCTATCTATCTATCTATCCCCACACACCCCCTCTATCTATCTATCTATCTATCTATCTATCTATCTATCTATCTATCTATCTATCTATCTATCTATCTATCCCCACACACCCCCTCTATCTATCTATCTATCTATCTATCTATCTATCTATCTATCTATCCCCACACACCCCCTCTATCTATCTATCTATCTATCTATCTATCTATCTATCTATCTATCTATCTATCTATCTATCTATCCCCACACACCCCATCTATCTATCTATCTATCTATCTATCTATCTTTCTATCTATCTATCTATCTATCCCCACACACCCCCTCTATCTATCTATCTATCTATCTATCTATCTATCTATCTATCTATCTATCTATCTATCTATCTATCCCCATACACCTCCTCTATCTATCTATCTACCCCCATACACCCCCTCTATCTATCTATCTATCTATCTATCTATCTATCTATCTATCTATCTATCTATCTATCTATCCCCATACACCTCCTCTATCTATCTATCTACCCCCATACACTCCCTCTATCTATCTATCTATCTATCTATCTATCTATCTATCTATCTATCTATCTATCTATCTATCTATCTATCTATCTATCTATCCCCATACACCTCCTCTATCTAGCTAGCTAGCTATAAGGAAAGTTTCTCTTAATTCAAAGTTATATGAGAATGATACATGGTTATATGGAAATGTTACAGAGATTTATCCACATCATCTGGTAACCAGGAAAGAGGCAGGAGGTTTTAATGGAATTAATTTGTAATGTTTGAACACCTTTCCACTCAATGTTCTTAACGGCACCATTTATTTTTTTGCTCCTAGACTCAACCCACGGTGGACACAGAGTGGGGAAACCAAACGGCCGTCACGCAATTCATCCTTCTGGGATTTGGAGACCTCCCTGACCTGAGAGTTCTCCTCTTCCTCGTGTTCCTGCTGATCTACATGGCGACCGTGGCCGGGAACACCCTCATTGTTGTGCTGATTGTGGTCGATCGGCACCTTCACACCCCCATGTACTTCTTCCTGGGGAACTTGTCCTGCTTGGAGATTTGCTACAGCTCAGACATCCTGCCCAAGATGCTGGCCGGTCTCCTGACTGGGGACAGGACCATCTCAGTCAATGGCTGCTTCACACAACTCTATTTCTTTGGTCTTCTGGCATCTACGGAATGCTACCTCCTGGCGGTGATGTCGTACGATCGGTATTTAGCCATATGTAAACCCCTGCACTATTCAGCTCTTATGAGTAGCAGGTTTTGCCTCCAGTTGGCTGCCGGGTCCTGGTTAAACAGTTATTTGGCAACTACGATCTTGATATTATTCATGTCGCAGTTCATTTTCTGTGGCCCGAATGAAATTGACCATTTCTATTGTGAATCCCTCCCGTTGATCAAACTCGCCTGTGGAGACACACACCTGATCGTATTGATGGTTTTCATATTTGCCTGTGCATTCACCCTGCCTCCGTTCCTACTAACCCTGACGTCCTACGTGTGTATCATCACCGCAATCCTGAGAATCCCTTCCACCACCGGAAGACAAAAGGCCTTTTCCACCTGCTCCTCCCACCTCATGGTGGTGACCATTTTCTATGGAACGATAATGGTTGTCTACATGCTACCGACACTTGATTCCCTAAGAGTCCTCAAAAAAATGCTCTCTCTTTGCTACACCGTCTTTACTCCCCTAGTAAACCCCCTCATCTACAGCCTCAGAAACAAAGAGGTCCGGGAAGCCTTGACCAACGCTGTCAGGAAACGTGGCTTTCACAAGAAATTGCCGGGAAGCCTACATCATTACTGAAGTTGCCAATGTGATGTAGGCAAACAGGCCTCATCGAAATTAGGCTGAAAACTCCACTTGAACATATCAGCATGTAGCAGTCGGTACCTCCACATGGCACCCGGTAACCCACATATTTATCGTTCATACAGGGCTCTGATTATTTCATGGAATGCATGCCATATGAGGCATCATATGACAGGTCATGAGTTGCTGAAACCTGTTGGTCTGTCCCAAGGCGCGTATGAGTCGTGTGGACAAAGCTATCGAGAACGAGCATGGTTTTGACTGAAATGTGCTATGAGTGGGCTAGTGATGTGCAAACAATTCCAGTTCCAATGGCTGTTGACTACTCAGTAATCAAATGTATGACTCAGCTTCAAAAGACCCACACAACTAATAATGGGACACTTCCAGCTCACTTAATTAGCCTCATTAGCACCTGTCCAACAATTGACAAGTACTTTTTTCCCTCTGTTATAAATATCTTGGTTGCAGTTATTTCCACTCCAGCCCATCTGAGGAAGTGGGTTTTACCCACAAAAGCTCATGATCCTATAATAGATTTTTGTTCGTCTCGAAGTCCACAAGACTACTTGCTGCTTGACTATGGTGACTCAACAAAGCCCAATAGTACATGCGTGGGCTAGGATCTGCCAGGTGCATGGACGAAAGATTTAAAACAAGCAACAAAATTAATCTCAGGAGACCGGTTCAGACTTCAGCGGGCCTTCAAGGACTGTAATTTCTAGTGGGTGGAAAACACTACTTAGTCTAATCACTGTCTGGTGTAATAAGAGTTACGTTTTTGTCTGTGCACGTATTTTTATTTTGTGTGGTAACCATCTCTGTCCATTTGTGCATGCCACTTGTAATCATGTAAAATCTATCTCGTTATAGTTAATAAACTTGATTTATAGTTTTTAGCCTAAACAGTATTTTGCTTGAAGAACTAAGGAATTCTCTGCTCAGTTAGAAAGGCTAGTCTGTCTCCTCTCCATATTGAGGGAGGGACAAACAAATGGAGACAATCCATGTGGAGTTACTGCGTCTGAGAGTTTAACAACCCTCACGGAGCCCTTGAAACTCAACTGGAATGGGAGGTTGTAGACAATTCTAGCAATCTCTCGTATTCAGCACCGGATGATGGTATTTTTCATTGTGATGCGGGTGAAATATTCAGTCTTGGTGAGGAATATGCATCACATTTGATACTGCGCAGAAATGTCCTGGTGTGTAAGAGACACTGAATATCCAAGCATGTCTCTGTGTACATCCCCTGTTGTTCACTGTTTCTCTGTGTTAGACAATAAAATCCGGTAATCAAATTCTGGGAGTCTAATAGAAAGGGTTAAAACAAACAAAAGGAAGTTTTTCTTCACGCAGAGGACAGTCAATCTGTGGAACTCCTCGCCAGAGGATGTTCTGGAGAGCAGGACTTTCACAGGGTTCAAGAAAGAACTTGGAAAATTCATGGAAGTTAGGTATATCGATATTTATTCGTCAAAATGGGTTGGAATCGTGACCCTAGACTCTGCCAGGGGCTGGAAATGGGGGACAGGGGAGGGATCACTTGATGATTCCCTGTTTCTGTTCACTCCCTCTGGGCACCTGGCCCAGAAGACAGGACAGTGGGCTGGATGGACCTTTGGTCTGACCTGGTCTGGCTGTGCTTATGCTCTTAAGTAAATAAAACACAGTGGGCGACTGTGTGAGAAGTTTTATGCCTTCAGATAATTTCTTATGCTCCCAATAGGATGACTAGGAGTACATCTAGACTACAGGCTTTTGTCAACAGAGCCTTTGTCGACAGATACTGTTGACAAAGCTTCTGTTGACAAAGAGCATCTAGATTACAGCCAGTTTTGTCGACATGAGAGTGTAGACGCACAGGACAGTGTAGATGCAATAACGCCTTCTGTCGACAGAACTCTGTTGACAAAAGGCGTTATTCCTTGTAGAATGAGGTTTACCACCATCAACAAAACTGCCGAGTTCTGTCGACGTTATGTCAAAAGAACTCGGCAGTAGTGTAGACGCAGGGATAGTTTTGTCTACAAAAGTCCACCTGTAGTCTAGACACACCCTAGATGTCCTGATTTTATAAAGACAATCCCAGTAATTAGGGCTGCATCGTACATATGTGTCTATGACCCTCCCCTCTCCATCATGACTTTCCACTCTTGCTATCGGGTCATTCCAGCCTCCAAGGAAGCCAGGCAGAATCCAACCGGCGCTGAGGTCCATGTTGTCTGTCTACGTGGAAGGCACAGATAGGGAGGTCGCCTTAAACCTGGAGCTTTTAACGGGGCCCCGGATGGAATGTGGATAAAGTCGTCACCCATCATTTTCTCATAAGAAACCATTTTTTGTCCAAAATAAAGGCGTGGCCAATGAAAATACGAACTCTCAGTACAGCATGAAGGGGTGTAACCCCAGAAAATCTGCCATCCCCATCATGGTGTCTATTACTGTCCCAAATGTATCCTCCTACGAAACAGCCACTTCCATGGTAGTCCTGGTGCCATGGATAGCTCCGTTCAATGCAGCGGCCCCTCCTCTGGGAGAGAGGCAACCGGAGACCAGAGGATGCGGCTATCACCTTCCAATGGGCAGACGTTCTGAGGTGCCAAACATGGGAGTGGTGGTTCAGTCACTTGGGAGCACATCAGGGCTTGGTCAGAGGGTCTGGCCATCAGGGAGAAACGCAGGGCCACAACTTGGCGGAAAGGATTCCCCAGGGGGCCTAGTGGATTTAGGCACCGAAATCCCTTTGACACAGCTCTCAACCCCCTTAGGCTGCCCTGAGAATCTCAGACCAGACAGCCAATGGACTTCTGCCACGGCAGGTGGAACCTCGGCATTTCCATCTGGAACAAAGACCCCGTGTAAACAGCAATGCCCTGGATGGGTGGGAGACCCCTTGCTTAAGGCGTGAGGCCTACGACTGTTGTTGCACCGGCCATTCCCTGTGGGGATCGTTCCATTGTCTGAGGTGGCTCCCAGCGGATGAAATTTGGAAGGAAAGAAAGGTGGGAAGATAGGATTATGCGGGACTGAGCCAGGTGGAGAGGTGTCGGCTGCTGAAATGGAAAGGCGAGAAAGGAGGAACAAGGCTGACAAATGATGTACAGAGAGAAGTGAAAAGGGGTGTGAATCTGTGAGAAGGATGGGCCCTGAAGAACACAGGACCTCCGTGTTGTGTCATGAACTGTGGAGCTCCTGTTTTGCTAGGAGGATGGGGAAGCCCTGGGATGGGTTCCCTAGGGAGGGGGTGGAATCTCCATCCCTAGAGGTGTTTAAGTCTCAGCTTGACCAAGCCCTGGCTGGGTTGATTTAGTTGGGATTGGTCCTGCCTTGGGCAGGGAGCTGGATTCGATGACTCCTGAGGTCTCTTCCAACCGTAGGATTCTAGGATTCTATGAACACAAGTGGATTGTTCCTAATTACTGAAATGTAACACAGCACATTCATAGAATCATAGAACCATAGAGCTGGAAGAGACCTCAGAAGGTCATCATGTCCAGCCCGTTGCTCTAGGCAAGACCAATTCCAACTAAATCAACCCGGCCAGGGTCTTGTAGATCCCCAACCAGCCTCACAAATTCCTCCTCCACACTAGAGTAATTTTACTGGATTTAATGATGAACTTTTGTGTTTATAAAGTTAGGACACATTCACAGAAACAGGTTTACACCACACAGAATTGTTGAACATCCCCCAAATAAGTGATGGGCTTAAACTGCAGCAAGGGAGGTTTAGGTTGGACATTAAGAAAAACTTCCTACCTGTCCGGGTGGTGAAACACTGGACTAAATTGCCCAGGGGGGTTGTGGAATTTCCATCACGGGTGATATTTAAGAGCAGATTGGACAGACACCTGTCAGGGATGCTCTAGACAGTTCTTGGTCCTGCTGGGAGGGCAAGGGACTGGACTTAATCACCTCTCAAGGGCCCTTCTAGTCCTAGTGTTCTGTGATTTTATGGATATTGGTGAAAAATCCACATTTTGGGGGAGAATAGCTTTTCCAAATACATTTCATTTTTTTTTGAGGAAAACAGATGATTTTTTTTCCTCTTCTTTTCCTCAGTTAAACACCTAATTTTCCATCCAGAAAGGTTTTGGCAGAAAACGTTTACTGGCCCTCATGACGACAGGAGAAATTGCATGTGGCCTTAGGAATGTAGCTGCCTCCTGCCCTTTGTTTGTGCTGTCGAATCAAAAGTCCCTGCGGAAACTCCCTTGAGTCGGTCGTTTCAACATCCCACAGAGAGACGCAGTCAGGAGCAATGCAGCCTTCCTCTGAAAAGGCACAAATATGAGCACGCGTCCCTCCTTCATAAAGAGCTTGATCTTACAGATGGCCATAGCATTGGCAGATCCCTCGGTTGCTATCTGGGGTCTTCATCCTAGTTCTGGAGAGACGTGAAAGACCAAAGTGAGCCGTGAGACCTTCCTACTCCTCACCCACCACTGTGAGATCAGAGGTAATCCCTTCAAGGTCCTGCTCTTGCTTAGTATGAATTTGGAGCTATCAGTCGCTACTTGTTTTTTTCTCATTGGCTTCGATTTTTAATTCATCTCAACTCCTCCTTATTTTGCATTAAGCAACCAAGTGTAGGCTAGATCCTATGCTAGATAAGGCTACATCTAGCCTACAAAGAAAAGTCAGGTACGCAAATTGAGAACCTTTCTCCACTTTCCTTTCGAAAGAGGCCTTTCCGAAATTTGGTGTGTCTACACAGCACCAAATTTCAGAAAAACCTGTTCTTTCGAGCCATCCCTTCTTCCTCATAAAACAAGGTTTACAGGGATGGTGAAAGAGCACGTCCACTTTTCCAATTTTTTTTCAGAAAAGCGGACACATTCCTTGGACGTGACATTGGGAGACAATTGTTCTCCTTGGCCTCTGAGGACAGGACAAGAAGCAATGGGCTTAAACTGCAGCAAGGGAGGATGAGGTTGGACATTAGGAAAAACTTCCTGCCTGTCAGGGTGGGAAACACTGGAATAAATTATCTAGGGAGGTTGTACAATCTCCATCACCGGAGATGTTTACGAGTAGGTTGGATAGACATCTATCAGGGATGATCTAGGTGTTGCTTGGTTATGCCGTGTGGGCAGGGGACTGGATTCGATGACTTTTGAGTTCCCATCAGGTTCTGATTTTATGAAATCCAGCTTCTATCCTTGAAATGCCTCTTGCCAAAATTTGTTATGACCTCATGCTAGCCCGATCTCACAGTCGGTACATTGTCCTCATTCTCTTGCACCTGTCAGCCCCTTCCAAAAGCATTGACCGTGCTCCTCCTGAAATCATGTTCTCCTTTGGCTTCTGCAACTCTGTCTTCTCCCAGTTCTTCTCCAATCATTCCTTCAGCATGTGCTTCAATAGATGTCCCTCATCCCCTCTCCGCATTTTTGAGGTGGGGTATAGTAGGGCTCTGTCCTGGGTCACCTTTTTGGTTCTCCACTTTATCTTTGAGTGATCTCAACCACAAACACTCATTGATCTACCTTCTCTGTGCTGGCAATTTACAAACCCACCTCTCTCCTCCTAACCTCTCTCCTGCTGTCCAAACTGGGATCTGACGTCTGGCTGCGTGTGTTGCAGGCTCTCTTTCGACTCAGTCTGTCTCTCAGACATCCCCTTGTGGTGGCCACGCCATCCGTTCTACTAGACAATCTCTCATTCCTAATCCAGATGCCAATATCTCACCTCCACTTGACCCATTCTGCCATTCTTCATGGCCCACTCTTGCCTCTCTGTCTTGCGCCCTGGCCACTAGACAACTGCTCCCTTAATTTTTCTTTGTGAGACAACTAAAAGAGCAACCAGTTGAGCCAGCTACACCAAGATAAGATGAGGCGGCTATCTCTGAAATTGACAGCATCCCTTTATAAATGCTGGGTTTTGTTCTGATGGAAAACAATGAGGGCAAAACGAAACCACTTCATTCCAAATTTTGGGGCAATGAATATTCACCAAGCTCAGGAAAAAACTCAGGACTGGCACAAATTCTGTCCTGTCATTGGCAGAAATTCTCCTTGACGGCTGACTTAGGTTCTGTACAAAACTAGGATGAATAATCATGACTAGATTGAAGAGTGTGAGATGAAAGGGAGAGGCAGCAACTTTTCAATTATATTCATTGGGTTCATTAAACTCGTCTGCCGTGAGGTGTGGATTGAGACACGTCTGACAAATTCGCGCATCCCCTTTCAAATGTCAGTGGAAAAGACGGGGATTTTTGAGCTTAGAAAAGCAGAGACTAAGAGGGAATAGGACAGAGGTCTATAAAATCATGACTGGTGTGGAGAAAGGGAATAAGGAAAAGTTATTAACTTGTTCTCACAACATTCAAACTAGAGGTCACCCAATGAAATGAAGAGGTAGCAGGTTGAAAACAAGCAAAAGGAAGTTTTTCTTCATGCAGTGCACAGTCAACCTGTGGAACTCCTTGCCAGAGGATGTGGTGAAGACCAGGACTTTAACAGGGTTTCAAAATGAACTAGATAAATTCATGGACCCGTCAATACTGATTAACCAAAATGGGTCAGAATGGTGTCCCTAGACTTCATCAGGGGCTGGAAATGGATGACAGGAGAGGGCTCACCGGATAATTCCCTGTTTCTGTTCACTCCCTCTGGGGCATCTGGCATTGGGCACTGTGGACAGGACACTGGGCTTTTTAATCTCTCTTTATAAATTGTCCTGCAATGTATGTCCTGCCATTTAATTCATTGTTCACTCTCCCTGGTGTTTACCCATCTGGCATTTTGATAGGGAACCCTCCTATTTCCCCCCAGCCTCTGTTTTCTTAGGATAAACAAGCCCCATCCCTTGATACCCCTGTGGTAAGGTCGGTTTTCCAGTCCTTGGATTATCTAAGTGTCAATGACTGGGAGATGACATTATGGAATCTGCATCACTGGAGCAGGTTGGATAGACATCTGTCAGGGATGGTCTAGACAGTGCTTGTTCCTGCCAGGAGGGCAGGGGATTAGACTTGATGACCCCTCGAGGTCCCTTCCAGTTCTGATGTTCTATGGTTCTGTGAATCTATATTAGGGTCTGTCTACACTACCCCCCTAGTTCGAACTAGCGGGGGTAATGTAGTCATCTGTAGTTGCAAATGAAGCCCAGGATTTGAATTTCCCGGGCTTCATTTGCATGAAGCCGGCTGGCGCCATTTTTAAATGCCGGCTAGTTCGGACCCCGTGCTGCGCGGTTACACGCGGCACGGAGTAGCTAGTTAGGATTAGGCTTCCTAATCGGATTAGGCTTCCATGAGGAGTACAGCTAGTTCAGATTAGAAGCCTAATCCGAACTAGCTACTCCATGCTGCGTGTAGCCGCGTGGCACGGGGTTTGAACTAGCCGGCATGTAAAAATGGCGCCAGCCGGCTTCATGCAAATGAAGCCCGGGAAATTCAAATCCTGGGCTTCATTTGCAACTACAGATGACTACATTACCCCCGCTAGTTCCAACTAGGGGGTAGTGTAGACATACCCTAATATAGATTCAAATCCCGGGCTTCATTTGCAACTGTGGATGACTGCATCCTTCGAACTAGTGGGGTAGTGTAGATATACCCTTAGTATTTAACTCTATGGCACTCACGTTATGTTGTCTTCTTTGTATAACTAAAGCGGCGAGGAGTCCTGTGGCACCTTATAAACTAACTGAAATGTTGGAGCATCAGCTTTCATGGGCAAAGACCCACCTTCGTCTTGCATGCATCTGACGAAGTGGGTCTTTGCCCACGAAAGCTTCTGCTCCAACACTTCGGTTAGTCTCTAAGGTACCACAGGACTCCTCGCCGCTTTTGCAGATTCAGACTAACACAGCGACCCCTCTGATATTTGTTTAACTAGATACAGCCTATGGCAGATGGAGACTGGGGAAATCAAACGTTGGTCACTGAATTTATCCTCCTGGGATTTGGGGACTGCTCAGAACTTCAGACCGTTCTCTTCCTGCTGTTTTTCACGATCTATATCATGACCATGGCTGGGAACATCTTCATCCTTGTGCTGGTGGTGGCCGATCGTCACCTCCACACCCCCATGTACTTCTTCCTGGGGAACCTGTCCTGCCTGGAGATCTGCTACAGCACCACCTTCCTGCCCCGGCTGCTGGCCAGTCTCCTGAGCGGGGACAGGACTGTTTTATTTAGCGGGTGTTTCCTGCAATTTTATTTCTTTGCTTGCCTGGCCGGCGCCGAGTGCTATCTCCTCTCCGTGATGTCTTACGACCGGTATTTAGCAATATGCCGGCCCCTGCATTATGCGTCCCTGATGCATGGCAGGTTCTGCCTGCAGCTAGCTGGCGGGTCGTGGCTCAGTGGATTTCTTGCTAACTCGGTCACCATTGTTTTCATGTCGCGGTTAACGTTCTGCGGGCCCAATGAAATTGACCATTTCTTCTGTGATTTCACTCCCATGATCAAGCTTTCCTGCAGCGATGCTGAGTTCATGGAACGTGTGGCATTCACGCTGGCTGCCGTCTACACGCTGCCCCCTTTTACATTAATGCTGACATCCTACATTTATATCTTGATCTCCATCCTGAGGATCCCTTCCAGCAGGGGGCGGCAAAGGGCCTTTTCCACCTGCTCCTCCCACCTCATCGTGGTGACCGTTTTCTATGGAACCCTGAGCATGATCTACATGCTGCCGGGCTCCACCATGCGGAGAGACCTCCACAAAACCTTCTCCGTTTTCTACACGGTCCTGACCCCCCTGGCCAATCCCCTCATCTAGAGCCTGAGGAACAGAGAGGTCAAGGAGGCCCTGAGAAAAGCACTCAGGAAATTGGTGGCTTCACAACCTTGCAAGCCTCTTTGAGGGAAAATGAATTGGAGTTGCTTCAGCGCGGAAGCTGGTTGGTTCTGGAGGCTCCCCTGCTCTGGATTTTTGCATAATCCGGGAAGAAAATGTTGGGATTACAGGTAGATTACAACTCACATTTGGACTTGGACTACCTACAGCTGCTGTACGAGAGAGTAAAAAGACTTGGACTTTTCAGTTTAGAAAAGAGGCAATGATGGGGGATAGGATAGAGGTCTATAAAAGCATGAGTGGTGTGGAGAAAGTGAATAAGGAAAAGTTATTGACTTATTCCCACAATATAAGAAGTAGGGGTCACCAAATGAAATGAATAGGCAGTAGGTTTAAAACAAACAAAAGGAAGTTTTTCTTCACTCAGCACACAGTCAATCTGTGGAACTCCTCGCCAGAGGATGTTGTGAAGAACAGGGTCCAAAAAAGATCTAGATAGATTAATGAATTTTAGGTCCATCAATGGCTATTAGCCAGGATGGGCAGGAATGGTGTCCCTAGTCTCTGTTTGTCTGGAGGTGGGTGACAGGGGAAGGATCACATGAAAATTACCTATTTTGTTCCCTCCCTCCAGAGCAGCTGTCATTGGCCACTGTGGGCAGATAGGACACTGGGCCAGTCTGGCCATTCTTATGTACGGATAAATTTCAGAGGGGTAGCCATGTGAATCTGTTTCACCCAAACCAGGGAGGAGACTTTATGGCTCATTTATTGGGCAGAAGCTATTGTGGGCTGGAACCCACATTTTCAGATGCATCTGATGAAGTGGGATCCAGCCAATCAAATCTCAGGCCCAAATTTGTTAGTCTTTAAGGTGCCACAAGGACTTCTCCTAGGTCCCCCCTACCCCCCCTCCCCGCCCGTAAGGATATTTTTTCTCAGCTCAAGCAATGAAAATCCCATGAAGCACCACATCCTCTGCCCAAGAAATTAAACTGTGATGCATCATGGGAGATGTAGTCTTCCCATGAATCTACCCTGTAACATACAATAGAGTCAGGAACCTCTGGAACTTGAGCAGTTTTGAGACGTGGTTGCAGCATCTCAGAGTCAAAATATTTCTTTCCATTTCAGCTTGGAATAATTGTTGTAGAAATTAGTAATTCAGAATACCCCCCAGCCACTAATTACATAAGAACATAAGAACGGCCGTACTGGGTCAGACCAAAGGTCCATCTAGCCCAGTATCCTGTCTGCCGACAGTGGCCAGCACCAGGTGCCCCAGAGAGGGTGGACTGAAGACAATGATCAAGCAATTTGTCTCCTGCCATCCCTCTCCAGCCTCTGACAAACAGAGGCCAGGGGCACCATTTTATCCCCTGGCTAATAGCCTTTTATGGACCTAACCTCCATGAAATTATCTAGCTTCTCTTTAAATTCTGTTATAGTCCTAGCCTTCACAGCCTCCTCTGGCGAGGAGTTCCACAGGTTGACTACACGCTGTGTGAAGAAGAACTTTCTTTTATTAGTTTTAAACCTGCTACCTATTAACTTCATTTTTTCATTAAAAATTCTTCATCAATTCTACTTCGTTGATTACATGCAAAGGCCGAATGATGCTTTCACAATGGCTTTACATATGTCTAAACATCTAAATACAAAGCAATTACACCCAACCAGTAATAAATATTTATAAAGAGCGAACAAATGCAAAGCACTAGGCCTACTAACACCATGTTCGCTGACTCCAACTTATTATGGAAAGTAACAACATGTTAAGAGTTCATACAATTATCGTGTACTTCTTGGACTTGCCATGAATGTTGGAGAATTTATTCTTTTGTTTAAACCCGTTGATCCAAACCTTTAATAATCAGGACTTCTTCTTCAAGGATCTGTCGTTCCCTGCAGTCAGATATTTCCCCCGTTCTTTACTTGCAAAAAAGGATGCCATCTGTCCACATTCAACCTCCTACTGTCTGAAATCAGTGCTGCTTGCGGAAATGCTATGCTGCTCCTGTTCAGGCAAGAGCCCTCTTGTGCAAATGCTTTTGTGCAAGAGGGCCAGTGTAGACAATGCGGTATTGTTTTGTGCAAAAAAAGCCCCGATGGCGAAAATGGCGATTGGGGCTTTTTTTTGCAGAAAACCACGTCTAGATTGGCATGGACGCTTTTCCACAAAAAGTACTTTTGCAGAAAAGCATCCGTGCTAATCTAGACGCTCTTTTCTGCAAATGTGGAATGGAGATGTGAATATCAAAGGAGGGGAAATTGCCTTTGCAGTGCATTAACCAGTTAAGTTGGAGGCTGCTAGCGAATCCCCCCTCACTCTTCTCTTCTGCCGAAAACCACGCCCAAACCTCTCAATGTAGGAGGCTGAGAAAGCACTGGGCAGTCATACAGTATTAAGCAGCATCACGAACATTGTTCCATTTATCCTTCTTGGTGAAATAAAGAGACCCACTCACTACAATATTGACTTCCCGTGGTCCGGCAAATCCTCTGGCCCCTTGATGTCAATGATTCACATTGCTTGGGTATCTAACCCATCAGCCTTTTCCCCTCCTAAAACACATTGTGCATGTCAAAAATAGAATTCAAAAGTGACAGAAACAATGAAACATGCAAACTCGCATTGCTCTTATTTTACAGATGGACACCCATTGGAGCGTCTCAAGAAAGTGATCACTCTCGCAACACTGAAGAGCAGTGAAGCGGATTTGTTGAGGAGCTTTATCTAGGAATTCTCCATACTCTTTATCATCCTTCCTTCCTTCCTTCCTTTCTTCCTGCTTATCATGCAAATATTGACAACTTGTCTAGGTGCACTAAACAAAATTGAGAGTTACCACTAAACACTCACCTGACTTTGCTTTAACTGTTGCTCTATTTTTTTAAATGTGTTTTTCCCTCCTCCTTTCGTTCCTGCTGATAATTTCTTCCTCCCTTACCCAAGAGGAGCTGGTAGACTTGGAAAGCTTCAACAAAACTGATCCTTGTTTAAATTGGTGTGAAGAGAGGAGAATTTGGCCTGAATTTTTCATCCCATAAGTATATTTTTATGCTATGAACAGAGGAAATGAATATACAGTTCTAACAGATTTTATACATTAATTGGGAAAATATAAATTTCTACTGAAGTGCCTTTATTAAAGATCCCAAGAAGTCATTGGTTAATGGCTTTGTGTTCCTCATATGCCTAGTGCTATACTAATGTAAAACAGAGGCTCTCAACCAGGGTTCCATCCTGTGTTGAATACATTTTGTTTTGTGCACCAAGGCATGTGTGGATGTGCACCACCAGTAGAAACATATACTCAGCTAATCAGTTGGGCAGCACCTAAATCTCATCTGGGTGGCCGCCCACTTGCTTAGCTTACAGGGAGCACTGCTCTCAACCCCACCAGATCTGTCAGGCATACCCTAAATTTTATCTTACTTAAAATATTTGCTTACAAAATTAGACATAAAAATACACATAAACAAGTCTTTGGCAGTATGAAAATTGAGTTTGTACTGACTTTGCTAGAATTTTTATGTAGTTTGTCATAAAACTTGGCCAGTGCCTAGATGAGTTTATGTACCTCTTGGAAAACCTCTGAATTTCCCAAAGGGTATGGCTGAGAACCATTGATAAGACGTTCCAGTGGTTAGATTCTGCACTTATCGATAGAGGTGTCGTTGCAGGGGTACTCCAGTAAAACTGACGGAGTTACTCCGGTTTACACTGGCGTAGCTGAAAGTAGATTCTCTCCCAGTGCAGCTACACAGACTATAGTTATTGATGTAACGATTTTGTATATATCGTATCTGTTTTGCTTCCCTCATTTTGATAGGCTATTTAAAGTAGAAGAGTTACCCGGTGTCTCTTGGGACCTTAACTCAAATAAGTTTTGGTTTTAAATCATTATTCTGGGGTGGGGCTGGGGAGGAGGGAGTCAGGATGCAAGTTGCCCTGGGCAGAGAGGACAACGCCAGACCTCTCTCCCTTCAGAAGCTTGGGACCAGGTGAGAAGTACATCTCCATGAATGCTGCAGATGCAGCAGGCACAGCTGGGGGAGGGTTGCATGGCCCCAGGCTGGGGGTCAGACACACAGACAAGCAGACAAGCAGACAAACTCTCTGAAATATACAATAGATAGCAGTCCTGTTCTTTGTCCTTTGCTGGCCCGATGGGGTTATGGCTGTCCTGGTTCCCATCTCTGCCTCCTTGCTGCCCCCTTGTGGTCATTCTGGAGTATAACTGCCCCTCTTACCATATCCCTCCCTTTCCACTTCATGAGAAACAATCCCATTCCAGGCACATCCCATTGTCCTGGCAGAACCAAACCCCGACCTCACTTAAGAGGAAATTGCCTACCACATTTGGTGATCCTAGTGCTTACCTTTTAGGAGGAGTTCTTAGTATCATAGAATCATAAAATACTAGGACTAGAAGGGACCTCGAGAGGTCATCGAGTCCAGTCCCCTGCCCTCATGGCAGGACCAAATACTGTTTAGACCATCCCTGATAGACATTTATCTAACCTACTCTTAAATATCCCCAGAGATGGGGATTCCACAACCTCCCTGGGCAATATATTCCAGGGTTTAACCACCCTGACAGTTAGGAAGTTTTTCCTAATGTCCAACCTAAGCCTCCCTTGCTGCAGTTTAAGCCCATTGCTTCTTGTCCTGTCCTCAGAGGCCAAGATGAACAAGTTTTGTCCCTCCTCCTTAAGAAACCCTTTTAGATACCTGAAAAGGGCTATTATGTCCCCCCTCAATCTTCTCTTTTGCAAACTAAACAAACCCAAGTCTTTCAGCCTTCCTTCCTAGCTCATGTTCTCTAGACCTTTCATCATTCTTGTTGCTCTTCTCTGGACCCTCTCCAATTTCTCCACATCTTTCTTGAAATGCAGTGCCCGGAACTGGACACAATACTCCAAACTTCCCGAAGAAACAGAATCAGAAATGGATGGATGGATGGATGGATGGATGGATGGATGGATGGATGGATGGATGGATGGATGGATGGGCACACAAACTCTCGCACAGCAAAGATATTTCAAAATAACAGCAGTTATTTCGAAATAACTTTCCTAGCATCTACACAAGCCAACTGCTATTTCAAAATTAATTCGAAATAGCAGAGGGCTTATTTCAAAATTGGTAAACCTCATTCAACGAGGAATAGTGCCAATTTCAAAATTGCTATTTCAAAATAAGTGCTGTTTAGATGCTTATTTCAAAATAAGCCCTGGCCACAAGGTAAGTTCTGACTTGATGCCCTGCCAGAACCAGTTCTGGCTGGCCTTAAAAGCCAATCAGTGTGGATGTGCTCTTTTGAAATAGCAAAAAGCTATTTTGCAATACATTTTGTGTGTAGACACATTATTTCGAAATAAGATACTTCAAAATAACTATTTCAAAATTAGATATTTTGGAACAATGCTGTAGTGTAGACATACCCTCACATATATAGTAAATAATGAAACACGCATTAGTAAAACTGCTACAATATGTATTATTTTATTTCCCCCGGTTACCTTTTTATAAAGATCTCTAGCTCAGACATTACCAATGGGATATCTTTATTTTAGAGAGAGTTGAGGACTGAATTGCTCATGACCTAAAGACAAGGGAAAAACAGGATTTGCTGATAATTCTTTGCATTCCACAATATTGATGTTTTCACCAACTTACAAACTGCCGATAGAAATATACGAGAAAATCATTTTGATCTATCTTTCCTACTCTGAGCCCACCACCCTCATTTTAGCAAAGGTAGATTAGTACTTGATAATAAGAGATTTACTTATTCTATTCAGCCAAAAGAATAATGGTGCACTAACAGAAGTGTGTACACACACATATTTCAGTTATAGTGATAGAAATGTGTTAGTCTGGTGTAGCTGAAACAAAAACGGGACTATGTAGCACTTTAAAGACTAACAAGATGGTTTATTAGGTGATGAGCTTTCGGGGGCCAGACTCACTTCCTTAGATCAAATAGTGGAAGAAAAGTTCAGTTATGGAATTAAGTCAAGGCACCATTAGATGATAGCAAGAGTAACAATATATATTTGTTAGTCTCAAAGTGCATGTCTACAAAGCAGGGCAAAACTCGAATTACGCTATGCAACTTGAGCTACGTCAATTGCATAGCTGAAGTCGAAATAGCTTAATTCGGCTTTTGGCTCTGTCTCCACAGCAGGAAGTTGAAGGAAGAACACTCTTCCTTCAACTTCCCTTACTCCTTGTGAAATGAGGGTTACAGGAGTCAGAGTAAGAAGTCCTCCAGCTCGACATTATTTCGAAACAATGGCTTGCTGCATAGACATGCACTTTGTTATTTCAGAATAAGGCCAGCTATTCCAAAATGATGCTGCTGTGTAGATGTACCCTAAGGTACCACGGGACTACCTGTTGTTTTTAAAGTTACAGACTAACACAGCTATCCCTCTGAGACTTTCAAATAGTTTAGAGGTATTCAAATTCTTTTCCAAGTCATAAGTCTACTAATAACGTTTCTCAGGGCTTCCTTCACCTCTCTGTTTCTCAGACTGTAGATAAGGGGATTCACCAGTGGTGTGATGACTGTGTAGAAAACAGAGAGCGCTTTGCTAAGGTCTCTAAGGGTGTTGATTCTTGGAAATGTATAAGCAATAGTTAGAGTCCCATAGAACATTGTCACCACCATGAGGTGGGAGGAGCAGGTGGAAAAGGCCTTTTGCCTCCCAGTGGAGGACGGGATTCTCAGGATGGTGGAGATAATACAAATGTAGGAGGTCATGGTCAATAGAAATGGAGGTAGGGTGAATATGAAGCCAAGAAGTGAGGCCACAATTTTCATGGAGTAGGTGTCACTGCAGGAGAGGTCTAGCACCGCGAGGTAGTCACAAAAGAAATGGTCAATTTTGTTGGGGCCACAGAAAGTTAATTGCACGATCAAGAAGAGTAACAACAAAGTAGCCAACAGTCCCGTGGTCCAACAGCCGGCCACAAGCTGGAAGCAAAACCTGTCATTCATCAGATCTGCGTAACGCAGTGGGTTGCATATCGCCAAATACCGGTCATAAGACATGACAGATAAAAGATAACATTCGGTGCCAAGTAAGGAACCGAAGGAAAAAAATTGCACAAGGCAGCCACTGTAAGAAATGGTTCTGTCCCCCGTCAGGAGACTGGCCAGCATCTTGGGCAGGAGGGTGGAGCTGTAGAAGGTCTCCAAGCAGGACAAGTTCCCCAGAAAGAAGTACATGGGGGTGTGAAGGCGGGAATCAGCCATAATTAGCACAAGGATGAGGAGGTTCCCAGTCATGGACACAATGTAGAGCAGAAGGAACAGCAGGAAGAGTTGCAGGTGTAAATCCTGGACATTCCCAAATCCCAGGAGGATGAATTCTGAAATGGATGTTTGATTTCCCCCTTCCGCCTTTTCCATGGGAGGTGACCATATTAAGTAACACAAATTCTGCAAGATAATTTGAAAAAAACACCCAAATTAACCAGCAATGCAGTGTCATTAGCTGGATTCTATACTTCCCAAACCCTACATTTCCCAGATTGTTACATAGCTAAAATATTGGGTCAGATCTCATTCTGCTGGCTAAAGGAATTAGATGTCCAAAGAGTGATCTTTCTTTCTTTCTTTCTTTCTTTCTTTCTTTCTTTCTTTCTTTCTTTCTTTCTTTCTTTCTTTCTTTCTTTCTTTCTTTCTTTCTTTCTTTCTTTCTTTCTTTCTTTCTTCAACCTATGTTACTAAGAAGAAGGGGGATGTTATTTTGCTTGTTATTGTTCTCATAAATTGTCTGCATTCATTATTAATCCATCATTATTACCCTGAATATCCGTTCATAATGACCCATGGTGTTGGAAGTTATGGGATAATGTCTCCAGGAAAGGGACAGGAGCCACGTGGTTTTAGTAATTGGACAAAGCTGTCAGAGGTAGCACAAGGGATATTATCAAGGTCTTTTGTCACTACTTTCGGGGTCATATCCTAGTGCATGTGATGAGAAAGAGGCACATGAATCCAAATCGACAAACACGATGTTGGGTAAGAGTTACAATTCACACCCTAACATAACAAACAAGACAATAATAAGTCCAAAGAAAAGACTCCTCCATTTCTTGCTGCTTTCACATTGTCTACAATACTTTCCCGAAGGATACGTCTACACAGTCATTGAGTATTCACACCTTTGTTGTTCAGAGGTGTGAAACCTCCCTTCCACATAAAAGACAAAATTTTTCCAGTGGCGAGTGTGAGTCGGAACAGCATGACATCAACAGTGACTCATGAGTGGTGTGGAGAAAAGGAATAAGGAAAAATTATTTACTTGTTTCCATAATATAAGAACTAGGGGCCATCAAATAAAACTAATGGGCAGCAGGTTTAAAACAAATAAAAGGAAGTTCTTCTTCACACAGCGCACAGTCAATCTGTGGAACTCCTTGCCTGAGGAGGCTGTGAAGGCTTTAACAGGGTTTAAGAAAGAACTAGATACATTCATGGAGGTTAAGTCCATTGATGGCTATTACCTAGGATGGGTAAGGAATGGTGTCTGTAGCCTCTGTTTGTCAGAGGGTGGAGATGGATGGCAGGAGAGAGATCGCTTGATCATTATCTGTTCAATTAACTCCCTCTGAGACACCTGGTATTGGCCACTGTCAGCAGACAGGTTACAGGGCTAGATGGACCTTTGGTCTGACGCAGTACGGCCGTTCTTATGTTCTTACATTCTTAAAAGGAGTGCTCTCCTGTTGACAATGCCAATGCCGCTCGTTACGAGGCGGGAGTATTTTCTCAGCAAAAATGTCAACAAGGAGCAGCTACACGCACGAATTTTTAGTGATACTGCTGTGTTGACAAAGCCGAAGGTACTCTAGGGGTGTGTCTAAACTACATGGCTCCGTCGATGGAGCCATGTAGATTAGGGTTGTAGGCAAAGGCAAATGAAGCCGCGATTTAAATGATCGCAGCTTCATTTAAATTTACATGGCTGCCGTGCTGAGCCGACAAACAGCTGATCGGCTGTTTGTCCGCTCAGCGCACTAGTCTGGGCGCTCCCCTGCTGACATCAAAGCCCTTTGTCGGCAGCCCCGTTATTCCTCGTGGGATGAGGTTTACCGGGGCTGCCAACAAAGGGCTTGGATGTCGGCAGGGGAGCGTCCAGACTAGCGCGCTGAGCGGACAAACAGCCGATCAACTGTTTGTCGGCTCAGCGTGGCAGCCATGTAAATTTAAATGAAGCCACAATCATTTAAATCGCGGCTTCATTTGCCTTTGCCAAAAAAACAAATCTACATGGCTCCGTCGACGCAGCCATGTAGTTTAGACGTACCCTAGAACTCCACAAGATGTTTGCTTTCCTCTCCTACAGATACTGAACAACAGTTCATACCTTAGCTTCCCTCTGGGGCACCTGGCATTGGCCACTGTCAAGAGACAGGATATGGGGCTAGATAGACCTGTGGTCTGACCGAGTCTGGCCGTTCTTATGTTTAAAAGAGGTCCCAGAGGGATCCCGGCAATTATAGGTCATTACACCCTACTTCAGTACCAAACAAACTGGTATGTGACACAGTAAAGAACTCAGTTATCACACACGGAGATGTGACATTTGTTGGGAGAAAGTCAACATGGCTTTTGGAAATGGAAGTGACTCCTCTAATAAATTTTATCAAAATTCTGAGAGAGTGTTAGAAAGCATAGGTCTAACAGCGATACACTCCTAGGGTATGCCTAGACTACATACCTCTGCCGACAGAGACATGTAAATTAGACTACCCAACATAGTCAATGAAGTGGGGATTTAAATATCCCCCACTTCATTACAATAAAAATGGCCGTTGCGCTGTGCTGGCTCAGCTGATCGTCGACACAGCACGGCAGTCAAGACGTGGCTTGATCGACAGGGAACGCCTTTGTCGAACGCTCCTGTAAACCTCGTTTCAAGAGGCATAAGGGAGCGGTTGACAAAGGCATTCCTTGTCGACCGATCCGTGTCTTGACTGCCGCTCTGTGCCAATGATCAGCTGCACTGGCACAGCGTGGCGGCCATTTTTATTTTTAAATCCCCGCTTCATTGACTATGTTGGGTAGTATAATTTACATGCCTCTGTCGACAGAGGCAAGTAATCTAGACATACCCCTAACGTGATTAGTTTAAAAGAACGTCAAACTGGAGAGCTCCCACCAGTTACACTAGCTGACATGATAGAGCTAACTTTCAGGGTTTTTTAAATCTCACTTAATCCTAACATCCCTCCTTTTAGTTTGCTCAGTAGTTCCTCAGCACACCCTCAATTAGATTGTAGAATTACATTATAGGGAACTCAGGTAACTGCACCAAAATTAATGGGGACCAACCAGGAACTAGCAGAAAGATGTATTGGATTGGGACCAATATTCCTCTTCTATCTCGATCGTCCTTCTATGAGGCTCCATCCTAGTATTTTTGGTACTAGGTACTTTTGGTACTACTGTCTGGTACTACTGGTACTTTTGGTATTTTGGTACTACTATCCTCTGCCTCCTTCCCCTATCTGTACAGAGGGCAGCACTAAAAAATACCGGGAAGACGTTTGGAGAGCATGAGGCTGAATTAATAGTATATGAAACACTCTGATTCCCCTGGATGGAAGGGGCGTAGCAATGCAAAGCAGGGATCGTATTGTGAGAAAACGCTTACCTGAGACAGTGTTTTTGTCCAGATTTGAAGCAAAGGCTGCTTATTTCTGAGGGGCTCTGCGAGCAGGATTCTGGCTGCCTGGGTGGGTTTTCTCCCAAACGAATTCGCTGACACACGAGCAGGCCACTGACGGGAAGTATCCCACGCCTCATGCAGAACTTGTGTTCCCCTCCTCGTTTGATTGCACGGATGCCACCTCATATTTACGTGCTTCACAGAGCACTACGTCTCTCCTGGTGCCCACCGTAGGGAATTTGCGAGCCTTGGGATTCATGGCTGTGCCGCTCTTGGTTTTGATGGGGACAGTTCAGATATGTGACATTTCAGATTGAGCCCTTTGCAGTGAGAGGAAATTTCTCCTCATAGACCACCAGTGTGGGACAATTGCTCTTCAGGAAGAAAACACCTTGCACATCTAGAAATGGAACCTTTGCTTCCTTACTCACTTTAGCATCCTTCTTACAAACAGGATGCTAGGGCCAGATTTTTGAAGAGGTTTCCATGCCCAGTTGACAACACCGTATATTTGGCACCATGTGGAATGGCTTCCTCTGTAATACAGATGTTTATGGTCATTCAGGTACACAGATGACTAGGACCATTAGCCACAGGCAGTGCCTAATGGTTTTTGGACATGTCTCGAGGATGCCACAAGTTGTTCCAGAAAACAACCGTTTTCTGGGAGGATTATAACAGCCAGGATAAAATGCCACCAACTAAGCAGTGAAGGAAGACCTCCTATTACATGGGCTCTTCATGTCAGTTCCAAAGTTGTACTCTCAGGAGGTCAATCTTCCGCAGACGTGCAGGAATGGGCCAAAATGGCAAACAAATGTTATGGCTGACTTGTTAAGTGTTGGAGGAGGAGAAGTAGTAGTAGTAGTAGTAGTAGTAGTAGATGGTTGGATTCAATGACCTTCTGAGGTCTCTTCCAACCCTAATCTTCTAAGACCTGAAGAAGACAACGAAGTCGAAGAGGAAGAAGATGATGAAGACAAAGACAAGAGAAGAAGGAGAAGATGAAGATGAAGAAGACGATGAAAATGAAGACAAAGAAGAAGATGATGAAGAGGACGATGAAGACAACGAAGAAGAAGATGAGAACGAAGATGAAGAAGAGGAGGAGGAGAAGAAGAAGTAGTAGTAGATGGTTGGATTCAATGACCTCCTGAGGTCTCTTCCAACCCTAATCTTCTAAGACCCAAAGAAGACAATGAAGTCGAAGAGGAAGAAGACAATGAAGACAAAGACAAAGAAGAACATGACAAAGAAGATGATGAGAAAAGATGAAGAAGACAAGAAGAAGACAAAAACAAAGAGGAAGAAGACAAAGAAGATGATGAAGACGAAGACGATGAAGACAAAGATGAAGAAGAAGAAGCAAGGAGAAGGAGGAGGAGGTGCTTAGAGGGACTGTCAAAAGCACCTATATGCTTAAACCTCTTTGATTTCAGTGGGTGCTAGGTGTCTAGATAATTCGGAAAATCCCACTAGGCATTTGAATACTTTTAAAATCTGGCCCTTTGTTACTTGATTAACATTAAACATGGGGCCTGTCACATCCCACTCCAGCCAGGTTTTTGAGCATACAATCAATTGTAAGTGCATCATTGCCCCATTTGAAATCAGGGTCCCACTTATATATTGAAGGACTTATTTAAAGTTTGATCTACACTTAAAACATGGGCGCCGGGATGTTGGTCAGGGATATGAAAAAGTCGCACTCCCCAGCAATATAGCTCTGCCAGCCTCACTACACTGCACTGAACCTGCCCCTTAGCCAGAGCCTCTGGAACCCAAACCAATCATAGGCCAGGTGTGGGTGTCTAATTGCAATGTACACATGCTTTTGAGGGCACCAAATTCTCATCGGGCAGTTGTGTAAGACCCATTCAATTCATTCCTCAAAATCTTAGGGACAACCGTTTGCAGCCAACATGGTCTAGCCTGTTGCATGTGAGGACATCAATGTAATTGCCATATAGACACACCCTAAGAAAAGGCAGATTTCAGGTGAATAGATTTTCCTGCCCTCTGTCACTCCTAAAGAATGGGTGTGGTAAATTTCAGGGCTGTGGATCAATGCGAGCAAAGAATTAAGACCCATGAGTCACTGGGAAATGGATCAGTTAGTACGTCCGTATGTGCAAGAGGGTGTCTTCACTCATCTTATTGTAAGACACCAGCCTAATTCTGTCAGTCAACTGGTGAGTGGCTGGAGCGAAATGTAAAAGGAGTGTCCTTTTATAGGCTGCTTGCAAATGTAGCCTGGCGAGAAGCAGATACCCACCCACATCCCCTCCAGACCTTGCATTAGAGCCTTATAGGTCTTTCCCCCTTCTCCGTCCTCAGCAGATGACCAAAGAGGTTCTTGTAGTAAACAAACAAAGGAAAAGTCCCCCCCTTTCGTAGAACCCTAGAAGATTGGAATGGGAAGGTACCTTGAGAGGTCACCAAGTCCCATCCCCTGCCCTCAAAGTAGGACCTAGTTCTGTCTAGACCATCCCTGACAGGTGTTTATCTAACCTGCTGTTAGATATCTCCAGCGATGGAGATTCCACAATCTCTTTAGGCAATTTATTCCAGTGTTTCACCACCCTGACAGTATTATTGTTGCTGTTCTCTATACCTTCTCCAATTTCTCCACCTCTTTCTCGAAGTGTGGCGCCCAGATCTGGACACAATACTCCAATTGAGGCCTTAATCAGCGCAGAGTAGAGTGGAAGAATGACTTCTCGTGCCTTCCTCACAACGCTCCTACCCTTGTGGGGCACAGGAGCCCATGGGAGAAAAAAGAAAAGAAAGGGTGGTAAGAAATTCAGACCATCTTTCTGGCTCAATCTAAATTGGCTTGACACCCCTTCCCTCCTTGTGTGGCTCAGAGATTGGGTCACGCAGCTGCAGGACGGGTGAAACTTCTTACTGCCATCCTCTTGGTAGATAAAAAATCACTCTGGATAAAGCAAAGAGAAGCAACATATTTTCTATTCCTGAAAAGACTCGTCTTTTATTCTCAGCTAACTAACACAGATATTTGCTTTCAAGCTCTTGGGAATTCGACCAATCTCATCCCGTCTCATCCATCCAATTCGACCAATCTCAAGCCCTACCAAGTTCACGGTCCATTTTGGTCACGTTCACAGTCATAAGTGTCTAAAAATGGTCACTTTCATGAGTTCAGCGA
Organism: Pelodiscus sinensis; assembly: GCF_052426305.1. Classification (NCBI taxonomy): domain Eukaryota; kingdom Metazoa; phylum Chordata; order Testudines; family Trionychidae; genus Pelodiscus; species Pelodiscus sinensis. The sequence goes on along the minus strand of NC_143081.1, from coordinate 14,497,243 downwards.
CAGAAACCTGAAATGTCACGGTGTTGTAATTGTAGGCATCCTGACCTACAAGGGAATTGTGTGAGGGTCGCAAGGTTATTGTAGGGCTGGTTGCGGTCTTGCTACCCTGACTTCTGCTATCTGTAGAGCTGGGTTCATAGTCAGCAGCTGCTGCTCTCTGGCCACCCAGCTCTGAAAGCAGCAGGACAAACGTAAGGGTGACATAAGTGTGGTATTACCACCCTTCCTTCTACACTGCTGCTGATGGGACGTTCCTTCAGATCTGGGCATCCCGTCAACATTCCAATCACCGTTTTCCACTCGCCCAGCTCTGAAGCCAGCGCAGACCTAAGGGTGGTCATACCACGGCCCTACCAAAATAACCGTGTGATCTCCCTTCAGCTCCCTTTTGGGTTGGAAGCCCCACGAGGAATGTTGGTCTCCCCCATGACATGGATATGGTACAGGGGGAAAGCACCCAAAAGGCCAGATTGCTCGGCAGGACACCACATTCCATGGGCCGTGAAATTTGCACGGCTGTGAATTTGGCAGGGTCCAACTCACACAGAAAGGACTTTATTGGGTGATGGCAGTATTCTGAATTCTTCACACGTTACAGGGGGAGCAGGGTGGCTGTGTAAATCTCCAGGATTTCCCTCCGAAATGAGTCACCGGGCCACAGGTAGACCATGCCCCAGTGCCCAATTTACGTACTGGCTATTTAAACTAGAGAGTTTAGGGCCTCCGATTATAAAGGGCCTCTAAATTTAAAAATAATTCCAATTTTTCGTTGCATCCTCGCCTATGTATCATTATAAATGCAAATATCAAATTTCATTAATCCTGTTTTCATTGTCCTTTTTTTTTTGGTAATGCTCTGGGACTTCTTAAACTTGACATAGTGTCAAACCTGTTCCCCACTCTGGCATGACAAACGCAGAAGTGGGGGCCCACAAAAGCAACCCCAAAACCTGATCTCTCCAGAACTGGTACAAAAACTGTCCCCCAAATCCTAATACCCGATGTGACGTAGTGGGGGGCGGGGGGGGGGGGGGCTGTACAATCTTGTGGCCCTAGGTCCACTCTGGTTGCTGTGTTGTGCTCCGGGTGACCCCTACTGGCTGGTGTCTGTAAACACTTCCTGGGGGAGTGGGGGTGGTCCCTGAGGGCAAGCATGTAGGCCTTGGCTAGCAATGTCTCACCTGGCCAGGGGAAGGGGCTCGAACTAAGGAAGGGGTGTGGCTACCTGGGGGGGGATGAGTGTTCTGTGGTTTGGAGAAGGGCCAGTCTTGGCTGGACAAACATGAAGAGAACAGACTAAGTCAAGTACTGGGGGTGCAGAGGCCTGTGTACCCTGCCCCAAGGGGTCTAAGGCTGCCTGCTCCCTCACTCTTATGTCCACATCAAACCCAGGCTGTGCTGTATCTCTGAGAAGCAATAACTGCTCTCTATTGTACTGCCTGGTAGAGTCACCTCTTGCTGTGGACAGGAGTGCAGGGTCGGGGGGTCCCCAACGCTCCGTCACACCCGGACTTTGGAGAATATCAACCGCTGCCACCACTCAAGTAATTGTAAGAAAACCAGGGAAGAAATCACTTGGGAAATTTCATCCCTAAGATAAAACCAGGACACAAAAATGAACCAATACCGGTTAATTAGAAAAAAAACTTTTATTATCAAAACAATACTACCATTGCAAACATAGTTAAGGCAGGTAGAGGGTAAGAGTCTCCAATGGATATACTCAGGGCTCAACAAACTATTGAATCTACTTGCCCGGGGCGAGTAGATTTCAGCCTGGCGCCCCGTTTACCGGTGGCGTGCGCAATGTGGCTCTTGCACATGCGCAGTGTGGGGCTGGCGAGTGGCTTTTGCCGCTGTTTGTCAAGCCCTGGATATACTCATGAGGCATGCTCCCATGGGCTCAAAACGTAGTTACAAAAGAGAGAGAGAAAAAACCACGTTTAACAGCACAGACATCAGTTCCAAATCCCCAACCCATGAAAACAATAAAACCTGACAGGCTAACTACTTTGCCCTACTTACACATTGTAAGAGGTCTTGGAGAGGGACAGGCCTTCCCATCTCCCTGTTACTTGGAAGAAGCCGCTCTGCCCCAGACAAAGGAGGGAAAAGTTAAAAATTCCTTTGTCCCTGTTTGAAATCCCTATCTGCTTTACTATTAGCTGACCAGATACCTGGCTAGGGACAGGAGACATAATTAACTCTTTAATACCCAGGCTGCTGGGCAGCCCTCCTGATTATAACACATAGTTATGGCCTTTGTGTGTTGTAATCCAGCCCTGCCACACCTGGACTTGGTTCGGGAAGTGCTGATCCTACTAGCCTACAATTTCACGGGCCACCTGAGATAAGTTAGAGCTGCCCACATAGTCAGACTTTGCTGCTTCCTGTCCCAATGGTCACCCATTTACGTGTATGTCCGTTACCGTGAGATCGCTCTATTCTTGTCAAAGATAAAAAACCCGAGGACAGCTTTTCTCAAGGCTTCCTTTACCTCCTTGTTTTTCAGGCTGTAGATGAGAGGGTTGACTAATGGAGTTAGGGCTCCATAGATAATGGAGAGAACTTTGTTGAGGCCCTTTAATGCCTCAGAGCCCGAGAGAAGATAGACAATGACCAGAGCCCCATAGAAAATGCTCACCACGATGAGGTGGGAGGAGCAGGTGGAGAAGGCCTTTTGCCTCCCGCTGGTGGATGAGATCCTCAGAATGGCGGAGATGATACACACGTAGGATGCCAGGGTCACTAGACACGGAGGCAGGGTGAAGACGGAGGAATGTATGAATGCAGTAAGTTCCAGTGCGTGGGTGTCACTGCAGGACCGTTTTATTACTGGGCCGAAATCGCAAAAGAAGTGGTCAATTTCCTTGGCACCACAGAACGTTAATTGGGACATCAGAATTAATATAATGGCAACAGACGTAAATCCACTGATCCATGACCAGGCCGCTAGTTGGAGGCAGAGTCTCTCATTCAAAAGGACTGCATAACGCAGCGGTTTTAATATTGCCAGATACCTATCATAGGCCATCACCGACAGGAGAGAACACTCGGTGGTTAAGAGAGAACCAAAAAAATATAATTGCACGATGCAGCCGGTAACAGAGATGGTCCTGTCCCCCGTCAGGAGACTGGCCAGCAGCCGGGGCAAGAGGGTGGAGCTGTAGCAGGTCTCCAAGCAGGACAGGTTCCCCAGGAAGAAGTACATGGGGGTATGGAGGTGCCTATCAGCCACCACTAGCGCCATGATGAGAAGGTTTCCTGTCAGGGTGACAATGTAGGTCCCAAGGAACAGCAGGAAGAGAAAGACTTGCAGCCGAGGGGAATTCCCAAAACCCAGAAGGATGAATTCCGTGATAGACGTTTCATTTCCCAGGTGTTTTCTTTCCATAGGTTTCATCTAAGGAAAAAACATTAAGGAATCCTGTTTAGAGTGCACCTTCCATTGAGCATACTTGGGGATTACTCAAACCACAAAGTCTCAGATTACTGGCAGGGCCCAAAAGACTGACGGCCCACTCATGGGTCTTTAAACGAAAATACAAGTCATATCCCATTGCGAGGCTCAAACCTCTTTTGCCCATATTTATGCCAGCCAATTCCAATGGGGTGGACCCTTGAATTTGAGACCAGAGACATGAATTCATGCACTGGGATGGGTTCCCTAGGGAGGGGTGGAATCTCCATCCTTAGAGGTGTTTAAGGGCCTGTCCAAGCCTTGGCTGGGTTGATTGAGTTGGGTTGGTCCTGCTTTGGGCAGGGTGTTGGACTCGATGACTCCTGAGGTCTCTTCCAACCCTGGGATTCTATGAATGGGATCAACTCTATTATAAAAGGAAACCCATAATAGACTCTAGCTGAGCTATGCCACCAAAAGCCGTCGACAATGAACGGCACAGCTCAGGTGAAACATGGAGAATTGAAACACCCACTCCTGGGATCCATGTACAATTACTAATTGGGTCCAGGGAACTCAGCAATACATGGAATTTAGGGACCGGATTCTATTACTACAATCTGATGTCCACTGAGAGAGGGGAACTGGACCAGCATGTAACACTTGCATCTAAGTTTTCTCCTAGACTAAAACCTGAAACTCTCCACTAAAGAAACACACAGGAATATATAGTAATATGAATACAAAATGGGAAGCGACTGTCTAGGAAGGAGTCCTACAGAAAGGGATCTAGGGGTCAGAGTGGACCACAAGCTAAATATGAGTCAACAGTGCGACACTGTTGCAAAAAAAGACAACATGATTCTGGGCTGCATGAACAGGAGTGCGGTGAGCAAGACACGAGAAGTCATTCTTCCGCTCTGCTCTGCGCTGATTAGCCTGAGTTGGAGAATTGGGTCCAGTTCTCTGCACCACATTTCAGGACAGAGGTGGAGTATTTGGAGAAGGTCCAGAGAAGAGCAACAAAAACACTGAAAGGTCTACAGAACATGAGCTATGAGGGAAGACTGAAGGAACTGGACTTGTTTAGTTTGGAAAGGAGAAGACTGAGGGGGGACATGAAGCAGTTTTCAGGTATCTAAAAGGGTGTTAAAAGGAGGAAGGAGAAAAATTGTTCTTCGTGGCCTCTGAAGATAGGACAAAAAGCAACGGGATTAAATTGCAGGAAGGGAGGTTTAGGTTGGACTTTAGGAAAAATTAGGGTGGTTAAACACTGGAATAAATTGCCCAGGGACATTGTGGAATTTCCATTTGCGGTGATATTTCAGAGCAGGTTGGACAGACACCTGTCAGGGATGGTCTAGAAGGTGCTTGGTCCTGCCGTGAGGGCAGGGGACTGTACTCGATGACCTCTCGAAGTCCCTTCCAGTTCTATGATTTTATGACTCTAATCCAAAGAATGGCACCGACTTTCCAAAGGGTTCTGTTGTTCTAATGTCACACAGCTACTGGTGATGCTTAGAGAGTCCCAGCGAACCTAAATTATTTGGAGAAAGGGGTAAACGGTGAGGTGGCAAAATTTGCAGGTGATACTGAACTGCTCAAGAGAGCTAAGACCAAGGGTGTGTCTAGACTACAGAGTTTTGTCGACAAAAGTGGACTTTTGTCGACAAAATTATACCTGCATCTACACTACCGCTGAGTTCTGTCGACATAACATCAACAGAACTCAGCAGTTTTGTCGACGCTGGTAAACCTCGTTTTACGAGGCATAACGCCTTTTGTCGACAGAGTTCTGTCGACAGAAGGTGTTATTGCATCTAGGGGTACGTCTAGACTACAGCTTGCTTTGTCGACAGAACTGAATGTAGTCTAGACGCTCTTTGTCGACAGAAGCTTTGTCGACAGTATCTGTGGACAAAACTTCTGTCGACAAAAGCCTGTCGTCTAGACGTACCCCAAGGCAGCCTGAGAAGAGCTACAGAAGGATTTCTTCAAACTAGGAGACTGGGGAACAAAACAGCAAATGGATTTGAATGTTGATAAACGCAAAGTACTGCACATTGGAAAACATCATCCCACTGTGAGAATATGGACTTTTGGTGTGATCCAGTGAAGCCGTTCTTATGCACTTGTTGTTTTCATGTTTTTTAATTATTATATGAACCTCATCCATTTTTGTAGCCCCACTGCTGCGGTCGAAAAGCACAGCCGGGTGGGAATTTGGCAATACGATGCACTGAGCGATCCTGCGTGAAAATATGGAAGGATGTTGTTCGTGTATTCAGCATAACTGCAGTGCAGTCTGGGCCAATAATGAATGCCTAATTCAACACGCAGCAAGAACCATCATTCCAACTGGCAAATGAATGCTTGGGATTAGTTTTACACACAACCGTATTTAATGGGCGTGTGCCATGCTCAGTGTCACCAGGCAATTTTCCAAGGGTGCCGGAGCATAACTCACACTAAACAGGAACCTGTAAATCTGACCGCGTCCAGAAGGAAATTAAGGCAAGTGGGCATTTTGATATACTCCAGAATGAAGAGGCTTGGGTCCTGAAATAGTTAAAGATGTTTTGATGGGATTTAGTCATCTAATTACGCTAGCGGGATGTGCTGAGTGACAAAAACACAGAGTGCAATCCCACATATTGGCCATGACTTTCTCGGTTGAAATTACCGCCTCTATAATGAGATTCCTGGAGGGTCATTGTATGGGCCACTGAATTTTTTTTTCAGCCAGAAAATCAAAAGGGAATTCCCCAAAAGGTAGATACATGCACCCATTGCTAGGGATGGGTATAAAAGAATTTCACGGGGGTGTAAGGACAAAATGAGAGAGGCATGAAATGAATTACACTAGCAAGGGAATTGTAGAATCAAGGAATCCCAGGGCAGAAAGAGACCTCAGGAATTATTGAGTCTAACCCCCTGCCCAAGGCAGGACCAACCCCAACTCAATCATCACAGCCAGCGCTTGGTCAAGCCGGACTTAAATGCCTCTAGGGATGGAGATTCCACCCCCTCACTTGAGAACCTGTCCCAGTGCTTCCCTACCTGTCTAGAGAAATAGTTTTTCCTAATATCCAACCTAGACTTCCCCCACTGTAACTTGAGACCATTGCTTCTTGTTCTGCCATTGGCCATCACTGAGAACAGCCTCTCTCCAGCCTCTTTGGGAGAGCAACGGCAATAAGAAGAGAAAGGAATTATAAATGCTTTAGGAGCAAGCGGACGACAAAGGAAGGTGTCAGTCCTCTCCTCTGATTACAGCGCAGGATAGCTGCTAATTTGCGACATCAAGAAGAGTGACAAATACAAATTTACACAACCAGCACCCTCAGCAACCCCAAAGATCTCTGCACAGACTGGTCTATCCGTGGGGAAGGATGGAAGGTGGAGAGAAGAATGGCTGAGAGAGTTTTTATTTGAACGTCACCGGGCTCATTAATCACGGGGATTCACTTGTGGTTAGTGTCCTGTTTTTAATTGTGGTTAGTGTCCTGTTTTTAACTGTGCTTAGTGTCCTGTTTTTAATTGTGCTTAGTTTCCTGTTTTTAATTGTGCTTAGTGTCCTGTTTTTAACTGTGCTTAGTGTCCTGTTTTTAACTGTGGTTAGTTTCCTGTTTTTAATTGTGCTTAGTGTCCTGTTTTTAATTGTGGTTAGTGTCCCGTTTTTAATTGTGCTTAGTGTCCTGTTTTTAATTGTGGTTAGTGTCCCGTTTTTAATTGTGGCTAGTGTCCCATTTTTAACTGTGGTTAGTGTCCCGTTTTTAATTGTGCTTAGTGTCCTGTTTTTAACTGTGCTTAGTGTCCTGTTTTTAATTGTGGTTAGTTTCCTGTTTTTAATTGTGGTTAGTGTCCTGTTTTTAATTGTGGTTAGTTTCCTGTTTTTAATTGTGGTTAGTGTCCTGTTTTTAATTGTGGTTAGTTTCCTGTTTTTAATTGTGGTTAGTTTCCTGTTTTTAATTGTGGTTAGTTTCCTGTTTTTAATTGTGGTTAGTGTCCTGTTTTTAATTGTGGTTAGTTTCCTGTTTTTAATTGTGCTTAGTGTCCTGTTTTTAATTGTGGTTAGTTTCCTGTTTTTAATTGTGCTTAGTGTCCTGTTTTTAATTGTGGTTAGTTTCCTGTTTTTAATTGTGCTTAGTGTCCTGTTTTTAATTGTGCTTAGTGTCCTGTTTTTAATTGTGCTTAGTGTCCTGTTTTTAATTGTGGCGAGTGTCCCATTTTTAACTGTGGTTAGTGTTCTGTTTTTAACTGTGCTTAGTGTCCCGTTTTTAATTGTGTTTAGTTTCCTGTTTTTAACTGTGCTTAGTGTCCTGTTTTTAACTGTGGTTAGTTTCCGTTTTTAATTGTGGTTAGTATCCCATTTTTAATTTTGTGGCTAGTGTCCCATTTTTAATTGTGGCTAGGGTTCCCCATTTTAAATTGTGGTTAGTGTCCTGTTTTTAATTGTGGCTAGTATCCCATATTTAATAGTGGTTAGTGTCCCATTTTTAATTTTGTGGCTAAGGTTCCCCTTTTTTAATTGTGGTTAGTGTCCCATTTTTAATCACTCCGACATTTGTGGACTGTCTAATGTGCTTGACCATATGAGACACACTTCTGTAACAGCGCAGGCATTCGGGTCCCCACGGAGAAGCAAGTAGACTGGCTTGAGGGACAGAAATGTGCTTTGCAGACTGACCTGGTGGCTAATGGAAGGGGTGTTTCAGAGAGAAGAGACTTCAGAAAAATTTCAGAACATTCACTTGATTGAAAAGCAAATTGGTTAATCCCTTCTGGATGCAGTTTGAAATGTAACCTTCCTTTTGCTCCCTGTTGCTCCTCTCCTAGTTCTTTACCATTCTGCTTGTCTGTGATGAAGCGGGGGTTTTATTTGCCTTGTAATGTTGCATGTGTGTTCTCCTGTCTTATAGGCCATGTCTACACAGCAAAGTTCTTTCGGGAGACCCGAGATGTCCCGAAATAGCTACCCCGCGTCTTTTGAACGCGTCTGCTGTTTCAAAATAGAGTGGACGTGCTATTTTGCCATCCCTGTAAAGCTCATTCTATGAGGGATGGCTCGAAATAGCGCTTTATTCTGAAATTTGGCACCATGTAGATAGCGCCAAATGACGAAATTAGTTATTTCGAAACAGACTCGAAATAAGCTACGCATAGTGCAAATTGTGTAGCTTATTTCAAGTTTTAGATGCTGTGTAGACCCACCCATAGTGATCCTATACAAGACTATGTAGCACTTTAAAGACTAACAAGATGGTTTATTAGATGATGAGCTTTCGTGGGCCAGACCCACTTCCTCAGAAGTGGGTCTGGCCCACGAAAGCTCATCATCTAATAAACCATCTTGTTAGTCTTTAAAGTGCTACATAGTCCTGTATTTTCCTTCAGCTACACCAGACTAACACGGCTACATTTCTATTACTATAGTGATCCTATGTGTGCGTGCCTCAGTTTCCTGGGGACTGTACTAATACCTAGATAGTGATGGGAATTTTGGAGGGATAGCCTTCCATATGTACACAATCGCTGATGCCCTTCATAGCCTAAGCCTGGGAAAGGGGTATGACCGGGGTGAGAGTTGGGTGGTGGGCTGGCTATAGGAGCTGGGGTCAGGAGCTGAGAGTGAGTCAGTCTTGGCTGGCTTGGGAGGCAGGAGGAAGGCCAGGGACCTAGCACTGGGCCCCCCTCTCCCCAAGATGGATGATCCTGGCTGCTCCTGGGTCCTGTACTGACAAGTCTGTTCAACTAGTAAACCTTCTATTCAATCGGAGAGTTACATCGGACTGTGGATGGGCATTCAGGGTCCCACCCCTCAGTAAGATCTTCTGCTTTGTTGTTTGTTTTGCTTTGTTCTCCTGTTTGTTTTTGGGGGGCAAGGAATACCATACCAAGAAACAAGTCCATAAGGAACCAACACCCCTTGGAGTACATTACAATCGCCGAGCTCACATGCACAAGAGGAAGGACTAGGCGTTTGAAGGAGTTACTTAGGAAACAAATACCCTCTCACTTACCCCGGTGTAAATCAGGACTGATAGCCCTGGCGCCAGTAGAGTTGTACTATTGTGAGTGAGAGGAGAGTGACACCTCACCAGTGGTATCTTCTTCCTCTTCAATTTTTCAAGGTCCCGACACAAATTCTTGCCTGGCACGCATGCATGGACCCCGGCCCGGGTGCAGTGTTGCAACCGCCTATATTTTCCGTGGTGGCCACATGGGAATGCTCACCAGAGACTCCACGGGGTTGTTGCCCGGCAACCGGAGCCACCCGCTGGTTGCAAATGGTGACGGATTTCCGCTCTCCGGAGCGAGGCAACGTTTTCGGCCACCTCACGTGAACAGACTCAGCGAGTCACCGCCACATTGTGAGGCGAGATTCATGAGACTGGGACTTTTCATCGAGGTGACTGAGGGGCGGGACAGGGTCAGCCCCACTCCTGGGTCCTAGACTGGTGTTCGGTGCACAATCTCCAGTCTAAGTCCTGTAGCACAGGTTTTGCTTGCTCCTTGCAGCGCCTTCACAATGTCCTCCATTTTGCCTTTTCTCCCTTTTTAAAGGGATAGCTTAGCCCGTCCTGGGTGGATCTGCCACAGGGTCTCACAGCAGTAAAGGCAATCCCACTCCTGACACCATGTGTTTGGTCCACAATCTCCAGTCTAACTCCTGCACCACAGGTTTTGCTTGCTCCTTGCAGCGCCTTCACAATGTCCTCCATTTTGCCTTTTCTCCCTTTTTAAAGGGATAGCTTAGCCCGTCCTGGGTGGGTCTGCCACAGGGTCTCACAGCAGCAAAGGCAATCCCACTCCTGACACCATGTGTTCGGTCCACAATCTCCAGTCTAGGTCCTGCAGCACAGGTTTTGCATGCCCCTTCCAGTGTTTTGTGGGGGGCTGTCCCTTGCCAAAAGGGCTGCCAGGACAGATGCTTCTGGTCAACGCCCTCCCCAGCCACCAGCTGGACTCTGATTGCTTGGGGAAGGGAGCCCAAATGCTCCCTGTTGGAGCTTCTCACCTTCCCCCTCCCTTGGCAAAGCTGCCCTTCTCTTTATCGGTGTCTCCCACTCTAACGTGTTGTAACTCCTCTCCACCCCCCTCCAAGCTCCTCTTCCCTTTTCCTCCTCGCCCTCCCCCACAGGGAAGGCTTTTAAAGAGCTCCCCGGGGCAGCCTGAAGTCAGCTCAGCTGGCCCTTATCTGCTTTAGAGACGCGCTCTCTCAGCTGCCCCTAATTAACCAGGGCCGTTGCTATTTTCAAGATCTGCCTTTCTCTCCTTTCTGATCAAGCCCTGTCACCTGCCCTGTCACAGGGGAGATAGGATCGACGTCTAGACAATCATGACGGGTGGGGAGGAAGTGAGTAAGGAAAAGTTATTTATTTGTTCCCATCACACAAGAACTAGGGGGTCACCCAGTGAAATGAACTGGCAGCAGGTTTAACAAACAAAAGGAAGGATTTCTTCATGTAACACATGGTCAAAGACCTCCCAGATAAAGCATGAGAGCATGGAAACATAGCCAGAGAACCCTTGATAACACGGATGCAGGGACAAACCATCAATAAGACCTCTTGGCACTCTTCCCTTCCCAGATAGAGCAGTGTTGTCTTCAAGTCGTCATCATCAAGTCCAAATTGAGTCTCAAGTCTTAATTTAAAAAATGTCAAGTCTCAAGTCGAGTCACCTAGGCGACTTAAGTCGGACTCGAGTTTAGTCGTGGGACTCGGGTCAACAGCTCTGGGATAGTCTTCCTAGGAGTCCTTCTAGGGTTCTAGAACCACTACATGCAGAGTAGCAGGAGAGGAAGAGAGAGGATTGGCTGAGTGACCAGTGAGGTCACCACGGCCCCTCCTACGAGAACCGTGAGCTGCTGGCGTAGCCGTGCATACACTTTATTCCTCCTCTAGTGATCAGACCCATGTTTCCTTCACAATTTCACTTTCTTAAAACCTGATGACACCATATGTCGCCTACGGGCATGTTTTATTCAACATGTGCACGGTACACTTTATCCCAGAAAAGGACAGTCAGGGCAAAGGTAGGAGAGAGGACGAGCGCTAAATACATCAAAGCACACCTGTTCAGTTGTTTTATTCTCATGAAATAATTAAGACATTTTTTTCCAATCACTTCCATGTCGAAGAATAAGAAATCAAAGTACAGTTGGAATACACCATATTCTTCAGACATGGGGGGGGGGGGGGGATATGTCAATTGCATAGATGAAGTCGAAATAGCTTATTTCGAAACGGGGAGGGGCTACACAACACGTGTTTCAAAATAGAGTGCTCTTCCTCCAACTTCCCTTACTCCTCATCCAATAAGGGTTACAGGAGTCGGAGAAAGAAGTCCTTCAACTTGACAGCATTTTGACATTATGTTGAAATAACTGCCAGTTGTGTAGACATGGACTTATTTTGAAATAAGATATTTCAACACGGACTTATTTCAAAACATTATCTTGAAATAATGTTGTTGTGTAGACGTAGTGAAATGCATGGCCTAGATTTTGGTTTGATGTCATAATCCCCTTCTCACCCCTTAAAATCCAGCCTTGAATTCAAAATCTCCTTACCCTGACATTCATTAGCTTAAGTGGCACACAATGAGTATTTCGGAAAAAAGACTTTGTGTTTCTTTTTCTGACTTTTCTTTGCAGTATAGACCTAGCCTCAGACTGGATCATCTGCCAGTGAGAGCCCACTTATGTGTGTTATCTTGAAATAGCTGTATTCTTGTCAAAACCCAAAAATCGAAGTGCAGCCTTTCTCACGGCTTTCTTTACCTCCTTGTTTCTCAGGCTGTAGATGAGAGGGTTGACCAGTGGGGTCAGGACCCCATAGAAGACAGAGAAGACCTTGTTGAGGTCCCTCAAGGCATCGGAGCCTGAGACTACATATACAAGGACCAGGGTCCCATAGAAAATGGTCACGACAATGAGGTGGGAGGAGCAGGTGGAGAAGGCTTTTTGCCGCCCGGTGCTGGACGGGATTTTCAGGATGGTGGAAATGATACACACGTAGGATGCCAGGGTTAATAGAAATGGGGGCAGGGTGAAGACGGAGGAATGTATGAACGCAGTAACTTCCAGCACATGGGTGTCACTGCACGACTGTTTTATTATAGGGGTTAAATCACAAAAGAAATGGTCAATTTCAGCGGGGCCGCAGAAGGTGAATTGGGACATCAGAAATATTAAGATAGCAATTGAGAGAAACCCGCCTAACCAAGAAGCAGCCACTAGCGTGATGCAAAATGTGCTGTTCATCAGGGCCGCGTAGTGCAGGGGTTTGCATATCGCTAAATACCGGTCGTACGACATCATAGACAAGAGAGAACACTCACTGGTTGCCAGGGAACCAAAGAAATAAAATTGGGTAAGGCAACCGCCAATAGAGATGGTCCTGTCCCCCGTCAGGAACCCAGCCAGCAGTCGGGGCAGGATGGCAGAGCTGTAGCAGGTCTCCAAGCAGGACAGGTTCCCCAGGAAGAAGTACATGGGGGTGTGGAGGTGCCGATTGGCCACCACCAGCGCCACAATGAGGACGTTCCCCACAACGGTCACGATGTAGACGACCAGAAACAGCAGGAAGAGGAAAACCTGCAGCTGCATGAAAGCCCCGAATTCCAGGAGGATGAATTCTGTGATGAGGGTTTCGTTTCCCTGTTGTTTGTTTTCAGCGGGTTTCATCTAGGGGAAAAACAAACAAGTTCTCCGATTTAGTCGTAGGTTCAAAGGAGTCCACATTTTTCTGCCAGGGTTGCCACAAAATGATTGAGCCACGACTCCAGATGGGAGAGAGATTCTGGGTAACATTTTCAGAAGTGCCTGTGTTAAATCACATCCTTATTATCTGATATCTCTACGGCAGCGGTCTCCAACCTTTTTACACCCAAGATCACTTTTTAAATCTCAGAACAGGCGAAGATCTACCGCCCCGCCCCTTCCTTGAAGCCACTCCCCTTCCTTGAAGCCCCGCCCCTTCCTTGAAGCCCCGCCCTCTCTATTCTCCTCCTGTCCATCACTTGCTATCCCCAGCCCTTACTTATACACTCTGATAAACAGTTTATTTTTAAATTATGCGATACATACAATTAAAATCACGTGTTTATAGTTATGAAATAAATGGTCTGTTTTTTATTCATGCTATTTAAATCTAAAATGAAGCATTTATAATTCTACATTTTGTGGGGACAGAGTACTGTGGCTGGGGGCAGGGGAGAGGGAACAGGGTGCTGGGAGGGCAGAGGACAGGATTCTGCAGCAGGGGACAGAGTGCCAGTGGGGACAGAGTTCGGGGAGTGGGGATGGGAGTATGGACAGAGTTCGGGGAGTGGGGACAGGGGAGTGGGATACCAGTGGAGGCAGAGAGTCCCCTGCATCTCCCTCCTTCCAGCATTCGCTCCCCCCCCCCCGGAAACCAGTGCATGCCTGCCCAGGGGGCTGACCCCCCCACCCACGTAGGGAACAATTTTCCGGAAAAGGACTTTTGCCTGAATGGGAGCAGCATAGTTTTTCTGGAAAAGCACTGATGATTTTACATGAGATCGTCAGTGCTTTTCCGGAAATTCAAGGGGCCAGTGTAGACAGCTGGCAAGTTATTCCGGAAAAGCGGCTGATTTTCCAGAATAAGTGGCCAGTGTAGACACAGCCGAGAGGTTCAACCTGTACTTATTAGTGGAGACTAATGGAAATAAGTCCTACATTATTGGTTTCATGTAGGGGACATGAGAGCAGTTTTCAAATATCTAAAAGGGTGTCACAAGGAAGAGGGAGGAAAATTGTTCTCCTTGGCCTCTGAGGACAGGACAAGAAGCAATGGGCTTAAACTGCAGCAAGGGAGGTTGAGGTTGGACATTAGGAAAAACTTCCTACCTGTCAGGGGGGTGAAACACTGGAATAAATTGCCCAGGGAGGTTGTGGAGTCTCCATCCCTGGAGATATTGAAGAGCAGATTGAACGCACCCCTGTCAGGGATAGTCTAGGTGGTGCTTGGTCCTGATGTTATGGCAGGGGACTGGACTCGATGACCTCTCAAGGTCTCTTGCAGTTCTAATGTTCTAGGATTCATATGAGAACCCCCGACAAACCTGATGGTAGGTTTGGACCTCGTTTACCCATATTGACACTGTAGATTCCATCCAATTCCAGAGAAATAACCCCTAGAATTCGAATTCAGAGACATGCATTTTATCCAGGGTTCATTCTCGCCTATCTGAGTGTTTTTGGCCCTTTCTCTGTGCCCCGTTGCGAGACAGTTGATGGTATTGCCAACAACGGCACTTTCAGGGTCAGCTGAGGTGGATGAAACTGGAGCTCTCAACATAGCCTCAATTGTTCTTGGGAAGCAATAGAGCTAACGAGTCTTTCCGAGTCCTTCAATAGCCATGGTAACGCTTGCTATACCCCTGCTAAGGGTTAGCCTTGTTCTGTGAGACCATGCCTAACTCTGAACGTATTCTCGGAAGAGAGACGAAACATGCCTGTTGTAGGAGGAAGAGAACGTAAGACATGCCCTTGTGTCCGGAGCCTGCTCACAGAACCTACCAAGATCAGGGCCGATATGGCAAACAATGCACATTTCTAAGAAGTGCAAGTCCCAGAGTGCTCACACAGATGCATCTTGATATTAAGTGGCACCAGGATGGGACAGTCCATGTGGTGGGGCACCTGGCATTGGCCACTGTTGGAAGACGACCACTAGACTAGCTGGACCTTTGATCTGACGTGGTCTGGCTGTTCTTATGCTCTTAACAATGTCGTTAGCTCTTCAACAAATTTGTAATGACTTGGATAACTAAAAGGAGATTATGCATAAGTAAAATCTGTGGCTGACCCCAAGGTAGGCGTGGTCAGAATTCAAAATGACCTTGACCAACAGGAGAACGAGTCTGAAATGAACAAGATTTACATTCAACAAACTCAAATGAAAAGGACTCCATCTAGGAAGGAAAAAGCAAATGCTTTTTGATTGGAGGATTGTTTGTGCGTTGCGTGGCCCAGCTGCTACCCACAATAATCCCCACAATTTTCCCAACACAACCCTCCTTTAGACACACATCAACACAATCTCTCCTAGAGCCCAACCAATAACCCAGAACTCACCCGCCTTACTGCAGCACTCACCCACGCAAACCAGCCCACCTCCAAATCAACACAACCTCCCACAAAACAACACAAATAACCCCAAAAAGCTCTCTGCAGTCTTGAATGTTGACACAGTGTGAACAGGATGGTTGATTTATTACAACACCAAACTTATTTATCGCAGGAGTTCACAGTCTGTTACTATCCGGTCTGTAACTTATCAAGCATGATGGGGCTTTTTAACACACAGGACTCTACAAATCACATCCAGGCAATAACGACCAGTGGAGAAGTCAGTAGAAGGCTGCTTGGGGTGAAAGCTTCTCACAGTGACTTGGATACAAGAGCAGACTTGGATACATGTTTCAGCATAGAGGAACATCAGAATGGCCAGGCTGGGTCAGTTCAAAGGTCCATCCAGCCCAGCAGCCAATGCCAGGTGTCCCCGAGGGAGTGAACAGAACCGGGAACCATCCAGTGATCCCTCCCCTGTCGCCCACTCCCAGCCCCTGACACACAGAGACTAAGGACACCTTCCCTATCCATTCTGGCTAATAAGTACTGAGGGACCTAACCTCCATGAATCTATCTAGCTCTTTTTTGAACCCTGTTAAAATCCTGCTCTACACAACATCCTCTGGCGAGGAGTTCCACAGGTTGACTGTGCGCTGTGTGAAGAAAAACTTCCTTTTGTTTGTTTTAAACCTGTTGATTTCATTTGGTGACCCCTAGTTCTTATGCTATGGGAACCAGTAAATAACGTTTCCTTGTTCACTTTGTCCACACCCTGTCATGATTGTATAGACCTCTATCATATCCCCCCTTAGTCTCCTCTTTTCTAAGGTGAAAAGTCCCAGTCTTTTTAATATCTCTTCATATAGGACCCGTTCCAAACCCCTCATCATTTTAGTTGCCCTTCTCTGGACTTTTTCCAACACCAAAATACCTTTTTTTGAGATGAGGTGGCCACATTTGCACACAGTATTCAATTTGTGGATGTACTATGGATTTATACAGAGGCAGTAAAATATTCTCCATCCCTTTTTAAATGACTCCAACATTCTGTTTGCATTTTTGACGGCAGCTGCACACCGAGTGGATGTTTGCAGAGAACTATCCACAATGACTCTGGGATCTCTCTCTTGAATGGTTATAGCCACATTAGTCCCCCTCGTTTTGTACGAGTAGTTGGGATTTATCAACATCAGAATTCATTTGCCATTTCGTTGCCCAGTCACCTAGTTCGATGAGATCCTTCTAAAGCTCTTCACAGTCTGCTTTGGTCTTAACTATCTCCAGCAGTTTAGTATCATCTGCAAATTCGGCCACCTGACCATTTACCCCTGTCTCTCAGACTTCTGGCAAAGTCTGGAAATGTTAGCACTAGCGTTCAGTGTTGTCTTCAAGTTGCCATTGTCAAGTCCAAGTCGAGTCTCAAGTCACTACAGTTCAATTCTCAAATCACGTCTCGAGTCCCTAAAATCACTTCCAAGTTAAGTCCGAAGTCGAGACTCAAGTCTTAATTTAAAAAATCATAGAATCATAGGTCTGGAAGGGACCTCAAGAGGTCATCGAGTCCAGCCCCCCACCCTCAAGGCAGGACCAAGCTCAGTCTACACCATCCCTGACAGATGTCTATCTAACCTGTTCTTAAATATCTCCAGAGAGGGAGATTCCACCACCTCCCTTGGCAATTTATTCCAATATTTGACCACCCTGACAGTTAGGAATTTTTTCCTAATGTCCAATCTAAACCTCCCCTGCTGCACTTTAAGCCCATTACTCCTTGTCCTGTCCTCAGAAACCAAGAGGAACAAATTTTCGCCTTCCTCCTTGTGACACCCTTTTAGATATTTGAAAACCGCTATCATGTCCCCCCTTAATCTTCTTTTTTCCAAACTAAACAAGCCCAGTTCATGAAGCCTGGCTTCATAGGTCATGTTCTCTAGACCTTTAATCATTCTTGTCGCTCTTCTCTGTACCCTTTCCAATTTCTCCACATCTTTCTTGAAATGTGGCACCCAGAACTGGACACAGTACTCCAGCTGAGGCCTAACTAGTGCAGAGTAGAGCGGCAGAATGACTTCACGAGTTTTGCTTACAACACACCTGTTGATACAACCTAGAATCATATTTGCTTTTTTTGCAACAGCATCACACTGTTGACTCATATTCAACTTGTGGTCCACAATGACCCCTAGATCCCTTTCCGCCATGCTCCTTCCTAGACAGTCGCTTCCCATCTTGTATGTATGGAACTGATTGTTCCTTCCTAAGTGGAGCACTTTGCATTTCTCTTTATTAAACCTCATCCTGTTTACCTCTGACCATTTCTCTAACTTGCTAAGGTCATTTTGAATTATGTCAAGTCACTTTTGTACAAGCCATCAATATCGGCATTTTCGGACAATTTTTTCACCTAGTCGATTTAACAAAATTAGCAAGTCTCAAGTCGAGTCTCAAGTCACAAACAATGAACCCGAGTCGAGTCTCAAGTCAGGTCGTCCAGGCGACTTGAGTCGGACTCAATTTCAAGTCGTGGGACTCAAGTCAACAACTCTGCTAGCTTTTAAAAGCCTTGGATTTATCCTTAGTGGATTCAAATTGAGAATTTGCTCTCCACTGCGCCCTTTTTGTTACTTTTCGTTCCCTCCGCTCCAATTTTTTTTGCCTTTCTTCTCATCTGCTTTTTCTTGTCCTTCCTTTAGGGAGTTTGGGGGGAAATAAAAACAAATATAAGGAGCTCAACAAGAAATGTACTCACTTAAACGCACCCGAGAGTAACTGCATTGACCTAGCAGGCAATGGAGATACGAAAGGAGAGACCTCCTGTCACTTACCGCGGTATGAATCAGGAGTAAAGGCACGGACGTCAGCAGAGAGGCACCACGCTAAAACAGAATGACACCAAAGGAAAGACGACTTCCTCTTCTGTGTTGCCACGTCCCTGCCTCAATTCCTGCCTCGTGCAATTAAACAGGCACCAGCGGTCACCTGCGTAGCATGGTCCCCTCCCCTTGTACTATATCTACTGCGGGAAACACAGGGGACTTCTCCCCCCAGAGACACTGCTGGGAGGTTGCCAGGCAATCTGAGCCATCCTTCGAAACAGCATGTCGCAAGGTTTTCTGCCTCCTTTGGTGCAGGGGTTGGGTCTCAGAAGGACCAAGGGGCTGAGGAGGAGTCGTGTGGTCATCAGAGGAGTCGTGTGTGGTCATCAGACAACGCTGCAGCAAAGCCCCCTCTGTCTGTTGTTCCCTAACAGTTGCTTTGTAGATGAGTCCATGTGTGGAATAATTTTATGTGCACTGGGGGGTGCAAATGTGCACAACCAATAGATTAAAAAAAAAACCCTAGGCGTAGGCACTCTGCTAATCATCTGGATGGCGTCTGAGCTGTAGAAAGGCACTTCAGAAAGTGGCGCCATGAGGAAAGGGACAATATTGAACATTGTAGGGGGCACTCGATGACCTTCATTTCACACTAGGCAGGAGACTCGTGCCGGCTGTGTCCCCAACATCCTGCCACTTATTCTTATTCTTCCACATTTCAGGAACCCCCATGTTCTTCCCGCAGGCTGGAAAGAAGGGAGATGCTTCCTCCTTCTGGTTTCCCTCCGGAATGCTGTTCGTTTTGTCCACCCCGCTCCCCGTTTCTGAGGTGTGATCCATCCCAGGCCATGCACAAAGAGTTGAAACCATCTCGCAGACTGTCGCAAGCAGGGAGAACGGGGAACCAGGGCAGGAGCTGGGTGGCGAGGCTCTGTATTGCCTCGTACCTCGTCCTTCATCCCCAGGATTGCTTTTCTTGCCCGACGGCCATTGGCCACCCGAATTCCACCATTGCCTGGAAAGAGACTCTCCAATGTGTCGTCTCCACAACAGACTCACATGGGCACACGATATCTGAGTTAATACCAATATGAAACCATGGTGGGGGGATAAAGAGGAGGGATGGGATTCTTACTCAAGTAAGCTTCCGCCGAAGTTAACGGGCCGACTCGTGTGAGGCAGGATGCAGCTCCAGGAATCATGGACCACAGCCTCCAGCCTCATCTCTAAGGGTATGTCTACACTACAGCACTAATTCGAACTAAGCTAATTCGAACTAGTGCATCTAGACCTAAAAACTAGTTGGAATTAGCGTTTTGCTAATTCAAACTAGCATGTCCACACTGAGTGGACCCTGAACCGAAGTTAAGGCTGGCTGGAAGCAGTGCCGGCAGGGCATCAGGTTAGGACTTAGAGCGTGGAGCTGCTGCCTCAGGCTAGCCCAGGGCTGTGCTTAAAGGGACCCGACCCCCCACCCCGGACAGACAGTTCTCAGGGGTTCCCCGCTTGCAAAGCAGTCCTGGCTTGGAGTGCCCGGAGTGCCCACACTCGGCACATCACAGCACTCGGCCATCAGCCCGGCTGCACTTGCCGCAGGCTGCCATCTGGGGAGAGGGGGCAATTGGGGGGCTGCAGGAGAGCTTCCACCCCCAGAAGCCCGCAGAGCCAGCCCAGTCCTCCCCATCGGGGCTCATACCCCATTCCTCCTTCACCTCCTTCCACTTACCCCTCCCTAGCCCCCCTTCCACTTACCCCTCCCTAGCCCCCCTTCCTGATGTACAAAATAAAGGACACGTGTGGTCAAAAATAGAATCTCTCTTTATTGAACAAAACTGAGGGAGACTGGGAAAAGGAGGTGGGAGAGGGGAAGAGAGAGGGTGGGAGAGGGGAGGGCAACTAAAATGATCAGGGGTTTGGAACTGGTCCCATATAAAGAGAGGCTAAAGAGACTGGGACTTTTCAACTTAGAGGTCTATAAAAGCATGAGTGGTGTGGAGAGGGTACATAAAGAAAAGTTCTTCATTAGTTTCCATAATAGAAGGACTAGAGGACACCAAATGAAATGAATGGGTAGCAGGCTTCAAACTAATAACAGAAAGTTCTTCTTCACAAAGCAAATAGTCAACCTGTGGAACTCCTTGCTGCAGGAGGCTGTGAAGGCTAGAACTAGAACAGCGTTTAAAGAGAAGTTAGATAAATTCCTGGAGGTTGGGTCCATGGAGTGCTATTAGCCAGGGGGTAGACATGGTGTCCCTGGCCTCTGTTTGTGGAAGGCTGGAGATGGATGGCACGAGACAAATGGCTTGGTCAATGATTCTATGATTCTATGATATGATTCTATGAAAACATGGAGAGGGGATCATGCACTTTCATGGGCACATCCCATTTCTTCAGATGACCGGAGTGTTAGAAGTCCAAATCCAGAATAAATAAGGGAAGTGGAGGAAGAAGGAAAATAAAAAGGGGTGGGGGAAAAAAGAGAGACAGGGAGTAGATAAGATTCAGCAAGGAAGCCGAGTTAGTCTGTAACAGGAAAAAACTAAAAAAACAACAAATAATCTAGGGGTATGTCTACACTACAAAGCTAATTCGAAATAACAGCAGTTATTTCGAAGTAACTTTAATAGCGTCAACACAGGCAAACCGCTATTTCGAAATGAATTCGAAATAGTGGAGCCCTTATTTTGAATTTGGTAAACCTCCTTCTATGAGAAGTAACGCCAAATTTCAAATAGCTATTTCGAATTAAGTGTTGTATAGACACTTCATTCGAAATAGGGGGCCTCCAGCCCTTCCCAGGGAGCCCTGGGGGCCACTCTGGGCACAACCAGGAAAACTTACTCTCCTCTCCCCCAGCCCCGGAGCCATTAAAGGGGTAGACCCTGGCCACAGGGCCTGTGCCAGCTCCAAGCCTGCCAGCCCAGAGCCAGCAGTGGCCACCGGGGGCCCTGACCCAGTGGCCCCAAAACAGAAGCCAGCAAGCCACTGGCAGCCAGCCCTCCACCGCTCCCCAGGAGCAGTCTGCCAGCTCCCAGGAGCCTGCCAGGGGCTGGAGAAGGCGGGCGCCTTCCTGGCCCAGGGTGGAGATCATGGGCCTTATTCAGGTTTGGGGGGGATGCCCCCAACGTCCATGATCTCTGCACTAGACAGAGGAATGGGGCCGTCTATGGCAGGATAGATTGAAAGTCAGGAACAGGTTAGCATGAAAGTCAAGTTGGTCTGGTGAGACCCCCAACCCTGAGCCCTGAGCTTCCCCTCCCCCTTCTTCCCCTTGCTTCCCCCTTCCAGCTCCCTCCTCCCAGGTTTCCCCCTCCCCTCTCCCACCCTCTCTCTTCCCCTCTCCCACCTCCTTTTCCCAGTCTCCCTAGAGGTTCATCCCCCCCTCCCAGTTTTGTTCAATAAACCCAGTTTCTATTTTTGAACACACGTGTCTTTTATTTGACATCAGGAAGGGGGTTAGGGAGGGGTCAGTGGAAGGACGTGAGGGAGGAATGGGGCACGAGCCCCCGGTGGGGAGGACCGGGGAGGTTCTGAAGGCTCCTCGGGTTGGACGCTCTCCCGCAGGACCTCCTGGATCCTGACAGCCCCTTGATGGACCCCCGGATGGCAGCCTGCAGCAAATGCAGCCAGGCTGATGGCAACGACCCCACGAGATGCACTGATGTGCCCAGTGGCAGCTCTGGCTCCATGTGGCCGAGTGCTGTGGTGTCCCGAGTGCAGGCGCCCAGGGCTCTCCAAGTCAGGACTGCTTTGCTGTCCCTCATCGAGGTAGACAAACAAGCGGGAAACCCTGAGAACTGTCTGTCCGGGGTGGGGGTCGGGTCCCTTTAAGCACGGAGCTCAGTTAGCCTCAGGCAGCAGCCCCACACACTAAGTCCCAACCTGCCGGCACTGGTTCTGGCCAGCCTTAACTTCGGTTCAGGGACCACTCATGTCGGCAGAGGCATGTAGATTAGGGTTGTAGGCAAAGGTAAATGAAGCCGCAATTTAAATGATCGCGGCTTCATTTACATTTACATGGCTGCCGCGCTGAGCCAACAAACAGCTGATCAGCTGTTTGTCGGCTCGCCACTAGTCTGGACGTTCCCCCTGTCGACATCAAAGCCCTTTGTCGGCAGCCCCGGTAAACCTCATTCCTCGAGGAATAACTGGGCTGCCGACAAAGGGCTTTGATGTCGACAGGGGGAACGTCCAGAATAGCAGCGAACCAACAAACAGCTGATCAGCCGTTTGTCGGCTCAGCGCGGCAGCCATGTAAATGTAAATGAAGCCACGATCATTTAAATCGCGGCTTCATTTACCTTTGCTGAATAAACAAATCTACATGCCTCTGCTGACAGAGGCATGTAGTGTAGACGTACCCTAAGTGCTAACCTTATGCCCTGCTGGCACTGGTTCCGGCCAACCTTAACATCGGTTCAGGGTGCACTCAGTGTGGACGTGCTATTTCGAAATAGGTTTTGTGTATAGATGTGTTATTTCCAATTAGCACTGTAGTGTAGACATGCCCTAGTAGCCCTTTAAAGCCCTTAAAAGTTACAAGAGGCTGATAAGAACCATTCGCACCTTCATTGGCTGGTTGGTTGGTTAAGTCATTAAGATGTGGACGATAATGTGGGAGCCAGCCAATATCCCGATTCATACCATTTGCCTAAGAATTAAGCTTGTGAATGAATTAAACTTCCAACCCTTCTCTGTGAATTTGGCTTGTGGAATGTTTTTCATTGTTTTTAAAGTTACAGACAAATGGGTCTCCCCCCACGGAGACTTTTAAGAACATGTTTGTTCTCCTTGCCACCCGAGAGACAACAAACCCTTTTTGCTTGGGAACATCATTATGGGGGGGCGGCGGCTTTTCCCTTTGGCCAGGAGATCCCCAGGGTCTGGAAAGCAGTTTTAAAAGCTCTGCTTTCGTGCTTAATTATGCAGAGGCAGAAGCAGACGGAGAGGACGCGAGACATTCTTTCTGCCAGAGGTAGGAGCAGATGGGTTGACTCTGTCTGGTTAATACTAAGGAACCGAAGAAGACTGTGTGGCTATGTGAAATTCTCTCGTCTGCGTGACACAATGGGTCATTTCAATGGCTCGTTTTGCTCTGAAATCGTATGAGTGAAATCATGCATCCCATGAAATCCCTGGAAAAAAAAACCACAGGGTTGAATGAGCAATTTGTGCTTTCAGATTAGCTCACTCAACCATTCTGAAAGAACTAACAAGAGCTTCCTGAATGAGCACTGGTCTTCTCTTTCACCCCCTAAAAAAATCCAGTGGTTTTCAGAGTCAGCAGAGTTAAATCAAGGGCAGGTGGTTTCGAAATCTAATAGGCAGTGTCAGGCAATGGAGTTGCTACGGGGAGATCTCTTTGGTTTTTTTAAATTCAGCTCAGGTTAGGAAGTATGAAAAGTTCAGGGAAGGCTTCAAGTGTCCTTCGGGAAATGTCTTGGCAGAGTCTGTAAATCGAACCAAGGAAAATCCACCTCGTTATCCCTGGACAGGTAGACCAAGAATGCTTTGGACTGAGGTGCGGGGCTGGCATCTCTCTCATTGTTCCAGTCGGAAAGAAGGATTTTGATTTCCGTGAGCAGGGAGTGCGGCCTGTCATTGGCCAACATTCTGGAGAAAGATCTGAGGTTGACCCAGAAAAAGTCAGTGAAACTGTTCCCAAATGAGCAGAAGGAAATGAATCCTGCTGTCCCCACCTTTTTATACTCAGGGCTTACTCCCATTTAAATCAAGAATATGTAAAAATGGAGCATTATGGTAGGAAAAATATGGGGTCTCTCTTCTGATTTCACACACTCATGGAGAAACAACTCCCATACACTATAGTCCGGATGTGTCCCTCACAAAGAGATCTCTATCTGTGAGTTGCTGTAGTCGTTCTCAACTAAAGCTATCTCTTCCCCTAGGAGGTGCTCTGAGGTCTTCTAGGGGGTACATCAACTCCTCCAGATCTTTGCCTCATTTTACCACAAGCTACATAAAAAGCCCCAGTGATGTAACTGCAAGCTGCAATTTGACAGACGATGATGTGTTTCCACAGCTCTGTACTTTGTATCCTGGAGTGTACATACAATATTTGCATTCCAAATGCATTATTTTATACTGATAGGGTCACCGTCAAAAAGTCAGCCATTTTTCTTCCACAGTGCGCTGGGACGCTTCTGTATTTCTCTGCTTGAGTTTGGTAAGGCAGCAGAAACTTGGGGGTATGCAAGACAAATTGGACTCTTGAAAGAGGACCCGGAGGGGAAAGGTTAGGAGATACCGATCTATTGGCTCTGTATTTGACCGAGAGGTGGAAAACTCCGGTTAAATCATGCTTCAGTCCACAGTCCTTCTAAACATAGGCTCCCTTCTCTCCCGTGTACCCCCACACAGACATGCATACAAATATATGTTCATACCAAGAGTATTTATGCAGCAGGAAAATTTGAAAAGGAATAAGAACATAAGAACATAAGAACGGCCGTACTGGGTCAGACCAAAGGTCCATCTAGCCCAGTATCCTGTCTGCCGACAGTGGCCAACACCAGGTGCCCCAGAGAGGGTGGACCAAAGAGAATGATCAAGCGATTTGTCTCCTGCCATCTCTCTCCAGCCTCTGACAAACAGAGGCCAGGAACACCATTTCTATCCCCTGGCTAGTAGCCTTTTATGGACCTAACCTCCATGAAATTATCTAGCTTCTCTTTAAACTCTGTTCTAGTCCTAGCCTTCACAGCCTCCTCTGGCAAGGAGTTCCACAGGTAGACTACATGCTGTGTGAAGAAGATCTCTCTTTTATTAGTTTTAAACCTGCTACCCATTCATTTCATTTGGTGTCCACTAGTTCTTCTATTATGGGAACTAATAAATAACTTTTCTTTATTGGCCCTCTCCGCACCACTCATGCTTTTATATATCTCTATCATATCCCCCCTTAGTCTCCCCTTTTCTAAACTGAAAAGTCCCAGTCGCTTTAACCTCTTAATATGGGACCCGTTCCAAACCCCTCCTCATTTTAGTTGCCCTTTTCTGAACCCTTTCCAAGGCCAAAATATCTTTTTTGAGGTGAGGAGACCACATCTGTACACAGTATTCAAGATGTGGGCGTACCGTGAAAGGTTAGCTCGTTAAATTTCATAATCTTCAGAGAGGGAGATGGATTAGTCTGTAACTAGAAAAACTTAACGAACAACAAATAGTCTAGTAGCACCTTAAAGACTAAGAACACATGTAGATGAAATCATGAGCTTTCGTGGGCACAACTCACTTCTTTCCAAATATTTGGTTATTTCCTCAAAAAAAGCGCCCCTGCCTGTTCTACCCAATTTTCAGAAGTATTGGACAGCTTTGAGGAGGGCAACTTGCTTTTAAGCAGCAACATGTGAATGTTTCTCATCATTCTGTGTCCACGCCGAACCCCGGCATGGAGGTCGGTGGGCGAAGCATCTCCGACTAATTCCCTTTCTTTCTGAGGTAAAGAGAGAGTCTTTTCCTCTGCATTATGGTGCCGGTGAGAACCCAAGTTAAAACCAGATTGTAGAGTTTGTCTCTCGGTTGGATCAAGAATTCCTCCTATATAGTAAGAGCTAGGGCCACCAAATTGAGTATTCATCTTCCTCCTATCGTAACTTACAGCAAGGTGAGGGGCTGGTGGTGCCAGGAAAACAGGATGTGCCTCGGCTTGGGAGGGAAGAATCACAAGTATTGTTACAGGCTGGGGACCGACTGGCTAAGTAGTAGTTGGCAGAAAAGGACCTGGGGATGACAATGGATGAAAAGCTGGAGATGAGTCAACAGTGGGCCCTTATAGCCAAGTAGGCTAACGACAAGTAGGGGTGCTTTAGGAGGAGCGTTGCCAGCAGATCTAGGGAAGTGATTATTCCCCTTTATTCAGCTCTGGTGAGGCCACATCTGGAGTGGAGGGTCCGGTGGAAGGCGACCATATGTTTAGGGGCTGGAGCGCTTGACCTGTGAGGGATTTGTGCTTATTTAGTCTACAGAAGACAAGAGTGAATCGTGATTTGATGTAACCGTTAACTCCCTGAAGGGAGGTTCCAAAGAGGATGGAGAGAGGCTGTTCTCAGTGGGGGCAGATGGCAGAACGAGGAGCAATGGTCTCAAGTTACAGTGGGGGAGGTCTAAGTTGGGTATTAGGAAAAGCTATTTCCCTTGGAGGGTGGGGAAACCCTGGGATGGGTTCCCTAGGGAGGGGGTGGAATCTCCATCCCAAGAGATGTTTAAGTCCTGGCTTGACAAAGCCCTGACTGGGATAATTGCTTTGGGGTTGGTCCTGCTTTGGTCAGGGGGTTGCACTCGATGACTCTGAGGTCTGTGTCAGCCCTAGCATTCTATGATTTTATGATTTTAGGGAATCATAGAAGACTAGGACTGGAAGGGACCTCGAGAGGTCATCGAGTCCAGTCCCCTGCCCTCATGGCAGGACCAAATACTGTCTAGACCATCCCTGATAGACATTTATCTAACCTACTCTTAGATATCTCCACAGATGGAGATTCCACAACCTCCCTGGGCAATTTATTCCAGTGTTTAACCACCCTGACAGGTAGGAACTTTTTCCTAATGTCCAACCTCAACCTCCCTTGCTGCAGTTTAAGCCCATTGCTTCTTGTTCTATCCTCAGAGGCCAAGATGAACAAGTTTTCTCCCTCCTCCTTATGACACCTTTTTTAGATACCTGAAAATGGGATTGATATAAAATTAAACAGAAAAGAGGCAGAATCACCAAATCAAGTACAGTCCTCAACCCTGACATCACGGAGCGTATGTTGAAACAAACAACACTAAGATGAGTCAGAAAAATAGGATGATTATGGAATAGGATTGCTTTTCAGTAAACCTTACAGAAAAGAGATAAAACAAATATAACTGGAGTAGTGCTTTGTTTGGAAGCAGCTAAATCAATGCTTTAGGTTTGAAAACTAGAAAAAAAAATATTATTGGAAACCAAATTGACTATAGCCCTTTTTTTGTTAAAATATCCCGAATGATAAGAGTTCATAGGGATGTGTCAGCCGACGGTCAGGGCAGTGTGTGTGTGTATGCTTCCGAGAAAAGGTTTAACGTCCGTGTCATTACTGCTAGGGCCGGGGTCCCGTCGCAGAGGGTGGCCAGCAGGCCAACAGACGCCCCTTTATACAGGAAAAGCTTATTACACCTTAGATTTTAGCTGCTAGAACACAGGGGTTCCTTCGCAGCGGGCAGCCTGGGAAAGGCTGAAAGGTGCCCCAACGGATCTGTCACCTGGGAGTGACACAGATCCAAACGCCCAAGCTCTCCCTATGACTGTCCCTTTATGACCGGCTGAAGTTCTTTTAAATTGTACTTGGTTCTATTACAGCAACTGAAGGAGTCAGGTTAAAGCTTAAACAGTTACAGGTTTATTAAAAGACTTATAAAAGCATATGGTTACAATGGCTATTGCTCTCTTTTTTAACTGTTAACAAATACAGATTTTAAAAGTGGTTGCAAAGAAAATAAAGATAGAAAATAGAAATAAGAAGTAAGAATAAGAGCCTCCGGAAAAGGGCACTTTTTCCGGAGGATCGGGGCCAGTCTAGACGCTCTTTTCCGGCTTTTTTAAAAGCCGGAAAAAAGCGGCGGACATTTTTATTTAAATCCCCCGCGGATTTCCCTACGACGACTCGTGAAATTTACATGCCCCTTCCGGAAAAGGGGCCAGTGTAGACGTAGCCTTACAGGTTTATTACATGACTTATAAAAGCATATGGTTACAATGGCTATTGCTCTCTTTTTTAACTGTTAACAAATACAGATTTTAAAAGTGGTTGCAAAGAAAATAAAGATAGAAAATAGAAATAATGGTACCAAGTGGCAGCTTAATCTTTAAAGAGCTCTAAGTCTATGTGTACACTTAAGACAAAGGACACATCCAGGTACAATTTTTACCCCTTTCTGTATCTCTCGACTCCAGCGTGTCAGGCCAGGGCCGGTCTCTCAATTCCTAGGAAAGACGAATACGAGGTGGGCGTCCCCTCTTGAACCTCGGGAGGTCAAACACCTAACTCGACCAGCAGATAGATGGTAGATTGACACTCAAAGTAAATGTACTGCTGGACCCATCTTTATACCCCTGGGGGCCCGTATCCTCTTTCTTATCTAAGAGGCCAAATTGTACTGGTCTGTTTTGTGGTGCCAGTTCTTACAAGCAAGTTTCAAATTAATTTACGCTTGCAAGAGAGGAAGATAGCTAAATTAGGAGTGCCGGATATTCTTTTACTGGGCGAGAGATTCCTCCCCCCACGGACAGCTGTGTGTTCATATCAATATGGGTTAAGTCAAGGATGCTCTTTGGCAGCCTTTTGGTCAGCAATTGGAGTATCTCTGTTTATAGCCATTCACGGTCACACAGCCTGGGCCTTCTGATCTGTGTGCCCTGCATGCTCCAGGCAAGCAAAAATGGATGTTACAAGGGGGGTTCCTGTCTGGCTACAGGATGGAGAAACAAAATGCATTTGATGGGCACAGACCAGCCCATGTTGGATAAATATGCTAGTAAAATATAAATCATAGTAAAGAATAATAAAAATAAAATTCAGGATCTTCAGGATGTAGCCGAGTTAGTCTGTACAGGATAAACTTAAAAAACAACAAATAATCTGGTAACACCTTAAAGACTAACACAACATGTAGATGGTATCATGAGCTTTCGTGGACACAGCCCACTTCTTCAAATAATGTGTTTATTGTATAAATATAATGTTGTATTTAATATTAAATTTGAATACGTTATCCTTAACAGGACGTTACAGTAAAAGTAAAACTAGGTCAGGAAGTTGGAACAATATGGAATAGTAAGGTGTGTAACCAATACTCTCCATTTTGATCCAACTCATTGCAATTTTTTTTATCGGTTGCATGTAGTGTCGAAATTGTCCCATTTCTGCAACGTCTTTTCATTTCGGCAAAATGGAGCTTTGGGAAGAATAGTTTAATTGTGCTCCACCCAACCCAAAGCATCTACTATCTACAAATCCTTCCCTCTGTTTTCTGTCTCCAGGACCTCCGCCAAATAGTGTGGAAAACATGGAAAACCAGAGCTGTGTGACGGAGATAGAACTGCTGGGATTCTCTGATTTCCAGTCCCTGCAAGTCCTGCCCTTCGTGGTGGTGTGCTCCTTCTATGTCCTGGCCCTGGTGGGGAACACTCTGATTGTGATCCTCACCATCACTGACTCTGCCCTCCACACCCCTATGTATTTCTTCCTCAGGAATTTATCCTTCCTGGAAATCTGCTACACCTCAGTCACCCAGCCCAAGATGCTGGTGAACCTGTTGTCGGACGCCCAGACTATCTCCTTCGCAGGCTGTGGGGCTCAGATGTGTTTCTTCATCCTCTTCGGCATCACGGAGTGCTGCCTTCTCTCAGTCATGGCCTACGATCGGTACGTGGCCATATGCAACCCGCTGCGGTACACTCTCGTTATAAACCAGAGCGTCTGTGCTCAGATGGCAGCCGGTTCCTGGGCCTTCGGCGTCCTGGTGGGTTGTGGACACACCATTTCCATATTCCAGCTGCCTTTCTGTGGCTCTAATCGAATCAGCCATTTCTTCTGCGACGTCTTCCCTGTGCTGAGCCTGGCCACCACGGACACGCACAAGAATGAAGCGGCTGTCACTTCCACCACCGTGATCTTCATCCTGGTCCCGTTTTTGCTCATCCTCTTGTCCTACGGCCTCATCATCTCCACCATCCTGAAGATGCCCTCTGCCGAGGGCCAGCGCAAGGCCTTCTCCACTTGCTCCTCCCACCTCATCGTGGTTTCTCTCTTCTACGGGACTGGAACGTTTATTTATATGCAGCCCAGTACAGAACAGTCCCAGGGCAGTAACAGGTTCTTTTCCCTAGTATACACCGTGCTGACTCCAACATTTAACCCAATTATTTACAGCCTGAGGAACAAGGAGATAAAATGTGCTGTCAGAAATACAATAGGTAGGAAAAGGTTCCCTCAGGCCTTATCGATGGGCTGATACGGTAGTGCTTAGGAGACTCTGTGAATGGGGAAACTACATCTCCAGTCGTGTCTGAAAAAGTTGAGTCTATTCTTGTCTGAAATGCCTTAAGTCAGGGCTATTCAACGTTGGAAGCCCCGGGGGCCACAATGATACTCACATCACGTGCCGAAGCTGCAACTTAAGGGTGGTTGCATGTACATGCAAATATGTATGCAAATATATGTAAATAGCTTCTTTCACACTGACGGGCATGAATAGAAAGATACTTTTTAGCATGGAAACGGTCTGTGATGCTGATGCCAGATGTGATCAAAACGTAGCCGGACACAGACAAGCTGACAGCTGGAAGTCAGGCCAAATCCAGTGTGAGTGAGCAGATGATCAAATGTATGTGAACGTGTTTGGTGTTTCACCTTCATAATTCTGAATGTGGTTTTGCAGGTTCTGTTGTCCCTTTTTTGTATCTTGTTATTATTTTGCTTTGTGTATGTTCCCCAGTATCTATATGACTCTCCAAACATGAAAGAAGCCACGTGTTATGCAGAATGGTATATGCACCGCAGGCACTTCAACTTTATTAGGTAGGGCATTTAGAGTTCAGAAACTCTAATGTCCCTCTCCCCACCGTCAAAGAAGAAACCACTGTAAGTCCCGTCCGACTGTTCTAAGAGAACAACAATAAATATGGATACCAAGGAAAATCGTTTATCTTGAGGAGCGAGGAGCGGGGATTGTACAGTATTCCAACAGGGCAGAGTAACTAAACCGTAAAAAGAGATCCTCACACTTATTGTAGATTGCCCTGACAGACTTTTAGGAACCTAATGGATTCCTGTTATCTCTGGAATTGTAAACTTTGACTCATCTGTGCATCTACTTTACCTGCTTTAATCTCTCAATACCCCTCATTTATTTTTCTTAGCTAAGCAATCTTCATTAGTTTACTATAAGAATTGGCTACCAGCTTTGTCTATGGTGGGAGATCTAGCAGGCAACTCACGCATGGGTGGGCTAGAATGTCGGGTAGCAGTAGAGAGGTTATTGTCACCATCTCTCCTATTTTGGCACTAGAGGCCATTTACCACATAGTCCAGCTTGCTCATGGGGCAAGACAAATTGGACCGTCTAAGGGGATGGGCTGTGGCTTCATTAGAAGACGACGTAGGACATTGGTGAAGTCTAAGTGCAGAACACACCACCAGTTTGGGGTTCCTGTCCTGTTTTTGGAGCCAGTTCAGACAGTGTGACCGTGTGACTCAATCTACCAATGGTTATGTTCGAGTCTTCATCCCAGGTAGTTTTTAAGTAGGAAAAAAAATAACATCTGCTGTCATTCAAAAGGGATTAGTTTGGAGTAGTTCTATGGCCTTATACAGACCAGGTCAGTGTTTCTTAAACTTTTGAAGACTGAGGAACACCAAACAATAATTTTTCTTTATGAGGAACACCAAGGAGTTTTTGTTGAGCAAAAAATAAAAAAAAAGGCGGCCATTTTGCACTCTGTTCTTCTCTGCAGCGCACCTCCAACTGCCTCATGGCACACCGGTGTTCCCTAGAACACAGTTTAAGGAACACTGAACTAGATGCTCAGAATCTGTCCTTCTGGGTTGAGAATCTATGAACTGTCCCCAGGAACAACTTCCAGAAAGAGGAATTCTCCCTCATTTGGACTCTTTGGAGGCTGTTCAGACTGTTTGGACACTCCTGTTCAGCTGACCAGTCTAGGTACGATGAGGAAACATCTGCTAAAGTTCTGCAGGTACTTTACTGTTACCCTAATGGCCTCTGCTGGTCTTAAAATACTGAGGTAAATAGAGTCAAGCCAGCACCAACCTCACCTGGGTAAGGATTCTTGGTTCTTTATCACTTACCTGTATCATATGATTGATGAAGTTCTGAAGTATTTGAAAGTGCCAATAATTGGGATTCTAATCTCATTGTCTATGGAACTTGGTTTAAAGACTTTATCATACCTGCATGCACTATGAAATAATAATAAAACGATTAGGGAAGTTCTTGCAAAACATTGCACCTGCTCTCCATATCACGAACATAGCAGAATGTGTAAGAATTAAGAGGCCTTTGGTTCTTTTGAACATCTCAGCCATAAAGAAAGTTCTGGAGGAAAATGGCATGGTTATTAATGAGCATGCTTGAGTGTTTAACTAGCATGATTAATTTGGAAGTATTAATCAATTGGTTAGTCATGCTAAGCATTTAAATTTTCATACCAACTCTGCATGTATTTGTTCCTACCCAGTCTAAGGATATAAAGTAAGAAACAAATTAACGATGGACAGGTCATTTCTACTTGAATGTCCCATCTCTTGGGTTCACACATAACTCCCCAGCTCTAGGACTGGGGCTGTAGCCTGGATTTTGACATGTGTCCACTCGGAAATGGGTCAACGCTACCAATTTTTACCACATTTTGCCACCTTTTAGATAGTAGGAAAATGCACCTGGATTCAGATCAACACGTCGGGAGGAAACACCCAGTTGACTCTTCCAAACCCCTTAAGCTAGGCTGTTTGCAACAACTGGGAAATTTGGGAGTTAAATAACTGATGTACAAACTCAACACCCTCTTCAATTAATTTTAAAAGTTGTCATCATTTAACATATTCCAGTGGTCATGGAGGATTTATAATTAGCCCCTTTGGGTATTAATTCAAAACAATGCTTATTACCTTACAAATACTGCTTGTAAATTTTCAGTGGCACAAATGAAACTACTTCTTGGTGTAAGTCCATTCAGGTTACACCAGGGATGTATCTGCCCCAGCTTGTTTTTATCTCAGAAATTCAAGAGGACTTTGACCCCTAACTACTACTATAAGTGCCTAAATCCCAGAATCGGGTTCTAAGAGGATGATCTAACCCCTTGTTCAGCTGCCCCCAAACTCTGTAGGTGCCTAAACCTGACTCGGGACCAAACTTTTGCAGTAAACATTTCCTGGGTACTTACATTTCTGCCTCTGGACAGGTGTACTGCAAGTTAGCCCTTGGTAAGCTGCTGCCACTATATTTACCTGCACCTTCACAGGTATGGGCTAATGCAGCTCCCATTGGTGGTGATCTGCGATCCCCCCGTACCTGCAGAGGCACAGGTAAATAGGCCACATTAGGGCTTGCCAGAAGATAACTGGATCTGGCTTGCAGGCAGGTATTTGTCCACCTCTGCTCTAGACTCAGGCATGAATGACGGGAAGGTAGGTGTCCCCTATAGTGTCCGATCTGGCAGGTGAGCTCAGAGTTCAACTATCAGACTGGGACGCACAGGCAAGTTCTCCCCCAAAAGCTGGGGACTTTCTCATTCTCTCCAGCTGAAACTGTTTTGCTCTGGATGAATATGCAAAGACTTGTTGGGCCAGAGAGAGAGAAAGAAAATGTAAGAGCACCTAAAGGCAGAGAATGGATGTAGTGGGTTAGAGCAAGGGTCCATCTAGCCTAGTGCCCTGGCTTCTGAGATTCGTCAGGGCTAGATGCTTCAAAGAGAATGACCAGAAAAAGGCATTTTTGAGTGATCCATCACTTGTCCTCCATTCCCAGCTTCTTGCTGTCAGAGGCTGATGGACACTGACCATTGATGGACCTACCCCCATCCATGAAATGATCAAATTCTTTCCTGAGTCTAGTAATACTTTTGATTTGCACGTCCCCGTGAAATGAGCTCTGCGTGTTGCTTTGCAGTTGTGCACAAAAGGATGTCCGTGTTTTAGGACCGACAGGCTAAGTAGCTACATTTCTATTGCTACATCTAACACGGCTACATTTCTATTGCTAAGTAGCAGTTCTGCAGAGAAGGACTTGGGGATGACAGTGGATGAGAAGCTGGAGATGAGTCAACAGGGTGCCCTTGTAGCCAAGAAGCCTAACAGAATATTGGGTGCATTAGGAGGATCATTGCCAATGGATCTAGAGAAGTGATTATTCCCCTTTATTCAGTTCTGGTGAGGCCACATCTGGAGTATTGTGTCCAGTTCTGGCCCCCCACTATAGAAAGAATTCAGACACATTGGAGAAAGTCCAGCGGAGGCAACCAAACTGATGAGGGGGCTGGAGCACATGACCTACGAGGAGAGGCTGAGGGATTTGGGTCTGTTCAGTCTGCAGAAGAGAAGAGTGAGGGGGGATTTGGTAGCAGCCTTCAACTTCCTGAAGGGGGGTTAAAAAGAGGCTGGAGAGAGGCTGTTCTCAGTAGTGACAGATGGCAGAACAAGGAGCAATGGTCTCAAGTTGCAGTGGGGTAGGTCTAGGCTGGATATTAGGAAAAACTATTTCCCTAGGAGGGTGGGGAGGCGCTGCGCAGGGTTCCTTAGGGATGGGGTGGAATCTCCATCCCTAGAGGTGTTTTGAGTACCCGCTTGATAAAGCCCTGATTGGAATGATTGAGTTGGGATTGGTCCTGCCTTGGGTAGGGGGCGGGACTTGAT